>NC_073260.2:62467500-63092500 GCF_029289425.2 Pan paniscus
TTCCCTTCCATTCCATTCCATTCCATTCCATTCCATTCCATTCGTGTTGATTCCATTCCATTCCATTCCATTCCATTCCACTCCATTCCATTCCATTCGTGTTGATTCTATTCCATTCCATTCCATCCCATTCCATTGCATTCCATTCGGGTTGATTCCATTCCATTTCATTCCATTACATTACATTCGGTTTGATTCTATTCCATTCCATTCCATTCCATTCCATTCCATTCGGGCTGATTCCATTCCTTTCTATTCCATTCCATTCCATTCCATTCCATTCCTTTCGGGTTGATTCCATTCCGTTCCATTCCATTCCATTCGGTTTGATTCCATTCAATCTCATTCCATTCCATTGCATTCCATTCCATTCCATACGGGTTCATTCCATTCCATTCCATTCCATTCCATTCCATTCCATGCCATTCCGGATGATACCATTCCATTTCATTCCATTCCATTCGAGTTGATTCCATTCCATTCCATTCCATTCCATTCCATTCGATTTCATTTCATTCCATTCCATTCCATTCGTGTTGGTTCCATTCCATTCCGATTCATTCCATTCCATTCCATTCCATTCCATTCGGGTTGATTCCATTCCATTCCATTCCATTCGGGTTGATTCCATTCCATTCCATTTCATTCCATTCCATTCCGTTCCATTTCGGTTGATTCCTTTCCATTCCATTCCATTCCATTCCATTCCATTCGTGTTGATTCCATTCCAATCGATTTCGTTCCATTCCATTCCATTCGTGTTGCTTCCATTCCATTCCGTTTCCTTCCATTCCATTCCATTCCATTACTTTCGTGTTGATTCCATTCCATTCCTTTGCATTCCATTATATTCCGTGCCATTTCGGATGACACCATTCCATTCCATTCCATTCGCGTTGATTCCATTCTATTCCATTACATTCGATTCCATTCGGGTTGATTCCGTTCCGTTCCAATCCATTCCATTCCATTCCATTCCATTCCATTCCATTCCATTCCATTCCTTTCGGGTTGATTCCGTTCCATTCCATTCCATTCCATTCCATTCCATTCGTTTTGATTCCATTCCATTGCATTCAATTCCATTCCATTCAATTAGGGTTGATTCCATTCTATTCCATTCCATTCCATTCCATTCCATTCCATTCCATTCGGGTTGATTCCACTCCATTCCATTCCATACCATTCCATTCCATTCCATTCCATTCCATTCTTGTTGATTCCACACCAATCCATTCCATTCCATTCCATTCGAGTTGATTCCATTCCATTGCATTCCATTCCATCCCATTCCATTCCACTCTATTCGGGTTGATTCCATTCCATTCCTTTCCATTCGGGTTGAATCTATTCCACTTCATTCCATTCCATTCCATTCGGGTTGATTCCGTTCCTTTCAATTCCATTCCATTCCATTCCATTCGGGTTGATTCCATTCCATTCCATTCCGTTCCTTTCCATTTCACTCCATTCCTTTCTTGTTGATTCCACTCCATTCCTTTCCATTCCATTCCGTTCCATTCCATTCGTGTTCATTCCATTCCGTCCCATTGCATTCCATTCCATTCCATTCCATTCGGTTTGATTCCGTTCCATTACATTCCATGCGATTCCATTCCCTTCGGGTTGATTCCATTCCATTCCTTTCCATTCCCTTCCATACCATTCCATTCCATTCCATTCCATTCCTGTTGATTCTATTCCATTCCATTCCATCCCACTCCATTCCATTCCATTCGGGTTGATTCCATTCCATTTCATTCCATTACATTACATTCGGTTTGATTGTATTCCATTCCATTCCATTCCATTCCATTCCATTCGGGCTGATTCCATTCCTTTCTATTCCATTCCATTCCATTCCATTCCATTCCTTTCGGGTTGATTCCATTCCGTTCCATTCCATTCCATTCGGTTTGATTCCATTCAATCTCATTCCATTCCATTGCATTCCATTCCATTCCATACGGGTTCATTCCATTCCATTCCATTCCATTCCATTCCATTCCATGCCATTCCGGATGATACCATTCCATTTCATTCCATTCCATTCGAGTTGATTCCATTCCATTCCATTCCATTCCATTCCATTCCATTCCATTCGATTTCATTTCATTCCATTCCATTCCATTCGTGTTGGTTCCATTCCATTCCGATTCATTCCATTCCATTCCATTCCATTCCATTCGGGTTGATTCCATTCCATTCCATTCCATTCCATTCCATTCGGGTTGATTCCATTCCATTCCATTTCATTCCATTCCATTCCGTTCCATTTCGGTTGATTCCTTTCCATTCCATTCCATTCCATTCCATTCCATTCGTGTTGATTCCATTCCAATCGATTTCGTTCCATTCCATTCCATTCGTGTTGCTTCCATTCCATTCCGTTTCCTTCCATTCCATTCCATTCCATTACTTTCGTGTTGATTCCATTCCATTCCTTTCCATTCCATTATATTCCGTGCCATTTCGGATGACACCATTCCATTCCATTCCATTCGCGTTGATTCCATTCTATTCCATTACATTCGATTCCATTCGGGTTGATTCCGTTCCGTTCCAATCCATTCCATTCCATTCCATTCCATTCCATTCCATTCCATTCCATTCCTTTCGGGTTGATTCCGTTCCATTCCATTCCATTCCATTCCATTCCATTCCATTCGTTTTGATTCCATTCCATTCCATTCAATTCCATTCCATTCAATTAGGGTTGATTCCATTCTATTCCATTCCATTCCATTCCATTCCATTCCATTCCATTCGGGTTGATTCCACTCCATTCCATTCCATACCATTCCATTCCATTCCATTCCATTCCATTCTTGTTGATTCCACACCAATCCATTCCATTCCATTCCATTCGAGTTGATTCCATTCCATTGCATTCCATTCCATCCCATTCCATTCCACTCTATTCGGGTTGATTCCATTCCATTCCTTTCCATTCGGGTTGAATCTATTCCACTTCATTCCATTCCATTCCATTCGGGTTGATTCCGTTCCTTTCAATTCCATTCCATTCCATTCCATTCGGGTTGATTCCATTCCATTCCATTCCGTTCCTTTCCATTTCACTCCATTCCTTTCTTGTTGATTCCACTCCATTCCTTTCCATTCCATTCCGTTCCATTCCATTCGTGTTCATTCCATTCCGTTCCATTGCATTCCATTCCATTCCATTCCATTCGGTTTGATTCCGTTCCATTACATTCCATGCGATTCCATTCCCTTCGGGTTGATTCCATTCCATTCCTTTCCATTCCCTTCCATACCATTCCATTCCATTCCATTCCATTCCTGTTGATTCTATTCCATTCCATTCCATCCCACTCCATTCCATTCCATTCGGGTTGATTCCATTCCATTTCATTCCATTACATTACATTCGGTTTGATTGTATTCCATTCCATTCCATTCCATTCCTTTCCATTCCATTCCATTCCATTCTGGCTGATTCCATTCCATTCCATTCCATTCCATTCCATTCCATTCCATTCCATTCCATTCCATTCGGGCTGATTCCATTCCATTCCATTCCATTCCATTCGGGTTGATTCCATTCCATTTCATTCCATTCCATTCTATTCCATTCCTTTCCATTCGGGTTGATTCCATTCCGTTTCATTTTATTCCATTCCATTCCTTTCGGGTTGATTCCTTTCCATCTCATTACATTCCATTGCATTCCATTCCTTTCCATTCGGGATGATTCAATTGCATTCCATTCCATTCCATTCCATGCCATTCCGGATTATACCATTCCATTCCATTCCATTCGAGTTGAATCCATTCCATTCCATTCCATTCCACTGGATTTCATTCCATTCCATTCCATTCGTGTTGGTACCATTCCATTCCGTTTCATTCCATTCCATCCCATTCCATTCGGTTTGATACCATTCCATTCCATTCCATTGCATTCCATTCTATTCCGTTCCATTTCGGTTGATTCCTTTCCATTCCATTCCATTCCATTACATTCGAGTTGATTCCATTTCGTTCCATTCCATTCCATTCCATTCCATTCGTGTTGATTCCATGCCATTTCATTCCATTCCATTGCATTCCATTCCATTCCAATCGGGTTGATTCCATTCCATTCCATTCCATTCAGGTTGATTGCATTCCATTCCATTCCATTCCATTCCGTTCCATTCCATTCCATTCCAGTTAATTCCATTCCATTCCATTATATTCCATTCCATTCCGGTTGATTCCATTCCATTTTATTCCATTCCATTCCGGTTGATTCCTTTCCATTTTATTCCATTCCATTCCGTTTGATTCCATTCCATTCGATTCCATTCCATTCCATTCCATTCGGGTTGATTCCATTCCATTCCATTCCATTTTATTCCATTCCATTCCGGTTGATTCCATACCATTCCATTCCATTCCATTCCATTCCATTCCATTCCATTGCATTCGGGTTGACTCCATTCCATTCCATTCCATCCCATTCCATTCCATTCTATTCCTTTACATTCCCTTCGGGTTGATTGCATTTCATTCCAATCCATTCCATTCCATTCCATTCAGGTTGATTGCATTCCATTCCATTCCATTCCAATCTATTCCATTCGAGTTGATTCCGTTCAATTCCATTCCATTCCATTCCATTCCATTCCATTCCATTCCATTCCATTCGGGTTGATTCCATTCCATTCAATTCCATTCAATTCCATTCCATTCCATTGCATTCCATTCGGGTTGATTCCATACCATTCCATTCCATTCCATTCCATTCCATTCCGGTTGACTCCATTCCATTCCATTCCATCCCATTCCATTCCATTCCATTCCATTACATTACATTCGGGTTGATTCTATTCCATTCCATTCCATTCGGGTTTATTCTGTTCCATTCCATTCCATTCCATTTGGTATGTTTCCATTCGACTACATTCCATTCAATTCCATTCCATTCCATTCCTTTCGGGTTGATTCCACTCCATTCCATTCCATTCCATTCCAGTCTTGTTGATTCCATTCCATTCCATTCCTTTCCATTCCATTCCATTCCATTCCATTCCATTCGGGTTGATTCCTTTCCATTCTATTCCATCCCATTCCATTCGGGTTGATTCCATTCTATTCCATTCCATCCCATTCTATTCCATTCCATTCGCGTGGATTTCATTCCATTTCATACCATTCCATTACATTGGGGTTGATTCTATTCCATTCCATTCCATTCCATTCCATTCCATTCCATTCGGGTTGATTCCATTCCATTCCATTCCATTCTGGTTGATTCCATTCCATTCCATTCCATTCCATTCCACTCCATTCCATTCCATTCGGGTTGATTCCATTCCTTTCCATTCCATTCCATTCCATTCCATTCAATTCCATTCCATTCCCTACCATTCGGGTTGATTCCATTCAATTTCATTCTATTCCATTGCATTGCCTTCCATTCCATTCTGGTTGATTCCATTCCATTGCATTCCATTCCATTACATTCCATGAATTTCGGGATGATTCATTTACATTCCATTCGATTCCATTCCATTCGATTTGATTCCATTCCATTCCATTCCATTCCATTCCATTCCATTCCACTCGGGTTGATTCCATTCCATTCCATTCCATTCTGGTTGATTCCATTCCACTCCATTCCATTCCATTCCATTCCATTCCATTCCATTCCATTCCAATCGGTTTGATTCCATTCCTTTCCATTCCATTCCATTCCATTCCATTCCATTCCATTCCATTCCATTCCATTTGGGTTGATTCCATTCAATTTCATTCTATTCCATTGCATTCCCTTCCATTCCATTCTGGTTGATTCCATTCCATTGCATTCCATTCCATTACATTCCATGCCATTTGGGATGATTCCTTTCCATTCCATTCCATTCCATTCCATTCTATTAGATTCCATTCCATTCCATTCCATTCCATTCCATTTTATTCCATTCGATTTCTTTCCATTCCATTTTATTCGGGTTGGTTCCATTCCATTCAGTTTCATACCATTCCATTCCATTCCGTGACATTCGGCTTGATTCCATTCCATTCCATTCCATTCCTTTCGGGTTGATTTCATTCCATTCCATTGCATTCCATTTCATTCCATTCTGGTTGATTCCATTCCATTCCATTCCATTCCATTCCATTCGTGTTGATTCCATTCCATTCCATTCCATTCCATTCCATTCCTTTCCATTCCATTCCAGTCGGTTTGATTCCGATTCATTCCATTCCATTCGATTCCATTCCATTCGGGTTGGTTCCATTTCATTCCTTTCCATTCCATTCCATTCCATTCCATTCCATTCGTGTTGATTCCATTCCGTTCCATTCCACTCCATTCCTTTCCATTCCATTCCATTCGGGTTGATTCCATTCCATTCCATTCCATGCCATTCCAATACATTCCATTCGGGTTGATTCCATTCCATTTCATTCCATTCAATTATATTCTGGTTGATTCTATTCCATTCCATTCCATTCCATTCGGGTTGATTCCATTCCATTCCATTCCATTCCATTCCATTCCATTCCATTCGGGTTTATTCCGTTCCATTCCATTCCATCCCATTCCATTCAATTCCTTTTGGGTTGATTCCATACCATTCCATTCCATTCCATTACATGACATTCCATTCGGGTTGATTCCATACGATTCCATTCCATTCCATTACATTCCATTACATCCCATTCCATTCAGGTTGCTTTTATTCCATTCCATTACTTTCCATTCCATATCATTCCATTCCTTACCATTCAGGTTGATTGCATTCCATTCCATTCCATTCAATTCCATTCGGGTTGATTCCTTTCCATTGCATTCCGTTCTGTGCCATTCCATTCCATTCCATTAAGGTTGATTCCATTCCATTCCTTTCCATTTCATTCGGGTTGATTCCATTCCATTCCATTCCATTCCATTCCATTTCATTCTGGTTGATTCCATTGCATTCCATTCCATTCCATTCCATTTCATTCTGGTTGATTCCATTGCATTCCATTCCATTCCATTCCATTCCACTCCACTCCATTCGGATTGATTCCAATCCATTCCATTCCATTCCATTCCAGTCCATTCCATTCCAATCCATTCCTTTCCATTCCATTCCATTCCATTCTGGATGATTTCATTCAATTCCATTCGGTTTGATTCCATTCCATTCCATTCCATTCCATTAAATTGTGGTTCATTCTATTCCATTCCATTCCCTTCCATTCCATTCCATTCCATTCAGGTTGATTCGATTCCATTCCATTCCATTCCATTCTATTCCATTCCATTTCATTCTGGTTGATTCCATTCCGTTCCATTCCATTCCATTCCATTCCTGTTGACTCCATTCCATTTTATACCATTCCATTCCGTTTGGTCTCTTTCCATTCTATTCCATTCCATTCCATTCCATTCCATTCCATTCCATTCGGGTTGATTCCATTCCATTGTATTCCATTCTGGTTGATTCCATTCCATTCCATTCCATTCCTTTCCATTCCATTCCATTCGG
Source organism: Pan paniscus (assembly GCF_029289425.2). Taxonomy (NCBI): domain Eukaryota; kingdom Metazoa; phylum Chordata; class Mammalia; order Primates; family Hominidae; genus Pan; species Pan paniscus. The sequence continues at coordinate 62,474,991 of NC_073260.2, forward strand.
GTTGATTCCCTTCCTTTCCATTCCATTCCATTCCATTCAATTCCATTCCATTCCCTACCATTCGTGTTGATTCCATTCAATTTCATTCTATTCCATTGCATTGCCTTCCATTCCATTCTGGTTGATTCCATTCCATTGCATTCCATTCCATTACATTCCATGAATTTCGGGATGATTCCTTTACATTCCATTCCATTCCATTCGATTTGATTCCATTCCATTCCATTCCATTCCATTCCATTCCATTCCATTCCATTCCATTCCATTCCACTCGGGTTGATTCCATTCCATTCCATTCCATTCTGGTTGATTCCATTCCACTCCATTCCATTCCATTCCATTCCATTCCATTCCATTCCAATCGGGTTGATTCCATTCCTTTCCATTCCATTCCATTCCATTCCATTCCATTCCATTCAATTCCATTCCATTCCCTTCCATTTGGGTTGATTCCATTCAATTTCATTCTATTCCATTGCATTCCCTTCCATTCCATTCTGTTTGATTCCATTCCAATGCATTCCATTCCATTACATTCCATGCCATTTGGGATGATTCCTTTCCATTCCATTCCATTCCATTCCATTCGATTAGATTCCATTCCATTCCATTCCATTCCATTCCATTCCATTTTATTCCATTCGATTTCTTTCCATTCCATTTTATTCGGGTTGGTTCCATTCCATTCAGTTTCATACCATTCCATTCCATTCCGTGACATTCGGCTTGATTCCATTCCATTCCATTCCATTCCTTTCGGTTTGATTTCATTCCATTCCATTGCATTCCATTTCATTCCATTCTGGTTGATTCCATTCCATTCCATTCAATTCCATTCCATTCCTGTTGATTCCATTCCATTCCATTCCTTTCCATTCCATTCCAGTCGGTTTGATTCCGATTCATTCCATTCCATTCGATTCCATTCCATTCGGGTTGGTTCCATTTCATTCCTTTCCATTCCATTCCATTCCATTCCATTCCATTCGTGTTGATTCCATTCCGTTCCATTCGTGTTGATTCCATTCCATTCCATTCCACTCCATTCCTTTCCATTCCATTCCACTCGGGTTGATTCCATTCCATTCCATTCCATGCCATTCCAATACATTCCATTCGGGTTGATTCCATTCCATGTCATTCCATTCCATTATATTCTGGTTGATTCTATTCCATTCCATTCCATTCCATTCGGGTTGATTCCATTCCATTCCATTCCATTCCATTCCATTCCATTCGGGTTTATTCCGTTCCATTCCATTCCATCCCATTCCATTCCATTCCTTTTGGGTTGATTCCATACCATTCCATTCCATTCCATTACATGACGTTCCATTCGGGTTGATTCCATACGATTCCATTCCATTCCATTGCATTCCATTACATCCCATTCCATTCAGGTTGCTTTTATTCCATTCCATTACTTTCCATTCCATATCATTCCATTCCATACCATTCAGGTTGATTGCATTCCATTCCATTCCATTCAATTCCATTCGGGTTGATTCCTTTCCATTGCATTCCGTTCTGTGCCATTCCATTCCATTCCATTAAGGTTGATTCCATTCCATTCCTTTCCATTTCATTCGGGTTGATTCCATTCCATTCCATTCGGGTTGATTCCATTCTATTCCATTCCATTCCATTCCATTTCATTCTGGTTGATTCCATTGCATTCCATTCCATTCCATTCCATTCCACTCCACTCCATTCGGATTGATTCCAATCCATTCCATTCCATTCCAGTCCATTCCATTCCAATCCATTCCTTTCCATTCCATTCCATTCCATTCTGGATGATTCCATTCCATTCCATTCCATTCCATTCGGTTTGATTCCATTCCATTCCATTCCATCCCATTAAATTGTGGTTCATTCTATTCCATTCCATTCCCTTCCATTCCATTCTATTCCATTCAGTTTGATTCCATTCCATTCCATTCCATTCCATTCTATTCCATTCCATTTCATTCTGGTTGATTCCATTCCGTTCCATTCCATTCCATTCCATTCCATTCCATTCCTGTTGACTCCATTCCATTTTATACCATTCCATTCCGTTTGGTCTCTTTCCATTCTATTCCATTCTATTCCATTCCATTCGTGTTGATTCCATTCCATTCCATTCCATTCCATTCCATTGCATTCCATTCGGGTTGATTCCATACCATTCCATTCCATTCCATTCCATTCCATTCCATTCCATTCCGGTTGACTCCATTCCATTCCATTCCATCCCATTCCATTCCATTCATTCCATTACATTACATTCGGTTTGATACTATTCCATTTCATTCCATTCGGGTTTATTCTGTTCCATTCCATTCCATTCCATTCGGTATGTTTCCATTCCACTCCATTCCATTCAAATCCATTCCATTCCATTCCATTCCTTTCGGGTTGATTCCACTCCATTCCATTCCATTCCATTCAAGTCTTGTTGATTCCATTCCATTCCATTCCTTTCCATTCCATTCCATTCCATTCCATTCCATTCGGGTTGATTCCATTCCATTCCATCCCATTCCATTCCATTCCATTCCATTCGCGTGGATTTCATTCCATTTCATACCATTCCATTACATTGGGGTTGATTCTATTCCATTCCATTCCATTCCATTCCATTCCATTCCATTCCATTGCCTTCCATTCGGGTTGATTCCATTCCATTCCATTCCATTCTGGTTGATTCCATTCCATTCCATTCCATTCCATTCCAATCCATTCCATTCCATTCGGGTTGATTCCATTCCTTTCCATTCCATTCCATTCCATTTCATTCAATTCCATTCGATTCCCTTCAATTCGGGTTGATTCCATTGAATTTCATTCTATTACATTGCATTGCCTTCCATTCCATTCTGGTTGATTCCATTCCATTGCATTCCATTCCATTACATTCCATGAAATTCGGGAAGATTCCTTTACATTCCATTCCATTCCATTCGATTTGATTCCATTCCATTCCATTCCATTCCATTCCATTCCATTCCATCCCATTCCATTCCATTGCATTCCATTCCATTACATTCGGGTTGATTCTATTCCATTCCATTCCATTCGGGTTTATTCTGTTCCATGCCATTCCATTCCATTCGGTATGTTTCCTTTCCACTCCATTCCACTCAATTCCATTCCATTCCATTCCATTCCTTTCGGGTTGATTCCACTCCATTCCATTCCATTCCATTCCAGTCTTGTTGATTCCATTCCATTCCATTCCGTTCCATTCCATTCCATTCCATTCCATTCCATTCGGGTTGATTCCATTCCATTCCATTCCATTCCATTCCATTCCATTCCATTCCATTCGGGTTGATTCCATTCCTTTCCATTCCATTCCATTCCATTCCATTCAATTCCATTCCATTCCCTACCATTCGGGTTGATTCCATTCAATTTCATTCTATTCCATTGCATTGCCTTCCATTCCATTCTGGTTGATTCCATTCCATTGCATTCCATTGCATTACATTCCATGAATTTCGGGATGATTCATTTAAATTCCATTCCATTGCATTGCATTCCATTGCATTACATTCCATGAATTTCGGGATGATTCATTTACATTCCATTCCATTCCATTCGATTTGATTCCATTCCATTCCATTCCATTCCATTCCATTCCATTCCATTCCACTCGGGTTGATTCCATTCCATTCCATTCCATTCTGGTTGATTCCATTCCACTCCATTCCATTCCATTCCATTCCATTCCATTCCATTCCATTCCATTCCATTCCATTCCAATCGGGTTGATTCCATTCCTTTCCATTCCATTCCATTCCATTCCATTCCATTCCATTCCATTCCATTTGGGTTGATTCCATTCAATTTCATTCTATTCCATTGCATTCCCTTCCATTCCATTCTGGTTTATTCCATTCCATTGCATTCCATTCCATTACATTCCATGCCATTTGGGATGATTCCTTTCCATTCCATTCCATTCCATTCCATTCTATTAGTTTCCATTCCATTCCATTCCATTCCATTCCATTTTATTCCATTCGATTTCTTTCCATTCCATTTTATTCGGGTTGGTTCCATTCCATTCAGTTTCATACCATTCCATTCCATTCCCTGACATTCGGCTTGATTCCATTCCATTCCATTCCATTCCTTTCGGGTTGATTTCATTCCATTCCATTGCATTCCATTTCATTCCATTCTGGTTGATTCCATTCCATTCCATTCCATTCCATTCCATTCCATTCCATTCGTGTTGATTCCATTCCATTCCATTCCATTCCATTCCATTCCTTTCCATTCCATTCCAGTCGGTTTGATTCCGATTCATGCCATTCCATTCGATTCCATTCCATTCGGGTTGGTTCCATTTCATTCCTTTCCATTCCATTCCATTCCATTCCATTCCATTCGTGTTGATTCCATTCCGTTCCATTCCACTCCATTCCTTTCCATTCCATTCCATTCGGGTTGATTCCATTCCATTCCATTCCATGCCATTCCAATACATTCCATTCGGGTTGATTCCATTCCATTTCATTCCATTCAATTATATTCTGGTTGATTCTATTCCATTCCATTCCATTCCATTCGGGTTGATTCCATTCCATTCCATTCCATTCCATTCCATTTCATTCCATTCGGGTTTATTCCGTTCCATTCCATTCCATCCCATTCCATTCAATTCCTTTTGGGTTGATTCCATACCATTCCATTCCATTCCATTACATGACATTCCATTCGGGTTGATTCCATACGATTCCATTCCATTCCATTACATTCCATTACATCCCATTCCATTCAGGTTGCTTTTATTCCATTCCATTACTTTCCATTCCATATCATTCCATTCCTTACCATTCAGGTTGATTGCATTCCATTCCATTCCATTCAATTCCATTCGGGTTGATTCCTTTCCATTGCATTCCGTTCTGTGCCATTCCATTCCATTCCATTAAGGTTGATTCCATTCCATTCCTTTCCATTTCATTCGGGTTGATTCCATTCCATTCCATTCCATTCCATTCCATTCCATTCCATTCCATTCGGGTTGATTCCATTCTATTCCATTCCATTCCATTCCATTTCATTCTGGTTGATTCCATTGCATTCCATTCCATTCCATTCCATTCCACTCCACTCCATTCGGATTGATTCCAATCCATTCCATTCCATTCCAGTCCATTCCATTCCAATCCATTCCTTTCCATTCCATTCCATTCCATTCTGGATGATTCCATTCCATTCCATTCCATTCCATTCGGTTTGATTCCATTCCATTCCATTCCATCCCATTAAATTGTGGTTCATTCTATTCCATTCCATTCCCTTCCATTCCATTCTATTCCATTCAGTTTGATTCCATTCCATTCCATTCCATTCCATTCTATTCCATTCCATTTCATTCTGGTTGATTCCATTCCGTTCCATTCCATTCCATTCCATTCCATTCCATTCCTGTTGACTCCATTCCATTTTATACCATTCCATTCCGTTTGGTCTCTTTCCATTCTATTCCATTCTATTCCATTCCATTCGTGTTGATTCCATTCCATTCCATTCCATTCCATTCCATTGCATTCCATTCGGGTTGATTCCATACCATTCCATTCCATTCCATTCCATTCCATTCCATTCCATTCCGGTTGACTCCATTCCATTCCATTCCATCCCATTCCATTCCATTCATTCCATTACATTACATTCGGTTTGATACTATTCCATTTCATTCCATTCGGGTTTATTCTGTTCCATTCCATTCCATTCCATTCGGTATGTTTCCATTCCACTCCATTCCATTCAAATCCATTCCATTCCATTCCATTCCTTTCGGGTTGATTCCACTCCATTCCATTCCATTCCATTCAAGTCTTGTTGATTCCATTCCATTCCATTCCTTTCCATTCCATTCCATTCCATTCCATTCCATTCGGGTTGATTCCATTCCATTCCATCCCATTCCATTCCATTCCATTCCATTCGCGTGGATTTCATTCCATTTCATACCATTCCATTACATTGGGGTTGATTCTATTCCATTCCATTCCATTCCATTCCATTCCATTCCATTCCATTGCCTTCCATTCGGGTTGATTCCATTCCATTCCATTCCATTCTGGTTGATTCCATTCCATTCCATTCCATTCCATTCCAATCCATTCCATTCCATTCGGGTTGATTCCATTCCTTTCCATTCCATTCCATTCCATTTCATTCAATTCCATTCGATTCCCTTCAATTCGGGTTGATTCCATTGAATTTCATTCTATTACATTGCATTGCCTTCCATTCCATTCTGGTTGATTCCATTCCATTGCATTCCATTCCATTACATTCCATGAAATTCGGGAAGATTCCTTTACATTCCATTCCATTCCATTCGATTTGATTCCATTCCATTCCATTCCATTCCATTCCATTCCATTCCATCCCATTCCATTCCATTGCATTCCATTCCATTACATTCGGGTTGATTCTATTCCATTCCATTCCATTCGGGTTTATTCTGTTCCATGCCATTCCATTCCATTCGGTATGTTTCCTTTCCACTCCATTCCACTCAATTCCATTCCATTCCATTCCATTCCTTTCGGGTTGATTCCACTCCATTCCATTCCATTCCATTCCAGTCTTGTTGATTCCATTCCATTCCATTCCGTTCCATTCCATTCCATTCCATTCCATTCCATTCGGGTTGATTCCATTCCATTCCATTCCATTCCATTCCATTCCATTCCATTCCATTCGGGTTGATTCCATTCCTTTCCATTCCATTCCATTCCATTCCATTCAATTCCATTCCATTCCCTACCATTCGGGTTGATTCCATTCAATTTCATTCTATTCCATTGCATTGCCTTCCATTCCATTCTGGTTGATTCCATTCCATTGCATTCCATTGCATTACATTCCATGAATTTCGGGATGATTCATTTAAATTCCATTCCATTGCATTGCATTCCATTGCATTACATTCCATGAATTTCGGGATGATTCATTTACATTCCATTCCATTCCATTCGATTTGATTCCATTCCATTCCATTCCATTCCATTCCATTCCATTCCATTCCACTCGGGTTGATTCCATTCCATTCCATTCCATTCTGGTTGATTCCATTCCACTCCATTCCATTCCATTCCATTCCATTCCATTCCATTCCATTCCATTCCATTCCATTCCAATCGGGTTGATTCCATTCCTTTCCATTCCATTCCATTCCATTCCATTCCATTCCATTCCATTCCATTTGGGTTGATTCCATTCAATTTCATTCTATTCCATTGCATTCCCTTCCATTCCATTCTGGTTTATTCCATTCCATTGCATTCCATTCCATTACATTCCATGCCATTTGGGATGATTCCTTTCCATTCCATTCCATTCCATTCCATTCTATTAGTTTCCATTCCATTCCATTCCATTCCATTCCATTTTATTCCATTCGATTTCTTTCCATTCCATTTTATTCGGGTTGGTTCCATTCCATTCAGTTTCATACCATTCCATTCCATTCCCTGACATTCGGCTTGATTCCATTCCATTCCATTCCATTCCTTTCGGGTTGATTTCATTCCATTCCATTGCATTCCATTTCATTCCATTCTGGTTGATTCCATTCCATTCCATTCCATTCCATTCCATTCCATTCCATTCGTGTTGATTCCATTCCATTCCATTCCATTCCATTCCATTCCTTTCCATTCCATTCCAGTCGGTTTGATTCCGATTCATGCCATTCCATTCGATTCCATTCCATTCGGGTTGGTTCCATTTCATTCCTTTCCATTCCATTCCATTCCATTCCATTCCATTCGTGTTGATTCCATTCCGTTCCATTCCACTCCATTCCTTTCCATTCCATTCCATTCGGGTTGATTCCATTCCATTCCATTCCATGCCATTCCAATACATTCCATTCGGGTTGATTCCATTCCATTTCATTCCATTCAATTATATTCTGGTTGATTCTATTCCATTCCATTCCATTCCATTCGGGTTGATTCCATTCCATTCCATTCCATTCCATTCCATTCCATTCGGGTTTATTCCGTTCCATTCCATTCCATCCCATTCCATTCAATTCCTTTTGGGTTGATTCCATACCATTCCATTCCATTCCATTACATGACATTCCATTCGGGTTGATTCCATACGATTCCATTCCATTCCATTACATTCCATTACATCCCATTCCATTCAGGTTGCTTTTATTCCATTCCATTACTTTCCATTCCATATCATTCCATTCCTTACCATTCAGGTTGATTGCATTCCATTCCATTCCATTCAATTCCATTCGGGTTGATTCCTTTCCATTGCATTCCGTTCTGTGCCATTCCATTCCATTCCATTAAGGTTGATTCCATTCCATTCCTTTCCATTTCATTCGGGTTGATTCCATTCCATTCCATTCCATTCCATTCCATTCCATTCCATTCCATTCGGGTTGATTCCATTCTATTCCATTCCATTCCATTCCATTTCATTCTGGTTGATTCCATTGCATTCCATTCCATTCCATTCCATTCCACTCCACTCCATTCGGATTGATTCCAATCCATTCCATTCCATTCCAGTCCATTCCATTCCAATCCATTCCTTTCCATTCCATTCCATTCCATTCTGGATGATTCCATTCCATTCCATTCCATTCCATTCGGTTTGATTCCATTCCATTCCATTCCATCCCATTAAATTGTGGTTCATTCTATTCCATTCCATTCCCTTCCATTCCATTCTATTCCATTCAGTTTGATTCCATTCCATTCCATTCCATTCCATTCTATTCCATTCCATTTCATTCTGGTTGATTCCATTCCGTTCCATTCCATTCCATTCCATTCCATTCCATTCCTGTTGACTCCATTCCATTTTATACCATTCCATTCCGTTTGGTCTCTTTCCATTCCATTCCATTCCATTCCATTTCATTCTATTCGGGTTGATTCCACTCCATTCTATTGCATTCCAGTCCATTCCATTTGGGTGATTCCATTCCATTCCATTCCATTCCATTCCATTCCATTCCATTCTATTCCATTCCATTCGGGTTTATTCCATTCCATTCCTTTCCAGTCCATTCCATTCCATTCCTGTTGATTCCATTCCATTCCATTGGGGTGATTCCATTCTGTCCCATTCCATTCCCTTCCATTCTATTCGGGTTGATTCCATTCCATTACATTCCATTCCGGTTGATTCCATTTCATTCCATTCCATTCCATTCAATTCCATTCCATTCCAGTGGATTCCATTCCATTCCATTCCATTCCGGTGGATTCCATTCCCTCCCATTCCATTCCATCCCATTGGATTCCATTCCATTCCATTCCATTCCGGTGGATTCCATTCCCTCCCATTCCATTACATTCCATTTTATTCGGTTTGATTCCATTCCATTCCATTCCATTCCATTCCTTTCCATTTCATTCCATTCCATTCCATTCGGGTTGATGTCATTTCATTCCATTCCTTTCCATTCCATTTGGGTTGATTCCATCCCATTCCATTGCACTCTATTGCATTCCATTCCATTCCATTCTATTCCATTCCATTCCATTCTATTCCATTCCATTCCATTGCATTCGACTCCTATCCCGTCCACTCCACTTCACTCCACTCCACTCCATTCCATTCCAATCAATTCCATTCGGGTTGATTCCATTCCATTCCATTCAATTCCATTCCATTCCATTCCATTCCATTCCATTCGGGTTGATTCCATTCCATTCAATTTCATTCCATTCCATTCCATTCCACTCCACTCCATCCAATACCATTTGGGTTGATTCCTTTCCATTCCATTCCATTCCTTTCCATTCCATTCCATTCCGGTTGATTCCATTCCATTCCATTCCATTCGGGTTGATTCCATTCCATTCCATTCCATTCAATTGGGGTGATTCCATTCCATTCCATTTCATTCCATTCCATTCCTTTCCATTCCATTTTATTCGGGTTGATTCCATTCCATTCCATTCCATTCCGGTTGATTCCATTCCATTCCATTCCATTCCAATCCGGTAGATTCCATTCCATTCCATTCCATTCCAATCCATTCCATTCGGGTTGATTCCTTTCCATTCCATTCCATTCGTATGGATTCCATTCCATTCCATTCCATTCCGTTCGTGTTGATTCCATTTCATTCGATTCCATTCCATTCAATTCCATTCCGATTTATTCCATTCCATTCCATTCCATTCTATTCCATTCCATTCCATTACATTCCATTTCATTCGGGTTTATTCCATTCCATTCCATTCCATTCCATTTCATTCCATTCCATTCCATTCCATTCCATTGGGGTGATGCGATTCTATTCCGTTCCGTTCCATTCCATTCCATTCCGTTCGGGATGATTCCATTCCATTCCATTCCATTCCATTCCATTCCATTAAATTCCGGTAGATTCCATTCCATTCCATTCCAATCCATTCCATTCGGGTTGATTCCTTTCCATTCCATTCCATTCCATTCGTGTGGATTCCATTCCATTCCATTCCATTCCATTCCGTTCGTGTTGATTCCATTTCATTCGATTACATTCCATTCCATTCCGATTGATTCCTTTCCATTCCATTCCATTCCTTTCCATTCCATTCCATTCCGGTTGATTGCATTCCATTCCATTCCATTCGGTTTGATTCCATTCCATTCCATTCCATTCCATAGGGGTGATTCCATTCCATTCCATTTCATTCCAATCCATTCCTTTCCATTCCATTTTATTCGGCTTGATTCCATTCCATTCCATTCCATTCCATTCCGGTTGATTTCATTCCATTCCATTCCATTCCGGTAGATTCCATTCCATTCCATTCCATTCCAATCCATTCCATTCGGGTTGATTCCTTTCCATTCCATTCCATTCCATTCCTTTCGTGTGGATTCCATTCCATTCCATTCCATTCCATTCCGTTCGTGTTGATTCCATTTCATTCGATTCGATTCCATTCCATTCCATTCCATTCCATTCCACTCCATTCCTTTTGATTCTATTCCATTCCATTCCATTCCATTCCATTCGGTTTGATTCCTTTCCATTGCATTCCATTCCATTCCATTTCATTTCATTCCATTCCATTCCATTCGGATTGACTCCATTCCATTCCTTTCCATTCCATCCCTTTCCATTCCATTCCCTTCCATTCCATTCGGGTGGATTCCATTCCATTCCATTCCATTCCATTCCATTCCATTCCATTCCATTCCATTCCATTCCAATCCTTTCCATTCGGGTTGATTCCATTCCATTCCTTTCCGTTCCATTCCATCCCATTCCATTCCATTCCATTCCATTACATTCTGGTTGATTCACTTCCATTCCATTCCATTCGATTTGACTCCATTCCATTGCATTCCATTACATTCCATTCCAGTTGTTTCCATCCCATTCCTTTCCATTCCATTCCATTCAGGTTGATTCCATTCCATTCCATCCCATTCCTTTCCATTCCATTCAGGTTGATTCCATTCAACTCCATTCCTTTCAGTTTCATTCCATTCCAATCCATTCCATTACATTCCAATGCATTCCATTCTATTTCATTCAGGTTGATTCCATTCCATTCCATTCTATTCGGGTTGATTCCATTCCATTCCATTCCATTCGGCTTGACTCCGTTCCATTCCATTCCATTCCATTCCATTACATTCCGATTGACCCCATTCGATTCCATTCCATTCCATTCCTTTCCATTCCATTCCATTCGTGTTGATTCCATTCCATTCTATTCCATTCCATTCCATTGGGGTGATTCCATTCTATTCCATTCCATTCCATTCCATTCCATTCCATTCTATTCGGGTTGATTTCATTCCATTCCATTCCATTCGGGTTGATACCATTCCATTCAATTCCATTCCATTCCATTCCATTCCACTCCATTCCGTTTGATTCTATTCCATTCCATTCCATTCCATTCTATTCCATTCCATTCTGTTCAGTTTGATTCTTTTCCATTCCATTCCATTCCATTCCATTCCATTCCATTCTATTCCATTCCATTCGGGTTGATTCTATTCCATTCCATTCCATTCTACTCTGGTTGATACCATTCCATACCATTCCATTCCATTCCATTCGGGTTGATTCCATTCCTTTCCTTTCCATTCCGTTCCATTCCATTCCATTCCATTCCATTCCATTACATTCGGGATGATTCGCTTCCATTCCATTCCGTTCCCTTTGACTCCATTCCATTCCAGTACATTACATTACATTCCGGTTGATTCCATCCCATTCCATTCCATTCCATTTCATTCAGGTTGATTCCATTCCATTCCATTCCATTCCATTACCTTCCATTCCATTCGTGTTGATTCCATTCCGTTCCATTCCATTCCATTCCATTCCATTCCATTCCATTCCATTCCATTCCATTCAGGTTGGTTCCATTCCATTCCATTCCATTCCATTCCATTCAATTTGGTTCCATTCCATTCCATTCCATTCCATTCCATTCCATTCCATTCCTTTCCATTCGGGTTGAATCCATTCCATTCCATTCCATTCCATTCCATTCCATTCCATTCCATTCCATTCCATTCCATTCCATTCGGGTTGAATGCATTCCATTCCATTCCATTCCTTTCGGGTTGATTCCATTCCATTCCATTGCATTCCATTTCATTCCATTCTGGTTGATTGCATTCCATTCCATTCCATTCCATTCCATTCGTGTTGATTCCATTCCACTCCATTCCATTCCATTCCATTCCATTCCATTCCTTTCCATTCCATTCCATTCGGGTTGATTCCCTTCCATTCCATTCCATTCCTTTCCATACCATTCCATTCGGGTTGATAACATTCCATTCCATTCCATGCCATACCATTCCATTCCATTCCATTCCATTCCATTCCATTCCATTCCATTCGGGTTGATTCCATTCCATTCAATTCCATTCGGTTTGACTCCATTCCATTCCATTCCATCTGGTTGATTCCATTCCATTCCATTCCATTCCTTTCCATTCCATTTAGGTTGATTCCATTCCATTCCATTCCTTTCCGGTTGATTCCATTCCATTCATTTCCATTCAATTCCATTCCATTCCACTCCTTTGCATTCCATTCCTGTTGTCTCCATTCGATTCCATTCCATTCCATTCCATTCCATTGGGGTTGATTCCATTCCATTCCATTCCATTCCATTCCATTCGGGTTTATTCCATTCCATTCCATTCCGTCCCATTCCATTCCATTCCTTTCGGGTTTATTCCATACCATTCCATTCCATTACATTACATTACATTACATTCGGTTTGATTACATACCATTCCATTCCATTGCGTTCCATTCCATTCGTGTTGATTCTTTTCCATTTCATTCCATTCCATTCCATTCCATTCCATTCTGGTTCATTCCATTCGGGTTGATTTTTTTCCATTCCATTCCATTCCATTCCATTCCATTAAATTCTGGTTAATTCCGTTCCATTCAATTCCATTCCATTCCATTCACGTTGATTCCATTCCATTCCATTCCATTCCATTCCATTCGGGTTGCTTGCATTCCATTCCATTCCGTTCCATGCCATTCCATTCCTTTCCATTCGGTTTGATTCCATTCCATTCCATTCCATTCCATTCCATACCAGTCTTGTTGATTCCATTCCATTCCATTCAATTCCATTCCATTCAATTAGGGTTGATTCCATTCTATTCCATTCCATTCCATTCCGTTCCATTCGGGTTGATTCCACTCCATTCCATTCCATTTCATTCCATTCTGGGTGATGCCAAACCAATCCATTCCATTCCATTCCTTTCGAGTTGATTCCATTCCTTTATATTCCATTCCCTTCCATTCCATTCCTTTCGGGTTGATTCCATTCCATTATATTACATTCCATTCCATTCCATTCCATTCCATTCCATTCCATTGCATTCCATTCCATTCCATTCCATTGCATTCCATTCCATTCCATTCCATTCCATTCCATCCAATTCCATTCCATTCCATTCGGGTTTATTCCTTCCATTCCATTCCATTCCATTCCAATCCACTCCACTACTTTCTTGTTGATTCCATTCCATTCCTTTCCATTCCAATCCGTTCCATTCCATTTGTGTTGATTCCATTCCGTTCCACTGCATTCCATTCCAGTCCATTCCATTCCATTCGGTTTGATTGCATTACATTACATTTCATTCGATTCCATTCCATTCTGATTGATTCCACTACATTCCATTCCATTCCATTTCATTCCAATCGGGTTGATTCCATTCCATTCCATTCCATTCCATTCCATTCCATTCCATTCCATTTGGGTTGATTGCATTCCATTCCAATCCATTCCATTCCATTGCATTCCATTCCATTCCATTCCATTCCGGTTGATTCCATTCCATTCCATTCCATTCAATTCCATTCGGGTTGAATCCATTGCCTTCCATTCCATTCCATTCCATTCCATTAAATTCCATTCGGTTTGATTCCATTCCTTTCCATTCCTTTCCATTCCATTCCATTCCATTCCATTCGGGTTGATTCCATTCCATTCTATTCCATCCCATTCCATTCGGGTTGATTCCATTCCATTCCATTCCATCGCATTCCATTCCATTCCATTGGGGTGGATTTCATTCCATTTCATACCATTCCATTACATTGGGGTTGAGTCTATTCCATTCCATTCCATTCCATTCGGGTTGATTCCATTCCTTTCCATTCCATTCCGGTTGATTCCATTCAATTTCATTCCATTCCATTGCATTCCCTTCCATTCCATTCTGGTTGATTCCATTCCATTCCATTCCATTCCATTCCTTTCCATTCCATTCCATTCCAGTCCATTTGTGTTGATTCCCTTCCATTCCATTCCATTCCATACCATTCCATTCGTGTTGATAACATTCTGTTCCATTCCGTTCCATTCCAATCCATTCACTTCCATTTAATTCGGGTTGGTTCCATTCCATTCAATTCCATTCGGTTAGACTCCATTCCATTCCATTCCATTCCGGTTGATTCCATTCCATTCCATTGCATTCCTTTCCATTCCATTTAGTCTGATTCCATTCCATTCCATTCTATTCCATTCCATTCCATTCCTTTCTGGATTATTCCGTTCCATTGCATTCCATTTCATTCCATTCGGGTTGAATCCATTCCATTCCATTCCATTCCCTTCCATTCCATTCCGGTTGATTCCATTCCATTCCATTCCATTCCATTCCATTCCATTCCATTCGCGTTTATTCCGTTCCATTCCATTCCATCCCATTCCATTCCTTTCGGGTTGATTCCATACCGATCCATTCCATTCAATTCCATTCTATTACTTTACATTCGGGTTGATTCCGTACCATTCCATTCCATTCCATTACATTACGTTACATTCCATTCCATTCAGGTTGATTCTGTTCCATTCCATTCCATTCCATTCCACTCCATATCATTCCATTCCATTCCTTTCAGTTTGACTGCATTCCATTCCATCCCATTCCATTCCATTCCATAACATTCCATTCGGGTTGATTCCATTCGATTCCATTCCATTTCGTTCCATTCCATTCGGGTTGATTCCTTTCCATTGCATTCCGTTCCATGCCAATCCATTCCATTCCATTAAGTTTGATTCCATTCCATTCCACATCTTTTCATTCGGGTTGATTCCATTCCATTCCATTCCATTCCATTCCAGTCCAGTCCATTCCATTCCATTCCATTCCATTCCATTCCATTCCATTCCATTTCATTCTGGTTGATTCCATTCTATTCCATTCCATTCCATTCCAATCGGGTTGATTCCATTCCATTCCATTCCATTCCATTCCATTTGGGTTGATTGCATTCCATTCCAATCCATTCCATTCCACTGCATTCCATTCCATTCCATTCCATTCCGGTTGATTCCCTTCCATTCCATTCCATTCCATTCCATTCGGGTTGAATCCATTGCCTTCCATTCTATTCAATTCCATTCCATTCCATTCGGGTTGATTACATTCCATTCCTTTCCTTTCCATTCCATTCCATTCCATTCCATTCGGTTTGATTCCATTCCATTCCATTCCATTCCATACCAGTCTTGTTGATTCCATTCCATTCCATTCAATTCCATTCCATTCAATTAGGGTTGATTCCATTCTATTCCATTCCATTCCATTCCGTTCCATTCGGGTTGATTCCACTCCATTCCATTCCATTTCATTCCATTCTGGGTGATTCCAAACCAATCCATTCCATTCCATTCCATTCGAGTTGATTCCATTCCTTTATATTCCATTCCCTTCCATTCCATTCCTTTCGAGTTGATTCCATTCCATTATATTCCATTCCATTCCATTCCATTCCATTCCATCCAATACCATTCCATTCCATTCGGGTTTATTCCTTCCATTCCATTCCATTCCATTCCATTCCAATCCACTCCATTCCTTTCTTGTTGATTCCATTTTATTCCTTTCCATTCCATTCCGTTCCATTAAATTCGTGTTGATTCCATTCCGTTCCATTGCATTCCATTCCAGTCCAATCCATTCCATTCGGTTTGATTCCGTTCCATTACATTTCATTCGATTCCATTCCATTCGGATTGATTCCATTCCATTCCTTTCCATTCCCTTCCATTCCATTCCATTCCATTCCATTCCATTCCATTCGTGTTGATTCCATTCCATTCCATTCCATTCCATTCCACTCCATTCCATTCCATTCGTGTTGATTCTATTCCATTCCATTCCATCCCATTCCATTGCATTCCATTCGGGTTGATTCCATTCCATTTCATTCCATTACATTACATTCGGTTTGATTCTATTCCATTCCATTCCATTCCATTCCATTCCATTCGGGCTGATTCCATTCCTTTCTATTCCATTCCATTCCATTCCATTCCATTCCTTTCGGGTTGATTCCATTCCGTTCCATTCCATTCCATTCGGTTTGATTCCATTCAATCTCATTCCATTCCATTGCATTCCATTCCATTCCATACGGGTTCATTCCATTCCATTCCATTCCATTCCATTCCATTCCATGCCATTCCGGATGATACCATTCCATTTCATTCCATTCCATTCGAGTTGATTCCATTCCATTCCATTCCATTCCATTCCATTCGATTTCATTTCATTCCATTCCATTCCATTCGTGTTGGTTCCATTCCATTCCGATTCATTCCATTCCATTCCATTCCATTCCATTCGGGTTGATTCCATTCCATTCCATTCCATTCGGGTTGATTCCATTCCATTCCATTTCATTCCATTCCATTCCGTTCCATTTCGGTTGATTCCTTTCCATTCCATTCCATTCCATTCCATTCCATTCGTGTTGATTCCATTCCAATCGATTTCGTTCCATTCCATTCCATTCGTGTTGCTTCCATTCCATTCCGTTTCCTTCCATTCCATTCCATTCCATTACTTTCGTGTTGATTCCATTCCATTCCTTTGCATTCCATTATATTCCGTGCCATTTCGGATGACACCATTCCATTCCATTCCATTCGCGTTGATTCCATTCTATTCCATTACATTCGATTCCATTCGGGTTGATTCCGTTCCGTTCCAATCCATTCCATTCCATTCCATTCCATTCCATTCCATTCCATTCCATTCCTTTCGGGTTGATTCCGTTCCATTCCATTCCATTCCATTCCATTCCATTCGTTTTGATTCCATTCCATTGCATTCAATTCCATTCCATTCAATTAGGGTTGATTCCATTCTATTCCATTCCATTCCATTCCATTCCATTCCATTCCATTCGGGTTGATTCCACTCCATTCCATTCCATACCATTCCATTCCATTCCATTCCATTCCATTCTTGTTGATTCCACACCAATCCATTCCATTCCATTCCATTCGAGTTGATTCCATTCCATTGCATTCCATTCCATCCCATTCCATTCCACTCTATTCGGGTTGATTCCATTCCATTCCTTTCCATTCGGGTTGAATCTATTCCACTTCATTCCATTCCATTCCATTCGGGTTGATTCCGTTCCTTTCAATTCCATTCCATTCCATTCCATTCGGGTTGATTCCATTCCATTCCATTCCGTTCCTTTCCATTTCACTCCATTCCTTTCTTGTTGATTCCACTCCATTCCTTTCCATTCCATTCCGTTCCATTCCATTCGTGTTCATTCCATTCCGTCCCATTGCATTCCATTCCATTCCATTCCATTCGGTTTGATTCCGTTCCATTACATTCCATGCGATTCCATTCCCTTCGGGTTGATTCCATTCCATTCCTTTCCATTCCCTTCCATACCATTCCATTCCATTCCATTCCATTCCTGTTGATTCTATTCCATTCCATTCCATCCCACTCCATTCCATTCCATTCGGGTTGATTCCATTCCATTTCATTCCATTACATTACATTCGGTTTGATTGTATTCCATTCCATTCCATTCCATTCCATTCCATTCGGGCTGATTCCATTCCTTTCTATTCCATTCCATTCCATTCCATTCCATTCCTTTCGGGTTGATTCCATTCCGTTCCATTCCATTCCATTCGGTTTGATTCCATTCAATCTCATTCCATTCCATTGCATTCCATTCCATTCCATACGGGTTCATTCCATTCCATTCCATTCCATTCCATTCCATTCCATGCCATTCCGGATGATACCATTCCATTTCATTCCATTCCATTCGAGTTGATTCCATTCCATTCCATTCCATTCCATTCCATTCCATTCCATTCGATTTCATTTCATTCCATTCCATTCCATTCGTGTTGGTTCCATTCCATTCCGATTCATTCCATTCCATTCCATTCCATTCCATTCGGGTTGATTCCATTCCATTCCATTCCATTCCATTCCATTCGGGTTGATTCCATTCCATTCCATTTCATTCCATTCCATTCCGTTCCATTTCGGTTGATTCCTTTCCATTCCATTCCATTCCATTCCATTCCATTCGTGTTGATTCCATTCCAATCGATTTCGTTCCATTCCATTCCATTCGTGTTGCTTCCATTCCATTCCGTTTCCTTCCATTCCATTCCATTCCATTACTTTCGTGTTGATTCCATTCCATTCCTTTCCATTCCATTATATTCCGTGCCATTTCGGATGACACCATTCCATTCCATTCCATTCGCGTTGATTCCATTCTATTCCATTACATTCGATTCCATTCGGGTTGATTCCGTTCCGTTCCAATCCATTCCATTCCATTCCATTCCATTCCATTCCATTCCATTCCATTCCTTTCGGGTTGATTCCGTTCCATTCCATTCCATTCCATTCCATTCCATTCCATTCGTTTTGATTCCATTCCATTCCATTCAATTCCATTCCATTCAATTAGGGTTGATTCCATTCTATTCCATTCCATTCCATTCCATTCCATTCCATTCCATTCGGGTTGATTCCACTCCATTCCATTCCATACCATTCCATTCCATTCCATTCCATTCCATTCTTGTTGATTCCACACCAATCCATTCCATTCCATTCCATTCGAGTTGATTCCATTCCATTGCATTCCATTCCATCCCATTCCATTCCACTCTATTCGGGTTGATTCCATTCCATTCCTTTCCATTCGGGTTGAATCTATTCCACTTCATTCCATTCCATTCCATTCGGGTTGATTCCGTTCCTTTCAATTCCATTCCATTCCATTCCATTCGGGTTGATTCCATTCCATTCCATTCCGTTCCTTTCCATTTCACTCCATTCCTTTCTTGTTGATTCCACTCCATTCCTTTCCATTCCATTCCGTTCCATTCCATTCGTGTTCATTCCATTCCGTTCCATTGCATTCCATTCCATTCCATTCCATTCGGTTTGATTCCGTTCCATTACATTCCATGCGATTCCATTCCCTTCGGGTTGATTCCATTCCATTCCTTTCCATTCCCTTCCATACCATTCCATTCCATTCCATTCCATTCCTGTTGATTCTATTCCATTCCATTCCATCCCACTCCATTCCATTCCATTCGGGTTGATTCCATTCCATTTCATTCCATTACATTACATTCGGTTTGATTGTATTCCATTCCATTCCATTCCATTCCTTTCCATTCCATTCCATTCCATTCTGGCTGATTCCATTCCATTCCATTCCATTCCATTCCATTCCATTCCATTCCATTCCATTCCATTCGGGCTGATTCCATTCCATTCCATTCCATTCCATTCGGGTTGATTCCATTCCATTTCATTCCATTCCATTCTATTCCATTCCTTTCCATTCGGGTTGATTCCATTCCGTTTCATTTTATTCCATTCCATTCCTTTCGGGTTGATTCCTTTCCATCTCATTACATTCCATTGCATTCCATTCCTTTCCATTCGGGATGATTCAATTGCATTCCATTCCATTCCATTCCATGCCATTCCGGATTATACCATTCCATTCCATTCCATTCGAGTTGAATCCATTCCATTCCATTCCATTCCACTGGATTTCATTCCATTCCATTCCATTCGTGTTGGTACCATTCCATTCCGTTTCATTCCATTCCATCCCATTCCATTCGGTTTGATACCATTCCATTCCATTCCATTGCATTCCATTCTATTCCGTTCCATTTCGGTTGATTCCTTTCCATTCCATTCCATTCCATTACATTCGAGTTGATTCCATTTCGTTCCATTCCATTCCATTCCATTCCATTCGTGTTGATTCCATGCCATTTCATTCCATTCCATTGCATTCCATTCCATTCCAATCGGGTTGATTCCATTCCATTCCATTCCATTCAGGTTGATTGCATTCCATTCCATTCCATTCCATTCCGTTCCATTCCATTCCATTCCAGTTAATTCCATTCCATTCCATTATATTCCATTCCATTCCGGTTGATTCCATTCCATTTTATTCCATTCCATTCCGGTTGATTCCTTTCCATTTTATTCCATTCCATTCCGTTTGATTCCATTCCATTCGATTCCATTCCATTCCATTCCATTCGGGTTGATTCCATTCCATTCCATTCCATTTTATTCCATTCCATTCCGGTTGATTCCATACCATTCCATTCCATTCCATTCCATTCCATTCCATTCCATTGCATTCGGGTTGACTCCATTCCATTCCATTCCATCCCATTCCATTCCATTCTATTCCTTTACATTCCCTTCGGGTTGATTGCATTTCATTCCAATCCATTCCATTCCATTCCATTCAGGTTGATTGCATTCCATTCCATTCCATTCCAATCTATTCCATTCGAGTTGATTCCGTTCAATTCCATTCCATTCCATTCCATTCCATTCCATTCCATTCCATTCCATTCGGGTTGATTCCATTCCATTCAATTCCATTCAATTCCATTCCATTCCATTGCATTCCATTCGGGTTGATTCCATACCATTCCATTCCATTCCATTCCATTCCATTCCGGTTGACTCCATTCCATTCCATTCCATCCCATTCCATTCCATTCCATTCCATTACATTACATTCGGGTTGATTCTATTCCATTCCATTCCATTCGGGTTTATTCTGTTCCATTCCATTCCATTCCATTTGGTATGTTTCCATTCGACTACATTCCATTCAATTCCATTCCATTCCATTCCTTTCGGGTTGATTCCACTCCATTCCATTCCATTCCATTCCAGTCTTGTTGATTCCATTCCATTCCATTCCTTTCCATTCCATTCCATTCCATTCCATTCCATTCGGGTTGATTCCTTTCCATTCTATTCCATCCCATTCCATTCGGGTTGATTCCATTCTATTCCATTCCATCCCATTCTATTCCATTCCATTCGCGTGGATTTCATTCCATTTCATACCATTCCATTACATTGGGGTTGATTCTATTCCATTCCATTCCATTCCATTCCATTCCATTCCATTCGGGTTGATTCCATTCCATTCCATTCCATTCTGGTTGATTCCATTCCATTCCATTCCATTCCATTCCACTCCATTCCATTCCATTCGGGTTGATTCCATTCCTTTCCATTCCATTCCATTCCATTCCATTCAATTCCATTCCATTCCCTACCATTCGGGTTGATTCCATTCAATTTCATTCTATTCCATTGCATTGCCTTCCATTCCATTCTGGTTGATTCCATTCCATTGCATTCCATTCCATTACATTCCATGAATTTCGGGATGATTCATTTACATTCCATTCGATTCCATTCCATTCGATTTGATTCCATTCCATTCCATTCCATTCCATTCCATTCCATTCCACTCGGGTTGATTCCATTCCATTCCATTCCATTCTGGTTGATTCCATTCCACTCCATTCCATTCCATTCCATTCCATTCCATTCCATTCCATTCCAATCGGTTTGATTCCATTCCTTTCCATTCCATTCCATTCCATTCCATTCCATTCCATTCCATTCCATTCCATTTGGGTTGATTCCATTCAATTTCATTCTATTCCATTGCATTCCCTTCCATTCCATTCTGGTTGATTCCATTCCATTGCATTCCATTCCATTACATTCCATGCCATTTGGGATGATTCCTTTCCATTCCATTCCATTCCATTCCATTCTATTAGATTCCATTCCATTCCATTCCATTCCATTCCATTTTATTCCATTCGATTTCTTTCCATTCCATTTTATTCGGGTTGGTTCCATTCCATTCAGTTTCATACCATTCCATTCCATTCCGTGACATTCGGCTTGATTCCATTCCATTCCATTCCATTCCTTTCGGGTTGATTTCATTCCATTCCATTGCATTCCATTTCATTCCATTCTGGTTGATTCCATTCCATTCCATTCCATTCCATTCCATTCGTGTTGATTCCATTCCATTCCATTCCATTCCATTCCATTCCTTTCCATTCCATTCCAGTCGGTTTGATTCCGATTCATTCCATTCCATTCGATTCCATTCCATTCGGGTTGGTTCCATTTCATTCCTTTCCATTCCATTCCATTCCATTCCATTCCATTCGTGTTGATTCCATTCCGTTCCATTCCACTCCATTCCTTTCCATTCCATTCCATTCGGGTTGATTCCATTCCATTCCATTCCATGCCATTCCAATACATTCCATTCGGGTTGATTCCATTCCATTTCATTCCATTCAATTATATTCTGGTTGATTCTATTCCATTCCATTCCATTCCATTCGGGTTGATTCCATTCCATTCCATTCCATTCCATTCCATTCCATTCCATTCGGGTTTATTCCGTTCCATTCCATTCCATCCCATTCCATTCAATTCCTTTTGGGTTGATTCCATACCATTCCATTCCATTCCATTACATGACATTCCATTCGGGTTGATTCCATACGATTCCATTCCATTCCATTACATTCCATTACATCCCATTCCATTCAGGTTGCTTTTATTCCATTCCATTACTTTCCATTCCATATCATTCCATTCCTTACCATTCAGGTTGATTGCATTCCATTCCATTCCATTCAATTCCATTCGGGTTGATTCCTTTCCATTGCATTCCGTTCTGTGCCATTCCATTCCATTCCATTAAGGTTGATTCCATTCCATTCCTTTCCATTTCATTCGGGTTGATTCCATTCCATTCCATTCCATTCCATTCCATTTCATTCTGGTTGATTCCATTGCATTCCATTCCATTCCATTCCATTTCATTCTGGTTGATTCCATTGCATTCCATTCCATTCCATTCCATTCCACTCCACTCCATTCGGATTGATTCCAATCCATTCCATTCCATTCCATTCCAGTCCATTCCATTCCAATCCATTCCTTTCCATTCCATTCCATTCCATTCTGGATGATTTCATTCAATTCCATTCGGTTTGATTCCATTCCATTCCATTCCATTCCATTAAATTGTGGTTCATTCTATTCCATTCCATTCCCTTCCATTCCATTCCATTCCATTCAGGTTGATTCGATTCCATTCCATTCCATTCCATTCTATTCCATTCCATTTCATTCTGGTTGATTCCATTCCGTTCCATTCCATTCCATTCCATTCCTGTTGACTCCATTCCATTTTATACCATTCCATTCCGTTTGGTCTCTTTCCATTCTATTCCATTCCATTCCATTCCATTCCATTCCATTCCATTCGGGTTGATTCCATTCCATTGTATTCCATTCTGGTTGATTCCATTCCATTCCATTCCATTCCTTTCCATTCCATTCCATTCGGGTTGATTCCCTTCCTTTCCATTCCATTCCATTCCATTCAATTCCATTCCATTCCCTACCATTCGTGTTGATTCCATTCAATTTCATTCTATTCCATTGCATTGCCTTCCATTCCATTCTGGTTGATTCCATTCCATTGCATTCCATTCCATTACATTCCATGAATTTCGGGATGATTCCTTTACATTCCATTCCATTCCATTCGATTTGATTCCATTCCATTCCATTCCATTCCATTCCATTCCATTCCATTCCATTCCATTCCATTCCATTCCACTCGGGTTGATTCCATTCCATTCCATTCCATTCTGGTTGATTCCATTCCACTCCATTCCATTCCATTCCATTCCATTCCATTCCATTCCAATCGGGTTGATTCCATTCCTTTCCATTCCATTCCATTCCATTCCATTCCATTCCATTCAATTCCATTCCATTCCCTTCCATTTGGGTTGATTCCATTCAATTTCATTCTATTCCATTGCATTCCCTTCCATTCCATTCTGTTTGATTCCATTCCAATGCATTCCATTCCATTACATTCCATGCCATTTGGGATGATTCCTTTCCATTCCATTCCATTCCATTCCATTCGATTAGATTCCATTCCATTCCATTCCATTCCATTCCATTCCATTCCATTCCATTCCATTCCATTCGATTAGATTCCATTCCATTCCATTCCATTCCATTCCATTCCATTTTATTCCATTCGATTTCTTTCCATTCCATTTTATTCGGGTTGGTTCCATTCCATTCAGTTTCATACCATTCCATTCCATTCCGTGACATTCGGCTTGATTCCATTCCATTCCATTCCATTCCTTTCGGTTTGATTTCATTCCATTCCATTGCATTCCATTTCATTCCATTCTGGTTGATTCCATTCCATTCCATTCAATTCCATTCCATTCCTGTTGATTCCATTCCATTCCATTCCTTTCCATTCCATTCCAGTCGGTTTGATTCCGATTCATTCCATTCCATTCGATTCCATTCCATTCGGGTTGGTTCCATTTCATTCCTTTCCATTCCATTCCATTCCATTCCATTCCATTCGTGTTGATTCCATTCCGTTCCATTCGTGTTGATTCCATTCCATTCCATTCCACTCCATTCCTTTCCATTCCATTCCACTCGGGTTGATTCCATTCCATTCCATTCCATGCCATTCCAATACATTCCATTCGGGTTGATTCCATTCCATGTCATTCCATTCCATTATATTCTGGTTGATTCTATTCCATTCCATTCCATTCCATTCGGGTTGATTCCATTCCATTCCATTCCATTCCATTCCATTCCATTCGGGTTTATTCCGTTCCATTCCATTCCATCCCATTCCATTCCATTCCTTTTGGGTTGATTCCATACCATTCCATTCCATTCCATTACATGACGTTCCATTCGGGTTGATTCCATACGATTCCATTCCATTCCATTGCATTCCATTACATCCCATTCCATTCAGGTTGCTTTTATTCCATTCCATTACTTTCCATTCCATATCATTCCATTCCATACCATTCAGGTTGATTGCATTCCATTCCATTCCATTCAATTCCATTCGGGTTGATTCCTTTCCATTGCATTCCGTTCTGTGCCATTCCATTCCATTCCATTAAGGTTGATTCCATTCCATTCCTTTCCATTTCATTCGGGTTGATTCCATTCCATTCCATTCGGGTTGATTCCATTCTATTCCATTCCATTCCATTCCATTTCATTCTGGTTGATTCCATTGCATTCCATTCCATTCCATTCCATTCCACTCCACTCCATTCGGATTGATTCCAATCCATTCCATTCCATTCCAGTCCATTCCATTCCAATCCATTCCTTTCCATTCCATTCCATTCCATTCTGGATGATTCCATTCCATTCCATTCCATTCCATTCGGTTTGATTCCATTCCATTCCATTCCATCCCATTAAATTGTGGTTCATTCTATTCCATTCCATTCCCTTCCATTCCATTCTATTCCATTCAGTTTGATTCCATTCCATTCCATTCCATTCCATTCTATTCCATTCCATTTCATTCTGGTTGATTCCATTCCGTTCCATTCCATTCCATTCCATTCCATTCCATTCCTGTTGACTCCATTCCATTTTATACCATTCCATTCCGTTTGGTCTCTTTCCATTCTATTCCATTCTATTCCATTCCATTCGTGTTGATTCCATTCCATTCCATTCCATTCCATTCCATTCCATTGCATTCCATTCGGGTTGATTCCATACCATTCCATTCCATTCCATTCCATTCCATTCCATTCCATTCCGGTTGACTCCATTCCATTCCATTCCATCCCATTCCATTCCATTCATTCCATTACATTACATTCGGTTTGATACTATTCCATTTCATTCCATTCGGGTTTATTCTGTTCCATTCCATTCCATTCCATTCGGTATGTTTCCATTCCACTCCATTCCATTCAAATCCATTCCATTCCATTCCATTCCTTTCGGGTTGATTCCACTCCATTCCATTCCATTCCATTCAAGTCTTGTTGATTCCATTCCATTCCATTCCTTTCCATTCCATTCCATTCCATTCCATTCCATTCGGGTTGATTCCATTCCATTCCATCCCATTCCATTCCATTCCATTCCATTCGCGTGGATTTCATTCCATTTCATACCATTCCATTACATTGGGGTTGATTCTATTCCATTCCATTCCATTCCATTCCATTCCATTCCATTCCATTGCCTTCCATTCGGGTTGATTCCATTCCATTCCATTCCATTCTGGTTGATTCCATTCCATTCCATTCCATTCCATTCCAATCCATTCCATTCCATTCGGGTTGATTCCATTCCTTTCCATTCCATTCCATTCCATTTCATTCAATTCCATTCGATTCCCTTCAATTCGGGTTGATTCCATTGAATTTCATTCTATTACATTGCATTGCCTTCCATTCCATTCTGGTTGATTCCATTCCATTGCATTCCATTCCATTACATTCCATGAAATTCGGGAAGATTCCTTTACATTCCATTCCATTCCATTCGATTTGATTCCATTCCATTCCATTCCATTCCATTCCATTCCATTCCATCCCATTCCATTCCATTGCATTCCATTCCATTACATTCGGGTTGATTCTATTCCATTCCATTCCATTCGGGTTTATTCTGTTCCATGCCATTCCATTCCATTCGGTATGTTTCCTTTCCACTCCATTCCACTCAATTCCATTCCATTCCATTCCATTCCTTTCGGGTTGATTCCACTCCATTCCATTCCATTCCATTCCAGTCTTGTTGATTCCATTCCATTCCATTCCGTTCCATTCCATTCCATTCCATTCCATTCCATTCGGGTTGATTCCATTCCATTCCATTCCATTCCATTCCATTCCATTCCATTCCATTCGGGTTGATTCCATTCCTTTCCATTCCATTCCATTCCATTCCATTCAATTCCATTCCATTCCCTACCATTCGGGTTGATTCCATTCAATTTCATTCTATTCCATTGCATTGCCTTCCATTCCATTCTGGTTGATTCCATTCCATTGCATTCCATTGCATTACATTCCATGAATTTCGGGATGATTCATTTAAATTCCATTCCATTGCATTGCATTCCATTGCATTACATTCCATGAATTTCGGGATGATTCATTTACATTCCATTCCATTCCATTCGATTTGATTCCATTCCATTCCATTCCATTCCATTCCATTCCATTCCATTCCACTCGGGTTGATTCCATTCCATTCCATTCCATTCTGGTTGATTCCATTCCACTCCATTCCATTCCATTCCATTCCATTCCATTCCATTCCATTCCATTCCATTCCATTCCAATCGGGTTGATTCCATTCCTTTCCATTCCATTCCATTCCATTCCATTCCATTCCATTCCATTCCATTTGGGTTGATTCCATTCAATTTCATTCTATTCCATTGCATTCCCTTCCATTCCATTCTGGTTTATTCCATTCCATTGCATTCCATTCCATTACATTCCATGCCATTTGGGATGATTCCTTTCCATTCCATTCCATTCCATTCCATTCTATTAGTTTCCATTCCATTCCATTCCATTCCATTCCATTTTATTCCATTCGATTTCTTTCCATTCCATTTTATTCGGGTTGGTTCCATTCCATTCAGTTTCATACCATTCCATTCCATTCCCTGACATTCGGCTTGATTCCATTCCATTCCATTCCATTCCTTTCGGGTTGATTTCATTCCATTCCATTGCATTCCATTTCATTCCATTCTGGTTGATTCCATTCCATTCCATTCCATTCCATTCCATTCCATTCCATTCGTGTTGATTCCATTCCATTCCATTCCATTCCATTCCATTCCTTTCCATTCCATTCCAGTCGGTTTGATTCCGATTCATGCCATTCCATTCGATTCCATTCCATTCGGGTTGGTTCCATTTCATTCCTTTCCATTCCATTCCATTCCATTCCATTCCATTCGTGTTGATTCCATTCCGTTCCATTCCACTCCATTCCTTTCCATTCCATTCCATTCGGGTTGATTCCATTCCATTCCATTCCATGCCATTCCAATACATTCCATTCGGGTTGATTCCATTCCATTTCATTCCATTCAATTATATTCTGGTTGATTCTATTCCATTCCATTCCATTCCATTCGGGTTGATTCCATTCCATTCCATTCCATTCCATTCCATTTCATTCCATTCGGGTTTATTCCGTTCCATTCCATTCCATCCCATTCCATTCAATTCCTTTTGGGTTGATTCCATACCATTCCA
This sequence comes from Pan paniscus, assembly GCF_029289425.2. Classification (NCBI taxonomy): domain Eukaryota; kingdom Metazoa; phylum Chordata; class Mammalia; order Primates; family Hominidae; genus Pan; species Pan paniscus. The sequence goes on from NC_073260.2 coordinate 62,503,784, forward strand.
TTCCATTCCATTACATGACATTCCATTCGGGTTGATTCCATACGATTCCATTCCATTCCATTACATTCCATTACATCCCATTCCATTCAGGTTGCTTTTATTCCATTCCATTACTTTCCATTCCATATCATTCCATTCCTTACCATTCAGGTTGATTGCATTCCATTCCATTCCATTCAATTCCATTCGGGTTGATTCCTTTCCATTGCATTCCGTTCTGTGCCATTCCATTCCATTCCATTAAGGTTGATTCCATTCCATTCCTTTCCATTTCATTCGGGTTGATTCCATTCCATTCCATTCCATTCCATTCCATTCCATTCCATTCCATTCGGGTTGATTCCATTCTATTCCATTCCATTCCATTCCATTTCATTCTGGTTGATTCCATTGCATTCCATTCCATTCCATTCCATTCCACTCCACTCCATTCGGATTGATTCCAATCCATTCCATTCCATTCCAGTCCATTCCATTCCAATCCATTCCTTTCCATTCCATTCCATTCCATTCTGGATGATTCCATTCCATTCCATTCCATTCCATTCGGTTTGATTCCATTCCATTCCATTCCATCCCATTAAATTGTGGTTCATTCTATTCCATTCCATTCCCTTCCATTCCATTCTATTCCATTCAGTTTGATTCCATTCCATTCCATTCCATTCCATTCTATTCCATTCCATTTCATTCTGGTTGATTCCATTCCGTTCCATTCCATTCCATTCCATTCCATTCCATTCCTGTTGACTCCATTCCATTTTATACCATTCCATTCCGTTTGGTCTCTTTCCATTCTATTCCATTCTATTCCATTCCATTCGTGTTGATTCCATTCCATTCCATTCCATTCCATTCCATTGCATTCCATTCGGGTTGATTCCATACCATTCCATTCCATTCCATTCCATTCCATTCCATTCCATTCCGGTTGACTCCATTCCATTCCATTCCATCCCATTCCATTCCATTCATTCCATTACATTACATTCGGTTTGATACTATTCCATTTCATTCCATTCGGGTTTATTCTGTTCCATTCCATTCCATTCCATTCGGTATGTTTCCATTCCACTCCATTCCATTCAAATCCATTCCATTCCATTCCATTCCTTTCGGGTTGATTCCACTCCATTCCATTCCATTCCATTCAAGTCTTGTTGATTCCATTCCATTCCATTCCTTTCCATTCCATTCCATTCCATTCCATTCCATTCGGGTTGATTCCATTCCATTCCATCCCATTCCATTCCATTCCATTCCATTCGCGTGGATTTCATTCCATTTCATACCATTCCATTACATTGGGGTTGATTCTATTCCATTCCATTCCATTCCATTCCATTCCATTCCATTCCATTGCCTTCCATTCGGGTTGATTCCATTCCATTCCATTCCATTCTGGTTGATTCCATTCCATTCCATTCCATTCCATTCCAATCCATTCCATTCCATTCGGGTTGATTCCATTCCTTTCCATTCCATTCCATTCCATTTCATTCAATTCCATTCGATTCCCTTCAATTCGGGTTGATTCCATTGAATTTCATTCTATTACATTGCATTGCCTTCCATTCCATTCTGGTTGATTCCATTCCATTGCATTCCATTCCATTACATTCCATGAAATTCGGGAAGATTCCTTTACATTCCATTCCATTCCATTCGATTTGATTCCATTCCATTCCATTCCATTCCATTCCATTCCATTCCATCCCATTCCATTCCATTGCATTCCATTCCATTACATTCGGGTTGATTCTATTCCATTCCATTCCATTCGGGTTTATTCTGTTCCATGCCATTCCATTCCATTCGGTATGTTTCCTTTCCACTCCATTCCACTCAATTCCATTCCATTCCATTCCATTCCTTTCGGGTTGATTCCACTCCATTCCATTCCATTCCATTCCAGTCTTGTTGATTCCATTCCATTCCATTCCGTTCCATTCCATTCCATTCCATTCCATTCCATTCGGGTTGATTCCATTCCATTCCATTCCATTCCATTCCATTCCATTCCATTCCATTCGGGTTGATTCCATTCCTTTCCATTCCATTCCATTCCATTCCATTCAATTCCATTCCATTCCCTACCATTCGGGTTGATTCCATTCAATTTCATTCTATTCCATTGCATTGCCTTCCATTCCATTCTGGTTGATTCCATTCCATTGCATTCCATTGCATTACATTCCATGAATTTCGGGATGATTCATTTAAATTCCATTCCATTGCATTGCATTCCATTGCATTACATTCCATGAATTTCGGGATGATTCATTTACATTCCATTCCATTCCATTCGATTTGATTCCATTCCATTCCATTCCATTCCATTCCATTCCATTCCATTCCACTCGGGTTGATTCCATTCCATTCCATTCCATTCTGGTTGATTCCATTCCACTCCATTCCATTCCATTCCATTCCATTCCATTCCATTCCATTCCATTCCATTCCATTCCAATCGGGTTGATTCCATTCCTTTCCATTCCATTCCATTCCATTCCATTCCATTCCATTCCATTCCATTTGGGTTGATTCCATTCAATTTCATTCTATTCCATTGCATTCCCTTCCATTCCATTCTGGTTTATTCCATTCCATTGCATTCCATTCCATTACATTCCATGCCATTTGGGATGATTCCTTTCCATTCCATTCCATTCCATTCCATTCTATTAGTTTCCATTCCATTCCATTCCATTCCATTCCATTTTATTCCATTCGATTTCTTTCCATTCCATTTTATTCGGGTTGGTTCCATTCCATTCAGTTTCATACCATTCCATTCCATTCCCTGACATTCGGCTTGATTCCATTCCATTCCATTCCATTCCTTTCGGGTTGATTTCATTCCATTCCATTGCATTCCATTTCATTCCATTCTGGTTGATTCCATTCCATTCCATTCCATTCCATTCCATTCCATTCCATTCGTGTTGATTCCATTCCATTCCATTCCATTCCATTCCATTCCTTTCCATTCCATTCCAGTCGGTTTGATTCCGATTCATGCCATTCCATTCGATTCCATTCCATTCGGGTTGGTTCCATTTCATTCCTTTCCATTCCATTCCATTCCATTCCATTCCATTCGTGTTGATTCCATTCCGTTCCATTCCACTCCATTCCTTTCCATTCCATTCCATTCGGGTTGATTCCATTCCATTCCATTCCATGCCATTCCAATACATTCCATTCGGGTTGATTCCATTCCATTTCATTCCATTCAATTATATTCTGGTTGATTCTATTCCATTCCATTCCATTCCATTCGGGTTGATTCCATTCCATTCCATTCCATTCCATTCCATTCCATTCGGGTTTATTCCGTTCCATTCCATTCCATCCCATTCCATTCAATTCCTTTTGGGTTGATTCCATACCATTCCATTCCATTCCATTACATGACATTCCATTCGGGTTGATTCCATACGATTCCATTCCATTCCATTACATTCCATTACATCCCATTCCATTCAGGTTGCTTTTATTCCATTCCATTACTTTCCATTCCATATCATTCCATTCCTTACCATTCAGGTTGATTGCATTCCATTCCATTCCATTCAATTCCATTCGGGTTGATTCCTTTCCATTGCATTCCGTTCTGTGCCATTCCATTCCATTCCATTAAGGTTGATTCCATTCCATTCCTTTCCATTTCATTCGGGTTGATTCCATTCCATTCCATTCCATTCCATTCCATTCCATTCCATTCCATTCGGGTTGATTCCATTCTATTCCATTCCATTCCATTCCATTTCATTCTGGTTGATTCCATTGCATTCCATTCCATTCCATTCCATTCCACTCCACTCCATTCGGATTGATTCCAATCCATTCCATTACATTCCATTCCATTCCATTCTGGATGATTCCATTCAATTCCATTCGGTTTGATTCCATTCCATTCCATTCCATTCCATTAAATTGTGGTTCATTCTATTCCATTCCATTCCCTTCCATTCCATTCCATTCCATTCAGGTTGATTCCATTCCATTCCATTCCATTCCATTCTATTCCATTCCATTTCATTCTGGTTGATTCCATTCCGTTCCATTCCATTCCATTCCATTCCTGTTGACTCCATTCCATTTTATACCATTCCATTCCGTTTGGTCTCTTTCCATTCTATTCCATTCCATTCCATTCCATTCCATTCCATTCCATTCGGGTTGATTCCATTCCATTCCATTCCATTCTGGTTGATTCCATTCCATTCCATTCCATTCCATTCCATTCCATTCCATTCCATTCCATTCCATTCCATTCGGGTTGATTCCCTTCCTTTCCATTCCATTCCATTCCATTCCATTCAATTCCATTCCATTCCCTACCATTCGTGTTGATTCCATTCAATTTCATTCTATTCCATTGCATTGCCGTCCATTCCATTCTGGTTGATTCCATTCCATTGCATTCCATTCCATTACATTCCATGAATTTCGGGATGATTCCTTTACATTCCATTCCATTCCATTCGATTTGATTCCATTCCATTCCATTCCATTCCATTCCATTCCATTCCATTCCATTCCATTCCACTCGGGTTGATTCCATTCCATTCCATTCCATTCTGGTTGATTCCATTCCACTCCATTCCATTCCATTCCATTCCATTCCATTCCATTCCAATCGGGTTGATTCCATTCCATTCCATTCCATTCCATTCCATTCCATTCCATTCCATTCAATTCCATTCCATTCCCTTCCATTTGGGTTGATTCCATTCAATTTCATTCTATTCCATTGCATTCCCTTCCATTCCATTCTGGTTGATTCCATTCCAATGCATTCCATTCCATTACATTCCATGCCATTTGGGATGATTCCTTTCCATTCCATTCCATTCCATTCCATTCGATTAGATTCCATTCCATTCCATTCCATTCCATTCCATTCCATTCCATTTTATTCCATTCGATTTCTTTCCATTCCATTTTATTCGGGTTGGTTCCATTCCATTCAGTTTCATACCATTCCATTCCATCCCGTGACATTCGGCTTGATTCCATTCCATTCCATTCCATTCCTTTCGGGTTGATTTCATTCCATTCCATTGCATTCCATTTCATTCCATTCTGGTTGATTCCATTCCATTCCATTCAATTCCATTCCATTCCTGTTGATTCCATTCCATTCCATTCCTTTCCATTCCATTCCAGTCGGTTTGATTCCGATTCATTCCGTTCCATTCGATTCCATTCCATTCGGGTTGGTTCCATTTCATTCCTTTCCATTCCATTCCATTCCATTCCATTCCATTCGTGTTGATTCCATTCCGTTCCATTCGTGTTGATTCCATTCCATTCCATTCCACTCCATTCCTTTCCATTCCATTCCACTCGGGTTGATTCCATTCCATTCCATTCCATGCCATTCCAATATATTCCATTCGGGTTGATTCCATTCCATTTCATTCCATTCCATTATATTCTGGTTGATTCTATTCCATTCCATTCCATTCCATTCGGGTTGATTCCATTCCATTCCATTCCATTCCATTCCATTCCATTCCATTCCATTCCATTCCATTCGGGTTTATTCCGTTCCATTCCATTCCATCCCATTCCATTCCATTCCTTTTGGGTTGATTCCATACCATTCCATTCCATTCCATTACATGACGTTCCATTCGGGTTGATTCCATACGATTCCATTCCATTCCATTACATTCCATTACATCCCATTCCATTCAGGTTGCTTTTATTCCATTCCATTACTTTCCATTCCATATCATTCCATTCCATACCATTCAGGTTGATTGCATTCCATTCCATTCCATTCAATTCCATTCGGGTTGATTCCTTTCCATTGCATTCCGTTCTGTGCCATTCCATTCCATTCCATTAAGGTTGATTCCATTCCATTCCATTCCATTTCATTCGGGTTGATTCCATTCCATTCCATTCGGGTTGATTCCATTCTATTCCATTCCATTCCATTCCATTTCATTCTGGTTGATTCCATTGCATTCCATTCCATTCCATTCCATTCCACTCCACTCCATTCGGATTGATTCCAATCCATTCCATTCCATTCCATTCCAGTCCATTCCATTCCAATCCATTCCTTTCCATTCCATTCCATTCCATTCTGGATGATTCCATTCCATTCCATTCCATTCCATTCGGTTTGATTCCATTCCATTCCATTCCATTCCATTAAATTGTGGTTCATTCTATTCCATTCCATTCCCTTCCATTCCATTCAATTCCATTCAGTTTGATTCCATTCCATTCCATTCCATTCCATTCTATTCCATTCCATTTCATTCTGGTTGATTCCATTCCGTTCCATTCCATTCCATTCCATTCCTTTCCATTCCTGTTGCCTCCATTCCATTTTATACCATTCCATTCCGTTTGGTCTCTTTCCATTCTATTCCATTCTATTCCATTCCATTCGGGTTGATTCCATTCCATTCCATTCCATTCCATTCCATTGCATTCCATTCGGGTTGATTCCATACCATTCCATTCCATTCCATTCCATTCCATTCCATTCCATTCCGGTTGACTCCATTCCATTCCATTCCATCCCATTCCATTCCATTCATTCCATTACATTACATTCGGTTTGATACTATTCCATTTCATTCCATTCGGGTTTATTCTGTTCCATTCCATTCCATTCCATTCGGAATGTTTCCATTCCACTCCATTCCATTCAAATCCATTCCATTCCATTCCATTCCTTTCGGGTTGATTCCACTCCATTCCATTCCATTCCATTCAAGTCTTGTTGATTCCATTCCATTCCATTCCTTTCCATTCCATTCCATTCCATTCCATTCCATTCGGGTTGATTCCATTCCATTCCATTCCATCCCATTCCATTCCATTCCATTCGCGTGGATTTCATTCCATTTCATACCATTCCATTACATTGGGGTTGATTCTATTCCATTCCATTCCATTCCATTCCATTCCATTCCATTCCATTCCATTCCATTCCATTGCATTCCATTCGGGTTGATTCCATTCCATTCCATTCCATTCTGGTTGATTCCATTCCATTCCATTCCATTCCATTCCATTCCATTCCATTCGGGTTGATTCCATTCCTTTCCATTCCATTCCATTCCATTCCATTCAATTCCATTCGATTCCCTTCAATTCGGGTTGATTCCATTGAATTTCATTCTATTACATTGCATTGCCTTCCATTCCATTCTGGTTGATTCCATTCCATTGCATTCCATTCCATTACATTCCATGAAATTCGGGAAGATTCCTTTACATTCCATTCCATTCCATTCGATTTGATTCCATTCCATTCCATTCCATTCCATTCCATTCCATTCCATTCCATCCCATTCCATTCCATTGCATTCCATTCCATTACATTCGGGTTGATTCTATTCCATTCCATTCCATTCGGGTTTATTCTGTTCCATGCCATTCCATTCCATTCGGTATGTTTCCTTTCCACTCCATTCCACTCAATTCCATTCCATTCCATTCCATTTCTTTCGGGTTGATTCCACTCCATTCCATTCCATTCCATTCCAGTCTTGTTGATTCCATTCCATTCCATTCCGTTCCATTCCATTCCATTCCATTCCATTCCATTCGGGTTGATTCCATTCCATTCCATTCCATTCCATTCCATTCCATTCCATTCCATTCCATTCGGGTTGATTCCATTCCTTTCCATTCCATTCCATTCCATTCCATTCAATTCCATTCCATCCCCTACCATTCGGGTTGATTCCATTCAATTTCATTCTATTCCATTGCATTGCCTTCCATTCCATTCTGGTTGATTCCATTCCATTGCATTCCATTGCATTACTTTCCATGAATTTCGGGATGATTCATTTAAATTCCATTCCATTCCATTGCATTCCATTGCATTACATTCCATGAATTTCGGGATGATTCATTTACATTCCATTCCATTCCATTCGATTTGATTCCATTCCATTCCATTCCATTCCATTCCATTCCATTCCATTCCATTCCACTCGGGTTGATTCCATTCCATTCCATTCCATTCTGGTTGATTCCATTCCACTCCATTCCATTCCATTCCATTCCATTCCATTCCATTCCATTCCATTCCATTCCATTCCATTCCAATCGGGTTGATTCCATTCCTTTCCATTCCATTCCATTCCATTCCATTCCATTCCATTCCATTCCATTTGGGTTGATTCCATTCAATTTCATTCTATTCCATTGCATTCCCTTCCATTCCATTCTGGTTTATTCCATTCCATTGCATTCCATTCCATTACATTCCATGCCATTTGGGATGATTCCTTTCCATTCCATTCCATTCCATTCCATTCGATTAGATTCCATTCCATTCCATTCCATTCCATTCCATTCCATTTTATTCCATTCGATTTCTTTCCATTCCATTTTATTCAGGTTGGATCCATTCCATTCAGTTTCATACCATTCCATTCCATTCCGTGACATTCGGCTTGATTCCATTCCATTCCATTCCATTCCATTCCATTCGTGTTGATTCCATTCCATTCCATTCCATTCCATTCCATTCCTTTCCATTCCATTCCAGTCGGTTTGATTCCGATTCATTCCATTCCATTCGATTCCATTCCATTCGGGTTGGTTCCATTTCATTCCTTTCCATTCCATTCCATTCCATTCCATTCGTGTTGATTCCATTCTGTTCCATTCCACTCCATTCCTTTCCATTCCATTCCATTCGGGTTGATTCCATTCCATTCCATTCCATTCCATGCCATTCCAATACATTCCATTCGGGTTGATTCCATTCCATTTCATTCCATTCAATTATATTCTGGTTTATTCTATTCCATTCCATTCCATTCCTTTCGGGTTGATTCCATTCCATTCCATTCCATTCCATTCCATTCCATTCCATTCGGGTTTTTTCCGTTCCATTCCATTCCATCCCATTCCATTCAATTCCTTTTGGGTTGATTCCATACCATTCCATTCCATTCCATTAAATGACATTCCATTCGGGTTGATTCCATACGATTCCATTCCATTCCATTACATTCCATTACATCCCATTCCATTCAGGTTGCTTTTATTCCATTCCATTACTTTCCATTCCATATCATTCCATTCCTTACCATTCAGGTTGATTGCATTCCATTCCATTCCATTCAATTCCATTCGGGTTGATTCCTTTCCATTGCATTCCGTTCTGTGCCATTCCATTCCATTCCATTAAGGTTGATTCCATTCCATTCCTTTCCATTTCATTCGGGTTGATTCCATTCCATTCCATTCCATTCCATTCCATTCCATTCCATTCCATTCGGGTTGATTCCATTCTATTCCATTCCATTCCATTCCATTTCATTCTCGTTGATTCCATTGCATTCCATTCCATTCCATTCCATTCCACTCCACTCCATTCGGATTGATTCCAATCCATTCCATTCCATTCCATTCCAGTCCATTCCATTCCAATCCATTCCTTTCCATTCCATTCCATTCCATTCTGGATGATTCCATTCAATTCCATTCGGTTTGATTCCATTCCATTCCATTCCATTCCATTAAATTGTGGTTCATTCTATTCCATTCCATTCCCTTCCATTCCATTCCATTCCATTCAGGTTCATTCCATTCCATTCCATTCCATTCCATTCTATTCCATTCCATTTCATTCTGGTTGATTCCATTCCGTTCCATTCCATTCCATTCCATTCCTGTTGACTCCATTCCATTTTATACCATTCCATTCCGTTTGGTCTCTTTCCATTCTATTCCATTCCATTCCATTCCATTCCATTCCATTCCATTCCATTCCATTCGGGTTGATTCCATTCCATTCCATTCCATTCTGGTTGATTCCATTCCATTCCATTCCATTCCATTCCATTCCAATCGGGTTGATTCCATTCCTTTCCATTCCATTCCATTCCATTCCATTCCATTCCATTCAATTCCATTCCATTCCCTTCCATTTGGGTTGATTCCATTCAATCTCATTCTATTCCATTGCATTCCCTTCCATTCCATTCTGGTTGATTCCATTCCAATGCATTCCATTCCATTACATTCCATGCCATTTGGGATGATTCCTTTCCATTCCATTCCATTCCATTCCATTCGATTAGATTCCATTCCATTCCATTCCATTTTATTCCATTCGATTTCTTTCCATTCCATTTTATTCGGGTTGGTTCCATTCCATTCAGTTTCATACCATTCCATTCCATTCCGTGACATTCGGCTTGATTCCATTCCATTCCATTCCATTCCTTTCGGGTTGATTTCATTCCATTCCATTGCATTCCATTTCATTCCATTCTGGTTGATTCCATTCCATTCCATTCAATTCCATTCCATTCGTGTTGATTCCATTCCATTCCATTCCTTTCCATTCCATTCCAGTCGGTTTGATTCCGATTCATTGCATTCCATTCGATTCCATTCCATTCGGGTTGGTTCCATTTCATTCCTTTCCATTCCATTCCATTCCATTCCATTCCATTCCACTCCATTCCTTTCCATTCCATTCCATTCGGGTTGATTCCATTCCATTCCATTCCATGCCATTCCAATACATTCCATTCGGGTTGATTCCATTCCATTTCATTCCATTCCATTATATTCTGGTTGATTCTATTCCATTCCATTCCATTCCATTCGGGTTGATTCCATTCCATTCCATTCCATTCCATTCCATTCCATTCGGGTTTATTCCGTTCCATTCCATTCCATCCCATTCCATTCCATTCCTTTTGGGTTGATTCCATACCATTCCATTCCATTCCATTACATTCCATTACATCCCATTCCATTCAGGTTGCTTTTATTCCATTCCATTACTTTCCATTCCATATCATTCCATTCCATACCATTCAGGTTGATTGCATTCCATTCCATTCCATTCAATTCCATTCGGGTTGATTCCTTTCCATTGCATTCCGTTCTGTGCCATTCCATTCCATTCCATTAAGGTTGATTCCATTCCATTCCATTCCATTTCATTCGGGTTGATTCCATTCCATTCCATTCCATTCCATTCCATTCGGGTTGATTCCATTCTATTCCATTCCATTCCATTCCATTTCATTCTGGTTGATTCCATTGCATTCCATTCCATTCCATTCCATTCCACTCCACTCCATTCGGATTGATTCCAATCCATTCCATTCCATTCCATTCCAGTCCATTCCATTCCAATCCATTCCTTTCCATTCCATTCCATTCCATTCTGGATGATTCCATTCCATTCCATTCCATTCCATTCCATTCGGTTTGATTCCATTCCATTCCATTCCATTCCATTAAATTGTGTTTCATTCTATTCCATTCCATTCCCTTCCATTCCATTCCATTCCATTAAGTTTGATTCCATTCCATTCCATTCCATTCCATTCTATTCCATTCCATTTCATTCTGGTTGATTCCATTCCGTTCCATTCCATTCCATTCCATTCCATTCCATTCCTGTTGACTCCATTCCATTTTATACCATTCCATTCCGTTTGGTCTCATTCCATTCTATTCCATTCTATTCCATTCCATTCGGGTTGATTCCATTCCATTCCATTCCATTCCATTCCATTGCATTCCATTCGGGTTGATTCCATACCATTCCATTCCATTCCATTCCATTCCATTCCATTCCATTCCATTCCATTCCGGTTGACTCCATTCCATTCCATTCCATCCCATTCCATTCCATTCATTCCATTACTTTACATTCGGGTTGATACTATTCCATTCCATTCCATTCGGGTTTATTCTGTTCCATTCCATTCCATTCCATTCGGTATGTTTCCATTCCACTCCATTCCATTCAATTCCATTCCATTCCTTTCCATTCCTTTCGGGTTGATTCCACTCCATTCCATTCCATTCCATTCCAGTCTTGTTGATTCCATTCCATTCCATTCCTTTCCATTCCATTCCATTCCATTCCATTCCATTCGGGTTGATTCCATTCCATTCCATTCCATCCCATTCCATTCCATTCCATTCGCGTGGATTTCATTCCATTTCATACCATTCCATTACATTGGGGTTGATTCTATTCCATTCCATTCCATTCCATTCCATTCCATTCCATTCCATTGCATTCCATTCGGGTTGATTCCATTCCATTCCATTCCATTCTGGTTGATTCCATTCCATTCCATTCCATTCCATTCCATTCCATTCCATTCCATTCCATTCCATTCGGGTTGATTCCATTCCTTTCCATTCCATTCCATTCCATTCCTTTCAATTCCATTCCATTCCCTTCCATTCGGGTTGATTCCATTCCATTTCATTGTATTCCATTGCATTGCCTTCCATTCCATTCCGGTTCATTCCATTCCATTGCATTGCATTCCATTACATTCCATGAAATTCGAGATGATTCCTTTACATTCCATTCCATTCCATTCGATTTGATTCCATTCCATTGCCTTCCATTCCATTCTGGTTCATTCCATTCCATTGCATTTCATTCCATTACATTCCATGAAATTCGAGATGATTCCTTTACATTCCATTCCATTCCATTCGATTTGATTCCATTCCATTCCATTCCATTCCATTCCATTCCATTCCATTCCATTCCATTCCACTCGGGTTGATTCCATTCCATTCCATTCCATTCTGGTTGATTCCATTCCATTCCATTCCATTCCATTCCATTCCATTCCAATCGGGTTGATTCCATTCCTTTCCATTCCATACCATTCCATTCCATTCCATTCAGTTCCATTCCATTCCCTTCCATTTGTGTTGATTCCATTCAATTTCATTCTATTCCATTGCATTCCCTTCCATTCCATTCTGGTTGATTCCATTCCATTGCCTTCCATTCCATTACATTCCGTGCCATTCGGGATGATTCCTTTCCTTTCCATTCCATTCCATTCCGTTTTATTCCATTCGATTTCTTTCCATTCCATTTTATTCGGGTTGGTTCCATTCCAATCAGTTTCATTCCATTCCATTCCATTCCGTGACATTCGGCTTGATTCCATTCCATTCCATTCCATTCCTTTCGGGTTGATTCCATTCCATTCCATTGCATTCCATTTCATTCCATTCTGGTTGATTCCATTCCATTCCATTCCATTCCATTCCATTCCATTCGTGTTGATTCCATTCCATTCCATTCCATTCCATACCATTACTTTCCATTCCATTCCAGTCGGTTTGATTCCGATTCATTCCATTCCATTCGATTCCATTCCATTCGGGTTGGTTCCATTCCATTCCTTTCCATTCCATTCCATTCCATTCCATTCCATTCGTGTTGATTCCATTCAGTTCCATTCCACTTCATTCCATTCCATTCCATTCCATTCCTATCCATTCGAGTTGATTCCCTTCCTTTCCATTCTATTCTATTCCATTTTATTCCATTCGATTTCATTCCATTTCATTCCATTCGGGTTGGTTCCATTCCATTCAGCTTCATTCCATTCCATTCCATTCCATGACATTCGGATTGATTCCATTTCATTCCATTCCATTCCATTCCGGTTGATTCCATTCCATTCCATTCTATTCGAGTTGATTCCATTCCATTCTATTCCATTCCATTCCTTTCCATTCCATTTAGACTGATTCCATTCCATTCCATTCTATTCCATTCCATTCCATACCATTCTGGTTTATTCCGTTCCATTCCATTCCTTTCCATTCCATTCCATTCCATTCCATACCATTCGGGTTGATTCTATTCCATTCAATTCCATTCCATTCCATTCCATTCCATTCCATTCGTGTTGATTCCATTCCATTCCATTCCATCCCATTCCGGTTGATTCCATTCCACTCCATTCCATTCCATTCCATTCCATTCCATTCCATTCCATTCCATTCGGGTTGATTCTATTCCGTTCCTTTCCATTCCATTCCATTCCATTGCATTCCATTCCATTCCATTCCGGATGATTCCATTCCATTTCATTCCATTCCATTCCATTCCATTCCATTCCATTCGGGTTGATTCCATTCCATTCCATTCCATTCCATTACATTACATTACAAGTTTTTCGGGATGATTCCATTCCATTCCATTCCATTCCATTCCATTCGAGTTGATTCCATTCCATTCCATTTCATTCCATTCGAGTTGATTCCATTCCATTCCATTCCATCCCATTGTATTCCATTTGATTTCATTCCATTCCATTCCTTTCGGGTTATTTCCATTCCATTCCGTTTCATTCCATTCCATTCCATTCCATTCCATTACATTCGTGTTGATTGCATTCCATTCCATTCCATTACATTACATTCCCTGCCATTCTGGATGATTCCATTCCTTTCCATTCCATTCCATTCCATTCGGGTTGATTCCATTCCGTTCCATTCCATTCCATTCCATTCCATTCCATTCCATTCCATTCCATTCCATTCCATTCCATTCCATTTCATTCCATTCGGGATGATTCCATTCCATTTCATTCCATTCCATTGCATTCCATTCCATTCCATTCGGGTTGATTCCATTCCATTCCATTCCATTCCATTACATTCCATGCCATTCGGGATTATTCCATTCCATTCGATTCCATTCCATTACATTCAAGTTGATTCCATTCCGTTCCATTCCATTCCACTCCATTCCATTCGGGTTGATTCCATTACGTTCCATTCCATTCCATTCCATTCCATTCCATTCCATTCCATTCCATTCCATTCGTGTTGATTCCATGAAATTTCATTCCTTTCCATTGCATTCCATTCCATTCCAATCGGGTTGATTCCATTCCATTCCATTCCATTCAGGTTGATTGCATTCCATTCCATTCCATTCCATTCCATTCCATTCCATTCCATTCCAGTTGATTCCATTCCATTCCATTCTATTCCATTCCATTCCATTCCGGTTGATTCCATTCCATTCCATTCCATTCCATTCCAATACATTCCGGTTGATTCCTTTCCACTCCATTCCATTCCATTCCATTCCATTCCATTCCATTCCATTCGGGTTGATTCCATTCTGTTCCATTCCATTCCATTCCATTCCATTCCATTCCATTCCATTCAGGGTGATTCCATTCCATTTCATTCCATTCCACTGCATTCCATTCCATTCCATTCGTGTTGATTCCATTCCATTGCATTCCATTCCATTCCATTCCGTGAAATTCGGGATGATTCCTTTACATTCCATTCCATTCCATTCCATTCGATTTGATTCCATTCAATTCCATTCCATTCCATTCCATTCCATTCCATTCCATTCCATTCCACTCGGGTTGATTCCATTCCATTCCATTCCATTCTGGTTGATTACATTCCATTCCATTCCATTCCATTCCATTCCATTCCATTCCATTCCATTCCATTCCAATCAGGTTGATTCCATTCCTTTCCATTCCATTCCATTCCATTCAATTCCATTCCATTCCCTTCCATTTGGATTGATTCTATTCAATTTCATTCTATTCCATTGCATTCCCTTCCATTCCATTCTGGTTGACTCCATTCCATTGCATTCCATTCCATTACATTCCATGACATTCGGGATGATTCCTTTCCATTCCATTCCATTCGATTTGATTCCATTCCATTCCATTCCATTCCATTCCATTTTATTCCATTCGATTTCTTTCCATTCCATTTTATTCGGGTTGGTTCCATTCCATTCAGTTTCATTCCATTCCGTTCCATTCCTTGACATTCGGCTTGATTCCATTCCATTCCATTCTTTCCTTTCGGGTTGATTCCATTCCATTCCATTGCATTCCATTTCATTCCATTCTGGTTGATTCCATTCCATTCCATTCCATTCCATTCGTGTAGATTCTATTCTATTCCATTCCATTCCATTCCATTCCATTCCTTTCCATTCCATTAAATTCGGGTTGATTCCCTTCCATTCCATTCCATTCCATTCGATACCATTCCATTCGGGTTGATAACATTCCATTCCATTCCATGCCATTCCATTCCATTCCATTCCATTCCATTCCATTCCATTCCATTCGGGTTTATTCCATTCCATTCAATTCCATTCGGTTTGACTCCATTCCATTCCATTCCATTCCATTCCATTCTGGTTGATTCCATTCCATTCCATTCCATTCCTTTCCATTCCATTTAGGTTGATTCCATCCCATTCCATTCCTTTCCGGTTGATTCCATTCCATTCAATTCCATTCCATTCCATTCCATTCCACTCCTTTGCATTCCATTCCGGTTGACTCCATTCGATTCCATTCCATTCCCTTCCATTCCATTGGGGTTGATTCCATTCCATTCCATTCCATTCCATTCCATTCCATTCCATTCCATTCCATTCGGGTTTATTCCATTCCATTCCATTCCGTCCCATTCCATTCCATTCCTTTCGGGTTGATTCCATACCATTCCATTCCATTCCATTACATTACATTACATTCGGTTTGATTACATACCATTCCATTCCATTGCGTTCCATTCCATTCGTTTAGATTCTTTTCCATTTCATTCCATTCCATTCCATTCTGGTTCATTCCATTCGGGTTGATTCTTTTCCATTTCATTCTATTCCATTCCATTCCATTACATTCGTGTTGATTGCATTCCATTCCATTCCATTACATTACATTCCCTGCCATTCTGGATGATTCCATTCCTTTCCATTCCATTCCATTCCATTCAATTCCATTCGCGTTGATTCCACTCTATTCCATTCCATTCCATTCCATTCGGGTTGATTCCATTCCGTTCCATTCCATTCCATTCCATTCCATTCCATTCCATTCCATTCCCTTCGGGATGATTCCATTCCATTTCATTCCATTCCATTGCATTCCATTCCATTCCATTTGGGTTGATTCCATTCCATTCCATTCCATTCCATGCCATTCGGGATGATTCCATTCCATTCGAATCCATTCCATTACATTCGAGTTGATTCCATTCCGTTCCATTCCATTCCATTCCCTTCCATTCGGGTTGATTCCATTACGTTCCATTCCATTCCATTCCATTCCGTTCCATTCCATTCCATTCCATTCCATTCGTGTTGATTCCATGACATTTCATTCCATTCCATTGCATTCCATTCCATTCCAATCGGGTTGATTCCATTCCATTCCATTCCATTCAGGTTGATTGCATTCCATTCCATTCCATTCCATTCCATTCCATTCCATTCCATTCCATTCCGGTTGATTCCATTCCATTCCATTCCATTCCATTCCGGTTGATTCCATTCCACTCCATTCCATTCCATTCCATTCCGTTCCATTCCATTCCATTCCATTCGGGTTGATTCCATTACGTTCCATTCCATTCCATTCCATTCCATTCGGGATGATTCCTTTGCATTTCATTCCATTCCATTGCATTCCATTCCATTCCATTCGGGTTGATTCCATTCGGTTCCATTACATTACATGCTTTTCGGGATTATTCCATTCCATTCCATTCCATTCGAGTTGATTCCATTCCATTCCATTGCATTCCATTCGAGTTGATTCCATTCCATTGCATTCCAATCCATTCCATTGTATTCCATTCGATTTCATTCCATTCCATTCCATTCGGGTTGTTTCCATTCCATTCCGTTTCATTCCATTCCATTCCATTCCATTACATTCGTGTTGATTGCATTCCATTCCATTCCATTACATTACATTCCGTGCCATTCTGGATGATTCCATTCCTTTCCATTCCATTCCATTCCATTCTATTCCATTCGAGTTGATTCCACTCCGTTCCATTCCATTCCATTCCATTCGGGTTGATTCCATTCCGTTCCATTCCGTTCCATTCCACTCCATTCAATTCAATTCCATTCCATTAACTTCCATTCGGGTTGATTCCATTCAATTTCATTCTATTCCTTTGCATTGCCTTCCATTCCATTCTGGTTGATTCCATTCCATTGCATTCCATTACATTACATTCCATGAAATTCGGGATGATTCCTTTACATTCCATTCCATTCCTTTCCATTCCATTCGATTTGATTCCATTCCATTCCATTCCACTGGGGTTGATTCCATTCTATTCCATTCCATTCTGGTTGATTCCATTCCATTCCATTCCATTCCATTCCATTCCAGTTGATTCCATTCCATTCCATTCCATTCCATTCCGGTTGATTCCATTCCATTCCATTCCATTCCATTCCATTCCATTCCATTCCGGTTGATTCCATTCCACTCCATTCCATTCCATTCCATTCGCGTTTATTCCGTTCCATTCCATTCCATCCCATTCCATTCCTTTCGGGTTGATTCCATACCGATCCATTCCATTCAATTCCATTCTATTACTTTACATTCGGGTTGATTCCGTACCATTCCATTCCATTCCATTACATTCCGTTACATTCCATTCCATTCAGGTTGATTCTGTTCCATTCCATTCCATTCCATTCAATTCCATATCATTCCATTCCATTCCTTTCAGTTTGACTGCATTCCATTCCATTCCATTCCATTACATTCCGTCACATTCCATTCGGGTTGATTCCATTCGATTCCATTCCATTTCGTTCCATTCCATTCGGGTTGATTCCTTTCCATTGCATTCCGTTCCATGCCAATCCATTCCATTCCATTAAGTTTGATTCCATTCCATTCCATATCTTTTCATTCGGGTTGATTCCATTCCATTCCATTCCATTCCATTCCATTCCAGTCCAGTCCATTCCATTCCATTCCATTGCATTCCACTCCATTCCATTTCATTCTGGTTGATTCCATTCTATTACATTCCATTCCATTCCAATCGGGTTGATTCCATTCCATTCCATTCCATTCCATTCCATTTGGGTTGATTGCATTCCATTCCAATCCATTCCATTCCACTGCATTCCATTCCATTCCATTCCATTCCGGTTGATTCCCTTCCATTCCATTCCATTCCATTCCATTCGGGTTGAATCCATTGCCTTCCATTCTATTCCATTCCATTCCATTCCATTCCATTCCATTCCATTCGCGTTTATTCCGTTCCATTACATTCCATCCCACTCCATTCCTTTCGGGTTGATTCCATACCGATCCATTCCATTCAATTCCATTCTATTACATTACATTCGGGTTGACTCCGTACCATTCCATTCCATTACATTACATTCCGTTACATTCCATTCCATTCAGGTTGATTCTGTTCCATTCCATTCCATTCCATTCCATTCCATATCATTCCATTCCATTCCATTCAGTTTGACTGCATTCCATTCCATTCCATTCCATTCCATTCCATTCCGTCACATTCCATTCGGGTTGATTCCATTCGATTCCATTCCATTTCGTTCCATTCCATTCGGGTTGATTCCTTTCCATTGCATTCCATTCCATGCCAATCCATTCCATTCCATTAAGTTTGATTCCATTCCATTCCATGTCTTTTCATTCGGGTTGATTCCATTCCATTCCATTCCATTCCATTCCATTCCAGTCCATTCCATTCCATTCCATTCCATTCCATTCCATTCCATTCCAATCCATTTCATTCTGGTTGATTCCATTCTATTCCATTCCATTCCATTCCAATCGGGTTGATTCCATTCCATTCCATTCCATTTGGGTTGATTGCATTCCATTCCAATCCATTCCATTCCACTGCATTCCATTCCATTCCATTCCATTCCGGTTGATTCCCTTCCATTCCATTCCATTCCATTCCATTCGGGTTGAATCCATAGCCTTCCATTCTATTCCATTCCATTCCATTCCATTCGGGTTGATTCCATTCCATTCCATTCCATTCCATTCCAGTCTTGTTGATTCCATTCCATTCCATTCAATTCCATTCCATTCAATTAGGGTTGATTCCATTCTATTCCATTCCATTCCATTCCGTTCCATTCGGGTTGATTCCACTCCATTCCATTCCATTTCATTCCATTCTGGGTGATTCCAAACCAATCCATTCCATTCCATTCCATTCGAGTTGATTCCATCCCTTTATATTCCATTCCCTTCCATTCCATTCCTTTCGGGTTGATTCCATTCCATTATATCCCATTCCATTCCATTCCATTCCATTCCATTCCATTCCATTCCATTCCATCCAATTCCATTCCATTCCATTCGGGTTTATTCCTTCCATTCCATTCCATTCCTTTCCATTCCATTCCGTTCCATTCCATTTGTGTTGATTCCATTCCGTTCCACTGCATTCCATTCCAGTCCATTCCATTCCATTCGGCTTGATTCCGTTACATTACATTTCATTCGATTCCATTCCATTCTGATTGATTCCACTACATTCCATTCCATTCCATTCCACTCCAATCGGGTTGATTCCATTCCATTCCATTCCATTCCATTCCATTCCATTCCATTCCATTCCATTTGGGTTGATTGCATTCCATTCCAATCCATTCCATTCCATTGCATTCCATTCCATTCCATTCCATTCCGGTTGATTCCATTGCATTCCATTCCATTCAATTCCATTCGGGTTGAATCCATTGCCTTCCATTCCATTCCATTCCATTCCATTAAATTCTATTCGGGTTGATTCCATTCCATTCCATTCCTTTCCATTCCATTCCATTCCATTCCATTCGGGTTGATTCCATTCCATTCTATTCCATCCCATTCCATTCGGGTTGATTCCATTCCATTCCATTCCATCCCATTCCATTCCATTCCATTGGGGTGGATTTCATTCCATTTCATACCATTCCATTACATTGGGGTTGAGTCTATTCCATTCCATTCCATTCCATTCGGGTTGATTCCATTCCATTCCATTCCATTCCGGTTGATTCCATTCAATTTCATTCCATTCCATTGCATTCCCTTCCATTCCATTCTTGTTGATTCCATTCCATTCCATTCCATTCCATTCCTTTCCATTCCATTCCATTCCAGTCCATTTGTGTTGATTCCCTTCCATTCCATTCCATTCCATACCATTCCATTCGTGTTGATAACATTCTGTTCAATTCCGTTCCATTCCAATCCATTCACTTCCATTTAATGCGGGTTGGTTCCATTCCATTCAATTCCATTCGGTTAGACTCCATTCCATTCCATTCCATTCCGGTTGATTCCATTCCATTCCATTGCATTCCTTTCCATTCCATTTAGTCTGATTCCATTCCATTCCATTCTATTCCATTCCATTCCATTCCTTTCTGGATTATTCCGTTCCATTGCATTCCATTTCATTCCATTCGGGTTGAATCCATTCCATTCCATTCCATTCCCTTCCATTCCATTCCGGTTGATTCCATTCCATTCCATTCCATTCCATTCCATTCGCGTTTATTCCGTTCCATTCCATTCCATCCCATTCCATTCCTTTCGGGTTGATTCCATACCGATCCATTCCATTCAATTGCATTCTATTACTTTACATTCGGGTTGATTCCGTACCATTCCATTCCATTCCATTACATTCCGTTACATTCCATTCCATTCAGGTTGATTCTGTTCCATTCCATTCCATTCCATTCCATTCCATATCATTCCATTCCATTCCTTTCAGTTTGACTGCATTCCATTCCATTCCATTCCATTCCATTCCATTCCGTCACATTCCATTCAGGTTGATCCCATTCGATTCCATTCCATTCCATTCCGTCACATTCCATTCAGGTTGATTCCATTCGATTCCATTCCATTTCGTTCCATTCCATTCGGGTTGATTCCTTTCCATTGCATTCCGTTCCATGCCAATCCATTCCATTCCATTAAGTTTGATTCCATTCCATTCCATATCTTTTCATTCGGGTTGATTCCATTCCATTCCATTCCATTCCATTCCAGTCCATTCCATTCCATTCCATTCCATTCCATTCCATTTCATTCTGGTTGATTCCATTCTATTCCATTCCATTCCATTCCAATCGGGTTGATTCCATTCCATTCCATTCCATTCCATTCCATTTGGGTTGATTGCATTCCATTCCAATCCATTCCATTCCACTGCATTCCATTCCATTCCATTCCATTCCGGTTGATTCCCTTCCATTCCATTCCATTCCATTCCATTCGGGTTGAATCCATTGCCTTCCATTCTATTCCATTCCATTCCATTCCATTCGGGTTGATTACATTCCATTCCTTTCCTTTCCATTCCATTCCATTCCATTCCATTCGGTTTGATTCCATTCCATTCCATTCCATTCCATACCAGTCTTGTTGATTCCATTCCATTCCATTCAATTCCATTCCATTCAATTAGGGTTGATTCCATTCTATTCCATTCCATTCCATTCCGTTCCATTCGGGTTGATTCCACTCCATTCCATTCCATTTCATTCCATTCTGGGTGATTCCAAACCAATCCATTCCATTCCATTCCATTCGAGTTGATTCCATTCCTTTATATTCCATTCCCTTCCATTCCATTCCTTTCGGGTTGATTCCGTTCCATTATTTTCCATTCCATTCCATTCCATTCCATTCCATTCCATTCCATCCAATTCCATTCCATTCCATTCGGGTTTATTCCTTCCATTCCATTCCATTCCATTCCAATCCACTCCATTCCTTTCTTGTTGATTCCATTTTATTCCTTTCCATTCCATTCCGTTCCATTCCATTCGTGTTGATTCCATTCCGTTCCATTGCATTCCATTCCAGTCCATTCCATTCCATTCGGTTTGATTCCGTTCCATTACATTTCATTCGATTCCATTCCATTCGGATTGATTCCATTCCATTCCTTTCCATTCCCTTCCATTCCATTCCATTCCATTCCATTCCATTCCATTCCATTCCATTCCATTCGTGTTGATTCCATTCCGTTCCATTCCATTCCATTCCACTCCATTCCATTCCATTCGGGTTGATTCTATTCCATTCCATTCCATCCCATTCCATTGCATTCCATTCGGGTTGATTCCATTCCATTTCATTCCATTACATTACATTCGGTTTGATTCTATTCCATTCCATTCCATTCCATTCCATTCGGGCTGATTCCATTCCTTTCTATTCCATTCCATTCCATTCCATTCCATTCCTTTCGGGTTGATTCCATTCCGTTCCATTCCATTCCATTCGGTTTGATTCCATTCAATCTCATTCCATTCCATTGCATTCCATTCCATTCCATACGGGTTCATTCCATTCCATTCCATTCCATTCCATTCCATTCCATTCCATGCCATTCCGGATGATACCATTCCATTTCATTCCATTCCATTCGAGTTGATTCCATTCCATTCCATTCCATTCCATTCCACTCCATTCCATTCGATTTCATTTCATTCCATTCCATTCCATTCGTGTTGGTTCCATTCCATTCCGTTTCATTCCATTCCATTCCATTCCATTCCATTCCATTCGGGTTGATTCCATTCCATTCCATTCCATTCGGGTTGATTCCATTGCATTCCATTTCATTCCATTCCATTCCGTTCCATTTCGGTTGATTCCTTTCCATTCCATTCCATTCCATTCCATTCGTGTTGATTCCTTTCCAATCGATTTCGTTCCATTCCATTCCATTCGTGTTGCTTCCATTCCATTCCGTTTCCTTCCATTCCATTCCATTCCATTACTTTCGTGTTGATTCCATTCCATTCCTTTCCATTCCATTATATTCCGTGCCATTTCGGATGACTCCATTCCATTCCATTCCATTCGCGTTGATTCCATTCTATTCCATTACATTCGATTCCATTCGGGTTGATTCAATTCCGTTCCAATCCATTCCATTCCATTCCATTCCATTCCATTCCATTCCATTCCATTCCATTCCATTCCTTTCGGGTTGATTCCATTCCATTCCATTCCATTCCATTCCATTCCATTCGTTTTGATTCCATTCCATTCCATTCAATTCCATTCCATTCAATTAGGGTTGATTCCATTCTATTCCATTCCATTCCATTCCATTCCAATCCATTCCATTCGGGTTGATTCCACTCCATTCCATTCCATTCCATTCCATTCCATTCCATTCCATTCCATTCTTGTTGATTCCACACCAATCCATTCCATTCCATTCCATTCGAGTTGATTCCATTCCATTCCATTCCATTCCATCCAATTCCATTCCACTCTATTCGGGTTGATTCCATTCCATTCCTTTCCATTCGGGTTGAATCTATTCCACTTCATTCCATTCCATTCCATTCGGGTTGATTCCGTTCTTTTGAATTCCATTCCATTCCATTCCATTCGGGTTGATTCCATTCCATTCCATTCCGTTCCTTTCCATTTCACTCCATTCCTTTCTTGTTGATTCCACTCAATTCCTTTCCATTCCATTCCGTTCCATTCCATTCGTGTTCATTCCATTCCGTTCCATTGCATTCCATTCCATTCCATTCCATTCCATTCGGTTTGATTCCGTTCCATTACATTCCATGCGATTCCATTCCCTTTGGGTTGATTCCATTCCATTCCTTTCCATTCCCTTCCATACCATTCCATTCCATTCCATTCCATTCGTGTTGATTCCATTCCGTTCCATTCCATTCAATTCCATTCCATTGCATTCCATTCCGGTTGATTCTATTCCATTCCATTCCATCCCACTCCATTCCATTCCATTCGGGTTGATTCCATTCCATTTCATTCCATTACATTACATTCGGTTTGATTGTATTCCATTCCATTCCATTCCATTCCTTTCCATTCCATTCCATTCCATTCTGGCTGATTCCATTCCATTCCATTCCATTCCATTCCATTCCATTCCATTCCATT
Organism: Pan paniscus; assembly: GCF_029289425.2. Lineage (NCBI taxonomy): Eukaryota > Metazoa > Chordata > Mammalia > Primates > Hominidae > Pan > Pan paniscus. The sequence continues at coordinate 62,528,335 of NC_073260.2, forward strand.
CCATTCGGGCTGATTCCATTCCATTCCATTCCATTCCATTCGGGTTGATTCCATTCCATTTCATTCCATTCCATTCTATTCCATTCCTTTCCATTCGGGTTGATTCCATTCCGTTTCATTTTATTCCATTCCATTCCTTTCGGGTTGATTCCATTCCATCTCATTACATTCCATTGCATTCCATTCCTTTCCATTCGGGATGATTCAATTGCATTCCATTCCATTCCATTCCATGCCATTCCGGATTATACCATTCCATTGCATTCCATTCGAGTTGAATCCATTCCATTCCATTCCATTCCATTGGATTTCATTCCATTCCATTCCATTCGTGTTGGTAGCATTCCATTCCGTTTCATTCCATTCCATTCCATTCCATTCGGTTTGATACCATTCCATTCCATTCCATTGCATTCCATTCTATTCCGTTCCATTTCGGTTGATTCCTCTCCATTCCATTCCATTCCATTACATTCGAGTTGATTCCATTCCGTTCCATTCCATTCCATTCCATTCCATTCTTGTTGATTCCATGCCATTTCATTCCATTCCATTGCATTCCATTCCATTCCAATCGGGTTGATTCCATTCCATTCCATTCCATTCAGGTTGATTGCATTCCATTCCATTCCATTCCATTCCATTCCATTCCATTCCATTCCAGTTAATTCCATTCCATTCCATTATATTCCATTCCATTCCGGTTGATTCCATTCCATTTTATTCCATTCCATTCCGGTTGATTCCTTTCCATTTTATTCCATTCCAGTCCGTTTGATTCCATTCCATTCGATTCCATTCCATTCCATTCCATTCCATTCGGGTTGATTCCATTCCATTCCATTCCATTTTATTCCATTCCATTCCGGTTGATTCCATACCATTCCATTCCATACCATTCCATTCCATTCCATTCCATTCCATTCCATTCCATTGCATTCGGGTTGACTCCATTCCATTCCATTCCATCCCATTCCATTCCATTCTATTCCTTTACATTCCCTTCGGGTTGATTGCATTTCATTCCAATCCATTCCATTCCATTCCATTCAGGTTGATTGCATTCCATTCCATTCCATTCCAATCTATTCCATTCGAGTTGATTCCGTTCAATTCCATTCCATTCCATTCCATTCCATTCCATTCCATTCCATTCCATTCGGGTTGATTCCATTCCATTCCATTCCATTCAATTCCATTCCATTCCATTCCATTCCATTCCGGTTGACTCCATTCCATTCCATTCCATCCCATTCCATTCCATTCCATTCCATTACATTACATTCGGGTTGATTCTATTCCAGTCCATTCCATTCGGGTTTATTCTGTTCCATTCCATTCCATTCCATTCGGTATGTTTCCATTCCACTCCATTCCATTCAATTCCATTCCATTCCATTCCTTTCGGGTTGATTCCACTCCATTCCATTCCATTCCATTCCAGTCTTGTTGATTCCATTCCATTGCATTCCATTCCATTCCATTCCATTCCATTCCATTCCATTCCATTCGGGTTGATTCCTTTCCATTCTATTCCATCCCATTCCATTCGGGTTGATTCCATTCTATTCCATTCCATCGCATTCTATTCCATTCCATTCGCGTGGATTTCATTCCATTTCATACCATTCCTTTACATTGGGGTTGATTCTATTCCATTCCATTCCATTCCATTCCATTCCATTCCATTCCATTCCATTCGGGTTGATTCCATTCCACTCCACTCCATTCTGGTTGATTCCATTCCATTCCATTCCATACCATTCCATTCCATTCCATTCCATTCCATTCGGGTTGATTCCATTCCTTTCCATTCCATTCCATTCCATTCAATTCCATTCCATTCCCTACCATTCGGGTTGATTCCATTCAATTTCATTCTATTCCATTGCATTGCCTTTTATTCCATTCTGGTTGATTCCATTACATTGCATTCCATTCCATTACATTCCATGAATTTCGGGATGATTCATTTACATTCCATTCCATTCCATTCGATTTGATTCCATTCCATTCCATTCCATTCCATTCCATTCCATTCCACTCGGGTTGATTCCATTCCATTCCATTCCATTCTGGTTGATTCCATTCCACTCCATTCCATTCCATTCCATTCCATTCCATTCCATTCCATTCCATTCCATTCCATTCCATTCCAATCGGGTTGATTCCATTCCTTTCCATTCCATTCCATTCCATTCCATTCCATTCCATTCCATTCCCTTCCATTTGGGTTGATTCCATTCAATTTCATTCTATTCCATTGCATTCCCTTCCATTCCATTCTGGTTGATTCCATTCCATTGCATTCCATTCCATTACATTCCATGCCATTTGGGATGATTACTTTCCATTCCATTCCATTCCATTCCATTCGATTAGATTCCATTCCATTCCATTCCATTCCATTCCATTCCATTCCATTCCATTCCATTCCATTCGGGTTGATTCCATTCCATTGCATTCCATTCAATTCCATTCCATTCCATTGCATTCCATTCGGGTTGATTCCATACCATTCCATTCCATTCCATTCCATTCCATTCCGGTTGACTTCATTCCATTCCATTCCATCCCATTCCATTCCATTCCATTCCATTACATTACATTCGGGTTGATTCTATTCCAGTCCATTCCATTCGGGTTTATTCTGTTCCATTCCATTCCATTCCATTCGGTATGTTTCCATTCCACTCCATTCCATTCAATTCCATTCCATTCCATTCCTTTCGGGTTGATTCCACTCCATTCCATTCCATTCCATTCCAGTCTTGTTGATTCCATTCCATTCCATTCCTTTCCATTCCATTCCATTCCATTCGGGTTGATTCCTTTCCATTCCATTCCATTCCATTCCATTCGTGTTGATTCCTTTCCGTTCCATTCCACTCCATTCCTTTCCATTCCATTCCATTCGGGTTGATTCCATTCCATTCCATTCCATGCCATTCCAATACATTCCATTCGGGTTGATTCCATTCCATTTCATTCCATTCAATTATATTCTGGTTGATTCTATTCCATTCCATTCCATTCCATTCGGGTTGATTCCATTCCATTCCATTCCATTCCATTCCATTCCATTCGGGTTTATTCCGTTCCATTCCATTCCATCCCATTCCATTCAATTCCATTGGGGTTGATTCCATACGATTCCATTCCATTCCATTACATTCCATTACATCCCATTCCATTCAGGTTGCTTTTATTCCATTCCATTACTTTCCATTCCATATCATTCCATTCCTTACCATTCAGGTTGATTGCATTCCATTCCATTCCATTCAATTCCATTCGGGTTGATTCCTTTCCATTGCATTCCGTTCTGTGCCATTCCATTCCATTCCATTAAGGTTGATTCCATTCCATTCCTTTCCATTTCATTCGGGTTGATTCCATTCCATTCCATTCCATTCCATTCCATTCCATTCCATTCCATTCCATTCCATTCGGGTTGATTCCATTCTATTCCATTCCATTCCATTCCATTTCATTCTGGTTGATTCCATTGCATTCCATTCCATTCCATTCCATTCCACTCCACTCCATTCGGATTGATTCCAATCCATTCCATTCCATTCCATTCCAGTCCATTCCATTCCATTCCATTCCATTCCATTAAATTGTGGTTCATTCTATTCCATTCCATTCCCTTCCATTCCATTCCATTCCATTCAGGTTGATTCCATTCCATTCCATTCCATTCCATTCTATTCCATTCCATTTCATTCTGGTTGATTCCATTCCGTTCCATTCCATTCCATTCCATTCCTGTTGACTCCATTCCATTTCATACCATTCCATTCCGTTTGGTCTCTTTCCATTCTATTCCATTCCATTCCATTCCATTCCATTCCATTCCATTCGGGTTGATTCCATTCCATTCCATTCCATTCTGGTTGATTCCATTCCATTCCATTCCATTCCATTCCATTCCATTCGGGTTGATTCCCTTCCTTTCCATTCCATTCCATTCCATTCCATTCAATTCCATTCCATTCCCTACCATTCGTGTTGATTCCATTCAATTTCATTCTATTCCATTGCATTGCCTTCCATTCCATTCTGGTTGATTCCATTCCATTGCATTCCATTCCATTACATTCCATGAATTTCGGGATGATTCCTTTACATTCCATTCCATTCCATTCGATTTGATTCCATTCCATTCCATTCCATTCCATTCCATTCCATTCCATTCCATTCCACTCGGGTTGATTCCATTCCATTCCATTCCATTCTGGTTGATTCCATTCCACTCCATTCCATTCCATTCCATTCCATTCCATTCCAATCGTGTTGATTCCATTCCTTTCCATTCCATTCCATTCCATTCCATTCCATTCCATTCCATTCCATTCAATTCCATTCCATTCCCTTCCATTTGGGTTGATTCCATTCAATTTCATTCTATTCCATTGCATTCCCTTCCATTCCATTCTGGTTGATTCCATTCCAATGCATTCCATTCCATTACATTCCATTCCATTTGGGATGATTCCTTTCCATTCCATTCCATTCCATTCCATTCGATTAGATTCCATTCCATTCCATTCCATTCCATTCCATTTTATTCCATTCGATTCCTTTCCATTCCATTTTGGTTGACTCCATTCCTTTCCATTCCATTCCATTCCGGTTGATTCCATTCAATTCCATTCCATTCCATTCCATTCCTTTTGGGTTGATTTCATTCCATTCCATTGCATTCCATTTCATTCCATTCTGGTTGATTCCATTCCATTCCATTCAATTCCATTCCATTCGTGTTGATTCCATTCCATTCCATTCCTTTCCATTCCATTCCAGTCGGTTTGATTCCGATTCATTCCATTCCATTCGATTCCATTCCATTCGGGTTGGTTCCATTTCATTCCTTTCCATTCCATTCCATTCCATTCCATTCCATTCGTGTTGATTCCATTCCATTCCATTCGTGTTGATTCCATTCCATTCCATTCCACTCCATTCCTTTCCATTCCATTCCACTCGGGTTGATTCCATTCCATTCCATTCCATGCCATTCCAATACATTCCATTCGGGTTGATTCCATTCCATTTCATTCCATTCCATTATATTCTGGTTGATTCTATTCCATTCCATTCCATTCCATTCGGGTTGATTCCATTCCATTCCATTCCATTCCATTCCATTCCATTCCATTCCATTCCATTCCATTCGGGTTTATTCCGTTCCATTCCATTCCATCCCATTCCATTCCATTCCTTTTGGGTTGATTCCATACCATTCCATTCCATTCCATTACATGACATTCCATTCGGGTTGACTCCATACGATTCCATTTCATTCCATTACATTCCATTACATCCCATTCCATTCAGGTTGCTTTTATTCCATTCCATTACTTTCCATTCCATATCATTCCATTCCATACCATTCAGGTTGATTGCATTCCATTCCATTCCATTCAATTCCATTCGGGTTGATTACTTTCCATTGCATTCCGTTCTGTGCCATTCCATTCCATTCCATTAAGGTTGATTCCATTCCATTCCATTCCATTTCATTCGGGTTGATTCCATTCCATTCCATTCCATTCCATTCCATTCCATTCGGGTTGATTCCATTCTATTCCATTCCATTCCATTCCATTTCATTCTGGTTGATTGCATTGCATTCCATTCCATTCCATTCCATTCCACTCCACTCCATTCGGATTGATTCCAATCCATTCCATTCCATTCCATTCCAGTCCATTCCATTCCAATCCATTCCTTTCCATTCCATTCCATTCCATTCTGGATGATTCCATTCCATTCCATTCCATTCCATTCGGTTTGATTCCATTCCATTCCATTCCATTCCATTAAATTGTGGTTCATTCTATTCCATTCCATTCCCTTCCATTCCATTCCATTCCATTCAGTTTGATTCCATTCCATTCCATTCCATTCCATTCTATTCCATTCCATTTCATTCTGGTTGATTCCATTCCATTCCATTCCATTCCATTCCATTCCATTCCATTCCTGTTGACTCCGTTCCATTTTATACCATTCCATTCCGTTTGGTCTCTTTCCATTCTATTCCATTCTATTCCATTCCATTCGGATTGATTCCAATCCATTCCATTCCATTCCATTCCATTCCATTCCATTCCATTCCATTCGGGTTGATTCCATACCATTCCATTCCATTCCATTCCATTCCATTCCATTCCATTCCATTCCATTCCGGTTGACTCCATTCCATTCCATTCCATCCCATTCCATTCCATTCATTCCATTACATTACATTCGGGTTGATACTATTCCATTCCATTCCATTCGGGTTTATTCTGTTCCATTCCATTCCATTCCATTCGGTATGTTTCCATTCCACTCCATTCAATTCAATTCCATTCCATTCCATTCCATTCCTTTCGGGTTGATTCCACTCCATTCCATTCCATTCCATTCCAGTATTGTTGATTCAATTCCATTCCATTCCTTTCCATTCCATTCCATTCCATTCCATTCCATTCCATTCGGGTTGATTCCATTCCATTCCATTCCATCCCATTCCATTCCATTCCATTCGCGTGGATTTCATTCCATTTCATACCATTCCATTACATTGGGGTTGATTCTACTCCATTCCATTCCATTCCATTCCCTTCCATTGCATTCCATTCGGGTTGATTCCATTCCATTCCATTCCATTCTGGTTGATTCCATTCCATTCCATTCCATTCCATTCCATTCCATTCCATTCCATTCCATTCGGGTTGATTCCATTCCTTTCCATTCCATTCCATTCCATTCCATTCAATTCCATTCGATTCCCTTCAATTCGGGTTGATTCCATTGAATTTCATTCTATTACATTGCATTGCCTTCCATTCCATTCTGGTTGATTCCATTCCATTGCATTCCATTCCATTACATTCCATGAAATTCGGGATGATTCCTTTACATTCCATTCCATTCCATTCGATTTGATTCCATTCCATTCCATTCCATTCCATTCCATTCCATTCCATTCCATCCCATTCCATTCCATTGCATTCCATTCCATAACATTCGGGTTGATTCTATTCCATTCCATTCCATTCCATTCCATTCCATTCCATTCCATTCCATTCCATTCCATTCAGGTTGATTCCATTCCTTTCCATTCCATTCCATTCCATTCCATTCCATTCAATTCCATTCCATTCCCTACCATTCGGGTTGATTCCATTCAATTTCATTCTATTCCATTGCATTGCCTTCCATTCCATTCTGGTTGATTCCATTCCATTGCATTCCATTCCATTACATTCCATGAATTTCGGGATTATTCCTTTACATTCCATTCCATTCCATTCGATTTGATTCCATTCCATTCCATTCCATTCCATTCCATTCCACTCGGGTTGATTCCATTCCATTCCATTCCATTCTGGTTGATTCCATTCCACTCCATTCCATTCCTTTCCATTCCATTCCATTCCAATCGGGTTGATTCCATTCCTTTCCATTCCGTTCCATTCCATTCCATTCCATTCGGGTTTATTCCGTTCCATTCCATTCCATCCCATTCCATTCCATTCCTTTTGGGTTGATTCCATACCATTCCATTCCATTCCATTACATGACATTCCATTCGGTTTGATTCCATACGATTCCATTCTATTACATTACATTCCATTACATCCCATTCCATTCAGGTTGCTTTTATTCCATTCCATTACTTTCCATTCCATATCATTTTATTCTTTACCATTCAGTTTGATTGAATTTCATTCCATTCCATGCAATTCCATTCGGGTTGATTCCTTTCCATTGCATTCCGTTCTGTGCCATTCCATTCCATTCGGGTTGATTCCATTCTATTCCATTCCATTCCATTCCATTTCATTCTGGTTGATTCCATTGCATTCCATTCCATTCCATTCCACTCCACTCCATTCGGATTGATTCCAATCCATTCCATTCCATTCCATTCAAGTCCATTCCATTCCAATCCATTCCTTTCCTTTCCATTCCATTCAATTCTGGATGATTCCATTCCATTCCATTCCATTCCATTCGGTTTGATTCCATTCCATTCCATTCCATTCCATTAAATTGTGGTTCATTCTATTCCATTCCATTCCCTTCCATTCCATTCCATTCCATTCAGGTTGATTCCATTCCATTCCATTCCATTCCATTCTATTCCATTCCATTTCATTCTGGTTGATTCCATTCCGTTCCATTCCATTCCATTCGATTCCATTCCATTCCTGTTGACTCCATTCCATTTTATACCATTCCATTCCGTTTGGTCTCTTTCCATTCTATTCCATTCCATTCCATTCCATTCGGGTTGATTGCATTCCATTCCATTCCATTCCATTCCATTCCATTCCACTCGGGTTGATTCCATACTATTCCATTCCATTCCATTCCATTCCATTCCATTCCATTCCGGTTGACTCCGTTCCATTCCATTCCATCCCATTCCATTCCATTGCATTCCATTCCATTACATTCGGGTTGATTCTATTCCATTCCATTCCATTCGGGTTTATTCTGTTCCATGCCATTCCATTCCATTCGTTATGTTTCCATTCCACTCCATTCCACTCAACTCCATTCCATTCCATTCCATTCCTTTCGCGTTGTTTCCACTCCATTCCATTCCATTCAATTCCAGTCTTGTTGATTCCATTCCATTCCATTCCATTGCATTCCATTCGGGTTGATTCCATTCCATTCCATTCCATTCTGGTTGATTCCATTCCATTCCATTCCATTCCATTCCATTCCATTCCATTCGGGTTGATTCCATTCCTTTCCATGCCATTCCATTCCATTCCATTCAATTCCATTCCATTCCCTTCCATTCGGGTTGATTCCATTCAATTTCATTGTATTCCATTGCATTGCCTTCCATTCCATTCTGGTTCATTCCATTCCATTGCATTCCATTCCATTACATTCCATGAAATCCGAGATGATTCCTTTACATTCCATTACATTCCATTCGATTTGATTCCATTCCATTCCATTCCATTCCATTCCATTCCATTCCATTCCATTCCACTCGGGTTGATTCCATTCCATTCCATTCCATTCTGGTTGATTTCATTCCATTCCATTCCATTCCATTCCATTCCATTCCAATCGAGTTGATTCCATTCCTTTCCATTCCATACCATTCCATTCCATTCCATTCAGTTCCATTCCATTCCCTTCCATTTGTGTTGATTCCATTCAATTTCATTCTATTCCATTGCATTCCCTTCCATTCCATTCTGGTTGATTCCATTCCATTGCATTCCATTCCATTACATTCCATGCCATTCGGGTTGATTCCTTTCCATTCCATTCCATTCGATTTGATTCCATTCCATTTTATTCCATTCGATTTCTTTCCATTCCATTTTATTCGGGTTGGTTCCCTTCCCTTCAGTTTCATTCCATTCCATTCCATTCCGTGACATTCGGCTTGATTCCATTCCATTCCATTCCATTCCTTTCGGGTTGATTCCATTCCATTCCATTGCATTCCATTTCATTCCATTCTGGTTGATTCCATTCCATTCCATTCAATTCCATTCCATTCGTGTTGATTCCATGCCATTTCATTCCATTCCATTGCATTATATTGCATTCCAATCGGGTTGATTCCATTCCATTCCATTCCATTCAGGTTGATTGCATTCCATTCCATTCCATTCCATTCCATTCCAGTTGATTCCATTCCATTCCTTTCCATTCCATTCCATTCCGGTTGATTCCATTCCATTATATTTCATTCCATTCCCGTTGATTCCATTCCTTTTTATTCCATTCCATTCCGGTTGATTCCTTTCCATTTTATTCCATTCCATTCCGTTTGATTCCGTTCCATTGGATTCCATTCCATTCCATTCCTTTCGGGTAGATTCCATTCCATTCCATTCCATTCCATTCGTGCTGATTCCATTCCATTCCATTCCATTCCATTCCATTCGCGTTGATTCCATTCCATTCCATTCCATTCGGGTTGATTCCATTCCATTCCATTCCAATGCATTCCATTCCATTCGGGTTGATTCCATTCCACTCCATTCCATGCCATTTGGTTTGATTCCATCCGATTGCATTCCATTGAATTCCATTCCATTCCATTCCGGTTCACTGCATTCCATTCCATTCCATTCCATTCCATTCCATTCGGGTTGATTCCATTCCATTCCATTCGATTCCTCTACATTCCATTCCATTTGATTCTATTCCATTCATTTCGATTCCATTCCATTCCATTCCATTCCATTCCACTCCGTTCCGGTTCATTCCATTCCATTCTAATCCACTCCATTCCATTCCATTTGGTTTGATACCATTCCATTCCATTCCAATCCATTCCATTCCATTGCATTCGGGTTGATTCCATTCCATTCCATTGCATTCCATTCGGGTTGATTGCATTCCATTCCATTCCTTTCCATTCCATTTCATTCCATTCCATTCCATTCCATTCGGGTTGATTCCATTCCATTCCATTCCATTCCCTTGCATACCATTCGAGTTGATTCCATTCCGTTCCATTCCATTCCATTCCATTAAGATTGATTCCATTCCATTTTCATTCCATTACATTGCATTCCTTTCCATTCCATTCGGGTTGATTCCATTCCATGCCATTCCATTCCATTCCATTCCTTTCGTGTTTATTCCATTCCATTCCTTTCCATTCGCGTTGATTCCATTCCATTCCATTCCATTCGGGTTGATAACATTCTATTCCATTCCATCACATTCCATTCCATTCCATTGCATTCCATTCCATTCGGGTTGATTCCATTCCATTCCATTCGATGCCATTTGGTTTGATTCCATCCCATTCCATTCCATTGAATTCCATTCCATTCCATTCCGGTTCACTGCATTCCATTCCATTCCATTCCATTCCATTCGGGTTGATTCCATTCCATTCCATTCGATTCCACTACATTCCATTCCATTCGATTCCATTCCATTGAGTTCGATTCCATTCCATTCCATTCCATTCCATTCCACTCCGTTTCGGTTTATTCCATTCCATTCCAATCCACTCCATTCCATTCCATTTGGTTTGATTCCATTCCATTCCATTCCATTCAATTCCATTCCATTCCATTCCATTCGGTTTGATTCCATTCCATTCCATTCCATTCCATTCGGGTTGATTCCATTCCATTCCATTCCATTCCATTCGCGTTGATTCCATTCCATTCCATTCCATTTGGGTTGATTCCATTCCATTCCATTCCATTCCATTCCATTCGGGTTGATTCCATTCCGTTCCATTCCATTCGATTCCACTCCGTTCAGGTTGATTCCATTCCATTCCAATCCACTCCATTTGATTCCATTTGGTTTGATTCCATTCTATTCCTTTCCATTCCATTCCATTCCATTACATTCGGGTTGATTCCATACCATTCCATTCCATTCCATTCGGGTTGATGCCATTCCATTCCATTCCATTCCATTCCATTCCATTCGGGATGATTCCATTCCATTCTTTCCATTCCATTCCATTCCATTCCATTCGGGTTGATTCCATTCCGTTCCATTCCATTCCATTCCATTCCATTCCATTCCATTCGGATTTATTCCATTCCATTTTCATTCCATTCCATTGCATTCCTTTCCATTTCATTCGGTTTGATTCCATTCCATTCCATTCCGTTCCATTCGGATTGATTCAATTCCATTCCATTCCATTGCATTCCATTCCATTCGGGTTGATTCCATTCCATTCCATTCCATGCCATTTGGTTTGATTCCATCCCATTACATTCCATTGAACTCCATTCCATTCCATTCTGGTTGACTGCATTCCATTCCATTCCATTCCATTCCATTCGGGATGATTCCATTCCATTCCATTCCATTCCACTACATTCCATTCCATTCGAATCCATTCCATTCATTTCGACTCCTTTCCATTCCATTCCATTCAATTCCACTCCGTTCCGGTTGATTCCATTCCATTCCAATCCACTTCATTCCATTCCATTTGGTTTGATTCCATTCCATTCCATTCCAATCCATTCCATTCCATTCGGGTTGATTCCATTCCATTCCATTCTATTCCATTCGGGTTGATTCCATTCCATTACATTCCATTCCATTCCTGTTGATTCCATTCCATTACATTCCATTCCATTCCATTCCATTCCATTCGAGTTGATTCCATTCCATTCCATTCCATTCCATTCCATTCCATTCCATTCCATTCGGGTTGATTCCATTCCGTTCCATTCCATTCCATTTCATTCCATTCCATTGCATTCCATTCGGATTGATTCCATTCCATTTTCATTCCATTCCTTTGCATTCCTTTCCATTCCATTCGGGTTGATTCCATTCCATTCCATTCTATTCCATTTGGGTTGATTTCATTCCATGCCATTCCATTCCATTCGAGTTGTTTCCATTCCATTCCATTCCATTCCATTCGATTTCATTCCATTCCATTCCATTCGGGTTGGTTCCATTCCATTCCGTTTCATTCCATTCCATTCCATTCCATTACATTCTTTTTGATTCCATTCCATTCCATTGCATTCCATTCCATTTCTTTCCATTCCATTCCGGTTGATTCCATTCCGTTCCATTCCATTCCATTCTATTCGTGTTGATTCCATTCCATTCCATTCGTGTTTATTCCATTCCATTAAATTCAATTCCATTCCATTCCATTCCGTTCCATTCGGGTTGATTCCATTCCATTACGTTCCATTCCATTCCTTTCCATTCAGGTTGATTCCATTCCTTTCCATTCCATCCCATTCCATTCCATTCCATTCGGTTTAACTCCATTCCATTCCATTCCGGTTGATTACATTCCATTCCTTTCCATTCCATTTTGGTTGATCCCATTCCATTCCATTCCTTTCCATTCCATTTTGGTTGACTCCATTCCTTTCCATTCCATTCCATTCCGGTTGATTCCATTCAATTCCATTCCATTCCATTCCATTCCTTTCCATTCGGATTTATTCCATTCCATTCCATTCCATCCGATTCCATTCCATTCCATCCGATTTCATTCCATTCCATTCGGGTTGATTCCATAGCATTCCGTTCCATTCCATTCCGTTCCTTTCCAATCGATGTGATTCTATTCCATTGCGTTCCATTCCATTCCATTCCATTCCATTCAGGTTAATTCCATTCCATTCCATTGCATTCCATACCATTCCATTCCATTTCAGTTCATTCCATTCCATTCCATTCCATTCCATTCGTGTTGATTCCCTTCCATTCCATTCCATTCCATTCCATTCCATTCCATTCGGGTTGATTCCATTCCATTCCATTCCATTCGGTTTGACTCCATTCCATTACATTCCTGTTGATTCCATTCCATTCCATTCCATTCCATTCCATTCCATTCCATTCCTTTCCTATCCATTTAGGTTGATTCCATTCCATTCCATTCCATTCCATTCCATTCCTTTCCTATCCATTTAGGTTGATTCCATTCCATTCCATTCCATTCCGGTTGATTCCATTCCATTCCATTCCATTCCATTCCATTCCATTCCATTCAATTCCATTCCATTCCATTCCGGTTGACTCCATTCCATTCCATTGCATTCCATTATACTCCATTCCGGTAGATTCCATTCCATTCCATTCCATTCCATTCCTTTCCATTTGGGTTGATTCCATTCCATTAAATTCCATCTGATTCCATTCCAGTCCTTTCGGGTTGATTCCATAGCATTCCATTCCATTCCATTCCGTTCCGTTCCGTTCCAATCGGGTTGATTCTATTCCATTGCGTTCCATTCCATTCCATTCCATTCCATTCCACTTGGGTTGACTCCATTCCATTCCAATCAATTCCATTTCATTCCATTCCCTTCTGGTTGATTCCATTCCACTCCATTCAATTCCATTCCATTCCAATCCTTACCATTCCATTCCATTCGGGTTGATTACTTTCCATTCCATTCCATTCCATTCCATTCCAAACCATTCCATTCGTGTTGATAATATTCTATTCCATTCCGTTCCATTCCATTCCATTCCATTTCATTCCATTCCATTCGGGTTGATTCCATTCCAATCCATTCCATTCCACTTGGGTTGACTCCATTCCATTCCAATCAATTCCATTTCATTCCATTCCCTTCTGGTTGATTCCATTCCACTCCATTCAATTCCATTCCATTCCAATCCTTACCATTCCATTCCATTCGGGTTGATTACTTTCCATTCCATTCCATTCCATTCCATTCCAAACCATTCCATTCGTGTTGATAATATTCTATTCCATTCCGTTCCATTCCATTCCATTCCATTTCATTCCATTCCATTCGGGTTGATTCCATTCCATTCCATTCCATTCGGTTTGACTCCATTCCATTCCGTTCCAGTTGATTCCATTCCATTCCTTTCCATTCCATTTAAGTTGACTCCATTCCATTCCATTCCATTCCATTCCATTCTGGTTGATTCCATTCCATTCCATTCCTTTCCATTCCTTTCCATTAGGATTGATTCCATTCCATTCCATTCCATTCCATCCGATTCCATTCCATTCCATTCCATTCGTGTTGATTCCATAGCATTCCATTCCATTACATTCCGTTCCGTTCCAATCGGGTTGATTCTTTTCCATTGTGTTCCATTCCATTCCATTCGATTCCATTCCACTTCTGTTGACTCCATTCCATTCCATTCCATTCGGGTTGATTCCATTCCATTCCATTCCATTCCATTCCATTCCATTCCATGCCATTCCATTCCACTTGGGTTGCTTCCATTCCATTCCATTCCATTCGTGTTGATTCCATTCCATTCCACTCCATTCGGGTTGATTCCATTCCTTTCCATTCCATTCGGGTTGATTCCATTCCATTCCAATCCACTGCATTACATTTCATTTAGTTTGATTCCATTCCATTCCATCCCATTCCATTCCATTCCATTCCATTCCATTCCATTCCATTCCATTCGGGTTGATTCCATTCCATTCCATTCTATTCCATTCGGGTTGATTCCATTCCATTCCATTCCATTCCATTCCATTCCATTCCATTCGGGTTGATTCCATTCCATTCCATTCCATTCCTTTCCATTCCATTCTTGTTGATTCCATTCCATTCCATTACATTCCACTCCATTCCATTCGTGTTGATTCCATTCCATTCTATTCCATTCCATTCGGTTTGACTCCATTCCATTACATTCCTGTTGATTCCATTCCACTCCATTCCATTCCATTCCATTCCATTCCTTACCATTCCATTCCATTCGGGTTGATTACTTTCCATTCCATTCCATTCCATTCCATTCCATTCCAATCGCGTTGATTCCATTCCTTTCCATTCCATACCATTCCATTCCATTCCATTCAGTTCCATTCCATTCCCTTCCATTTGTGTTGATTCCATTCAATTTAATTCTATTCCATTGCATTCCCTTCCATTCCATTCTGGTTGATTCCATTCCATTGCATTCCATTCCATTACATTCCATGCCATTCGGGATGATTCCTTTCCATTCCATTCCATTCCATTCCATTCGATTTGATTCCATTCCATTTTATTCCATTCGATTCCTTTCCATTCCATTTTATTCGGGTTGGTTCCATTCCAATCAGTTTCATTCCATTCCATTCCATTCCGTGACATTCGGCTTGATTCCATTCCATTCCATTCCATTCCTGTCGGGTTGATTCCATTCCATTCCATTGCATTCCATTTCATTCCATTCTGTTTGATTCCATTCCATTCAATTCAATTCCATTCCATTCGTGTTGATTCCATGCCATTTCATTCCATTCCATTGCATTATATTGCATTCCAATCGGGTTGATTCCATTGCATTCCATTCTATTCAGGTTGATTGCATTCCATTCCATTCCATTCCATTCCATTCCAGTTGATTCCATTCAATTCCTTTCCATTCCATTCCATTCCGGTTGATTCCATTCCATTATATTTCATTCCATTACGGTTGATTCCATTCCTTTTTATTCCATTCCATTCCGGTTGATTCCTTTCCATTTTATTCCATTCCATTCCGTTTGATTCCGTTCCATTGGATTCCATTCCATTCCATTCCTTTCGGGTAGATTCCATTCCATTCCATTCCATTCCATTCCATTCCATTCCATTCGTGTTGATTCCATTCCATTCCATTCCATTCTATTCGCGTTGATTCCATTCCATTCCATTCCATTCGGGTTGATTCCATTCCATTCCATTCCAATGCATTCCATTCCATTCGGGTTGATTCCATTCCACTCCATTCCATGCCATTTGGTTTGATTCCATCCGATTCCATTCCATTGAATTCCATTCCATTCCATTCCGGTTCACTGCATTCCATTCCATTCCATTCCATTCCATTCCATTCCATTCCATTCCATTCGGGTTGATTCCATTCCATTCCATTCGATTCCTCTACATTCCATTCCATTCGATTCTATTCCATTCATTTCGATTCCATTCCATTCCATTCCATTCCATTCCACTCCGTTCCGGTTCATTCCATTCAATTCTAATCCACTCCATTCCATTCCATTTGGTTTGATTCCATTCCATTCCATTCCAATCCATTCCATTCCATTGCATTCGGGTTGATTCCATTCCATTCCATTGCATTCCATTCGGGTTGATTGCATTCCATTCCATTCCTTTCCATTCCATTTCATTCCATTCCATTCCATTCCATTCGGGTTGATTCCATTCCATTCCATTCCATTCCCTTGCATTCCATTCGAGTTGATTCCATTCCGTTCCATTCCATTCCATTCCATTAAGATTGATTCCATTCCATTTTCATTCCATTACATTGCATTCCTTTCCATTCCATTCGGGTTGATTCCATTCCATGCCATTCCATGCCATTCCATTCCATTCGTGTTTATTACATTCCATTCCTTTCCATTCGGATTTATTCCATTCCATTCCATTCCATTCGGGTTGATAACATTCTATTCCATTCCATCACATTCCATTCCATTCCATTCGGGTTGATTCCATTCCATTCCATTCCATTGCATTCCATTCCATTCGGGTTGATTCCATTCCATTCCATTCGATGCCATTTGGTTTGATTCCATCCCATTCCATTCCATTGAATTCCATTCCATTCCATTCCGGTTCACTGCATTCCATTCCATTCCATTCCATTCCATTCGGGTTGATTCCATTCCATTCCATTCGATTCCACTACATTCCATTCCATTCTATTCCATTCCATTGAGTTCGATTCCATTCCATTCCATTCCATTCCATTCCACTCCGTTTCGGTTGATTCCATTCCATTCCAATCCACTCCATTCCATTCCATTTGGTTTGATTCCATTCCATTCCATTCCATTCAATTCCATTCCATTCCATTCCATTCGGGTTGATTCCATTCCATTCCATTCCATTCCATTCGGGTTGATTCCATTCCATTCCATTCCATTCCATTCGGGTTGATTCCATTCCATTCCATTCCATTCCATTCCATTCGGGTTGATTCCATTCCATTCCATTCCATTCCATTCCATTCGGGTTGATGCCATTCCATTCCATTCCATTCCATTCCATTCCATTCCATTCCATTCGGGATGATTCCATTCCATTCTTTCCATTCCATTCCATTCCATTCCATTCGGGTTGATTCCATTCCATTCCATTCCATTCCATTCCATTCCATTCCATTCGAGTTGATTCCATTCCATTCCATTCCATTCCATTCCATTCCATTCCATTCCATTCCATTCGGGTTGATTCCATTCCGTTCCATTCCATTCCATTTCATTCCATTCCATTGCATTCCATTCGGATTGATTCCATTCCATTTTCA
Source organism: Pan paniscus (assembly GCF_029289425.2). NCBI lineage: Eukaryota > Metazoa > Chordata > Mammalia > Primates > Hominidae > Pan > Pan paniscus. The sequence goes on from NC_073260.2 coordinate 62,546,095, forward strand.
TTCCATTCCTTTGCATTCCTTTCCATTCCATTCGGGTTGATTCCATTCCATTCCATTCTATTCCATTTGGGTTGATTTCATTCCATGCCATTCCATTCCATTCGAGTTGTTTCCATTCCATTCCATTCCATTCCATTCGATTTCATTCCATTCCATTCCATTCGGGTTGGTTCCATTCCATTCCGTTTCATTCCATTCCATTCCATTCCATTACATTCTTTTTGATTCCATTCCATTCCATTGCATTCCATTCCATTTCATTCCATTCCATTCCGGTTGATTCCATTCCATTCCCTTCCATTCCATTCTATTCGTGTTGATTCCATTCCATTCCATTCGTGTTTATTCCATTTCATTAAATTCCATTCCATTCCATTCCATTCCGTTCCATTCGGGTTGATTCCATTCCATTACGTTCCATTCCATTCCTTTCCATTCAGGTTGATTCCATTCCTTTCCATTCCATCCCATTCCATTCCATTCCATTCGGTTTAACTCCATTCCATTCCATTCCGGTTGATTACATTCCATTCCTTTCCATTCCATTTTGGTTGATTCCATTCCATTCCATTCCTTTCCATTCCATTTAGGTTGACTCCATTCCTTTCCATTCCATTCCATTCCGGTTGATTCCATTCAATTCCATTCCATTCCATTCCATTCCTTTCCATTCGGATTTATTCCATTCCATTCCATTCCATCCGATTCCATTCCATTCCATCCGATTTCATTCCATTCCATTCGGGTTGATTCCATAGCATTCCGTTCCATTCCATTCCGTTCCTTTCCAATCGATGTGATTCTATTCCATTGCGTTCCATTCCATTCCATTCCATTCCATTCAGGTTGATTCCATTCCATTCCATTGCATTCCATACCATTCCATTCCATTTCAGTTCATTCCATTCCATTTCAGTTCATTCCATTCCATTCCATTCCATTCCATTCGTGTTGATTCCCTTCCATTCCATTCCATTCCACTCCATTCCATTCGTGTTGACTCCATTCCATTCCATTCTATTCCATTCGGTTTGACTCCATTCCATTACATTCCTGTTGATTCCATTCCATTCCATTCCATTCCATTCCATTCCATTCCATTCCTTTCCTATCCATTTAGGTTGATTCCATTCCATTCCATTCCATTCCATTCCATTCCATTCGGGTTGATAACATTCTATTCCATTCCATCACATTCCATTCCATTCCATTCGGGTTGATTCCATTCCATTCCATTCCATTGCATTCCATTCCATTCGTGTTGATTCCATTCCATTCCATTCGATGCCATTTGGTTTGATACCATCCCATTCCATTCGATGCCATTTGGTTTGATTCCATCCCATTCCATTCCATTGAATTCCATTCCATTCCATTCCGGTTCACTGCATTCCATTCCATTCCATTCCATTCCATTCGGGTTGATTCCATTCCATTCCATTCCATTCCTTTCCATTCCATTCTTGTTGATTCCATTCCATTCCATTACATTCCACTCCATTCCATTCGTGTTGATTCCATTCCATTCTATTCCATTCCATTCGGTTTGACTCCATTCCATTACATTCCTGTTGATTCCATTCCACTCCATTCCATTCCATTCCATTCCATTCCTTACCATTCCATTCCATTCGGGTTGATTACTTTCCATTCCATTCCATTCCATTCCATTCCATTCCAATCGCGTTGATTCCATTCCTTTCCATTCCATACCATTCCATTCCATTCCATTCAGTTCCATTCCATTCCCTTCCATTTGTGTTGATTCCATTCAATTTAATTCTATTCCATTGCATTCCCTTCCATTCCATTCTGGTTGATTCCATTCCATTGCATTCCATTCCATTACATTCCATGCCATTCGGGATGATTCCTTTCCATTCCATTCCATTCCATTCCATTCGATTTGATTCCATTCCATTTTATTCCATTCGATTCCTTTCCATTCCATTTTATTCGGGTTGGTTCCATTCCAATCAGTTTCATTCCATTCCATTCCATTCCGTGACATTCGGCTTGATTCCATTCCATTCCATTCCATTCCTGTCGGGTTGATTCCATTCCATTCCATTGCATTCCATTTCATTCCATTCTGTTTGATTCCATTCCATTCAATTCAATTCCATTCCATTCGTGTTGATTCCATGCCATTTCATTCCATTCCATTGCATTATATTGCATTCCAATCGGGTTGATTCCATTGCATTCCATTCTATTCAGGTTGATTGCATTCCATTCCATTCCATTCCATTCCATTCCAGTTGATTCCATTCAATTCCTTTCCATTCCATTCCATTCCGGTTGATTCCATTCCATTATATTTCATTCCATTCCGGTTGATTCCATTCCTTTTTATTCCATTCCATTCCGGTTGATTCCTTTCCATTTTATTCCATTCCATTCCGTTTGATTCCGTTCCATTGGATTCCATTCCATTCCATTCCTTTCGGGTAGATTCCATTCCATTCCATTCCATTCCATTCCATTCCATTCCATTCGTGTTGATTCCATTCCATTCCATTCCATTCTATTCGCGTTGATTCCATTCCATTCCATTCCATTCGGGTTGATTCCATTCCATTCCATTCCAATGCATTCCATTCCATTCGGGTTGATTCCATTCCACTCCATTCCATGCCATTTGGTTTGATTCCATCCGATTCCATTCCATTGAATTCCATTCCATTCCATTCCGGTTCACTGCATTCCATTCCATTCCATTCCATTCCATTCCATTCCATTCCATTCCATTCGGGTTGATTCCATTCCATTCCATTCGATTCCTCTACATTCCATTCCATTCGATTCTATTCCATTCATTTCGATTCCATTCCATTCCATTCCATTCCATTCCACTCCGTTCCGGTTCATTCCATTCAATTCTAATCCACTCCATTCCATTCCATTTGGTTTGATTCCATTCCATTCCATTCCAATCCATTCCATTCCATTGCATTCGGGTTGATTCCATTCCATTCCATTGCATTCCATTCGGGTTGATTGCATTCCATTCCATTCCTTTCCATTCCATTTCATTCCATTCCATTCCATTCCATTCGGGTTGATTCCATTCCATTCCATTCCATTCCCTTGCATTCCATTCGAGTTGATTCCATTCCGTTCCATTCCATTCCATTCCATTAAGTTTGATTCCATTCCATTTTCATTCCATTACATTGCATTCCTTTCCATTCCATTCGGGTTGATTCCATTCCATGCCATTCCATGCCATTCCATTCCATTCGTGTTTATTACATTCCATTCCTTTCCATTCGGATTTATTCCATTCCATTCCATTCCATTCGGGTTGATAACATTCTATTCCATTCCATCACATTCCATTCCATTCCATTCGGGTTGATTCCATTCCATTCCATTCCATTGCATTCCATTCCATTCGGGTTGATTCCATTCCATTCCATTCGATGCCATTTGGTTTGATTCCATCCCATTCCATTCCATTGAATTCCATTCCATTCCATTCCGGTTCACTGCATTCCATTCCATTCCATTCCATTCCATTCGGGTTGATTCCATTCCATTCCATTCGATTCCACTACATTCCATTCCATTCGATTCCATTCCATTGAGTTCGATTCCATTCCATTCCATTCCATTCCATTCCACTCCGTTTCGGTTGATTCCATTCCATTCCAATCCACTCCATTCCATTCCATTTGGTTTGATTCCATTCCATTCCATTCCATTCAATTCCATTCCATTCCATTCCATTCGGGTTGATTCCATTCCATTCCATTCCATTCCATTCGGGTTGATTCCATTCCATTCCATTCCATTCCATTCGGGTTGATTCCATTCCATTCCATTCCATTCCATTCCATTCGGGTTGATTCCATTCCATTCCATTCCATTCCATTCCATTCGGGTTGATTCCATTCCGTTCCATTCCATTCGATTCCACTCCGTTCAGGTTGATTCCATTCCATTCCAATCCACTCCATTCGATTCCATTTGGTTTGATTCCATTCTATTCCTTTCCATTCCATTCCATTCCATTACATTCGGGTTGATTCCATACCATTCCATTCCATTCCATTCGGGTTGATGCCATTCCATTCCATTCCATTCCATTCCATTCCATTCCATTCGGGATGATTCCATTCCATTCTTTCCATTCCATTCCATTCCATTCCATTCGGGTTGATTCCATTCCGTTCCATTCCATTCCATTCCATTCCATTCCATTCCATTCGGATTTATTCCATTCCATTTTCATTCCATTCCATTGCATTCCTTTCCATTTCATTCGGTTTGATTCCATTCCATTCCATTCCGTTCCATTCGGGTTGATTCAATTCCATTCCATTCCATTGCATTCCATTCCATTCGGGTTGATTCCATTCCATTCCATTCCATGCCATTTGGTTTGATTCCATCCCATTACATTCCATTGAACTCCATTCCATTCCATTCCGGTTGACTGCATTCCATTCCATTCCATTCCATTCCATTCGGGATGATTCCATTCCATTCCATTCCATTCCACTACATTCCATTCCATTCGAATCCATTCCATTCATTTCGATTCCTTTCCATTCCATTCCATTCAATTCCACTCCGTTCCAGTTGATTCCATTCCATTCCAATCCACTTCATTCCATTCCATTTGGTTTGATTCCATTCCATTCCATTCCAATCCATTCCATTCCATTCGGGTTGATTCCATTCCATTCCATTCTATTCCATTCGGGTTGATTCCATTCCATTCCATTCCATTCCATTCATGTTGATTCCATTCCATTCCATTCCATTCCATTCCATTCCATTCCATTCCATTCCATTCGAGTTGATTCCATTCCATTCCATTCCATTCCATTCCATTCCATTCCATTCCATTCGGGTTGATTCCATTCCGTTCCATTCCATTCCATTTCATTCCATTCCATTGCATTCCATTCGGATTGATTCCATTCCATTTTCATTCCATTCCTTTGCATTCCTTTCCATTCCATTCGGGTTGATTCCATTCCATTCCATTCTATTCCATTTGGGTTGATTTCATTCCATGCCATTCCATTCCATTCGAGTTGTTTCCATTCCATTCCATTCCATTCCATTCGATTTCATTCCATTCCATTCCATTCGGGTTGGTTCCATTCCATTCCGTTTCATTCCATTCCATTCCATTCCATTACATTCTTTTTGATTCCATTCCATTCCATTGCATTCCATTCCATTTCATTCCATTCCATTCCGGTTGATTCCATTCCATTCCCTTCCATTCCATTCTATTCGTGTTGATTCCATTCCATTCCATTCGTGTTTATTCCATTTCATTAAATTCCATTCCATTCCATTCCATTCCGTTCCATTCGGGTTGATTCCATTCCATTACGTTCCATTCCATTCCTTTCCATTCAGGTTGATTCCATTCCTTTCCATTCCATCCCATTCCATTACATTCCATTCGGTTTAACTCCATTCCATTCCATTCCGGTTGATTACATTCCATTCCTTTCCATTCCATTTTGGTTGATTCCATTCCATTCCATTCCTTTCCATTCCATTTAGGTTGACTCCATTCCTTTCCATTCCATTCCATTCCGGTTGATTCCATTCAATTCCATTCCATTCCATTCCATTCCTTTCCATTCGGATTTATTCCATTCCATTCCATTCCATCCGATTCCATTCCATTCCATCCGATTTCATTCCATTCCATTCGGGTTGATTCCATAGCATTCCGTTCCATTCCATTCCGTTCCTTTCCAATCGATGTGATTCTATTCCATTGCGTTCCATTCCATTCCATTCCATTCCATTCAGGTTGATTCCATTCCATTCCATTGCATTCCATACCATTGCATTCCATTTCAGTTCATTCCATTCCATTTCAGTTCATTCCATTCCATTCCATTCCATTCGTGTTGATTCCCTTCCATTCCATTCCATTCCACTCCATTCCATTCGTGTTGACTCCATTCCATTCCATTCTATTCCATTCGGTTTGACTCCATTCCATTACATTCCTGTTGATTCCATTCCATTCCATTCCATTCCATTCCATTCCATTCCATTCCTTTCCTATCCATTTAGGTTGATTCCATTCCATTCCATTCCATTCCATTCCATTCCATTCGGGTTGATAACATTCTATTCCATTCCATCACATTCCATTCCATTCCATTCGGGTTGATTCCATTCCATTCCATTCCATTGCATTCCATTCCATTCGTGTTGATTCCATTCCATTCCATTCGATGCCATTTGGTTTGATACCATCCCATTCCATTCGATGCCATTTGGTTTGATTCCATCCCATTCCATTCCATTGAATTCCATTCCATTCCATTCCGGTTCACTGCATTCCATTCCATTCCATTCCATTCCATTCGGGTTGATTCCATTCCACTCCATTCGATTCCACTACATTCCATTCCATTCGATTCCATTCCATTGAGTTCGATTCCATTCCATTCCATTCCATTCCATTCCACTCCGTTTCGGTTGATTCCATTCCATTCCAATCCACTCCATTCCATTCCATTTGGTTTGATTCCATTCCATTCCATTCCATTCAATTCCATTCCATTCCATTCCATTCGGGTTGATTCCATTCCATTCCATTCCATTCCATTCGGGTTGATTCCATTCCATTCCATTCCATTCCATTCGGGTTGATTCCATTCCATTCCATTCCATTCCATTCCATTCGGGTTGATTCCATTCCATTCCATTCCATTCCATTCCATTCCATTCGGGTTGATTCCATTCCGTTCCATTCCATTCGATTCCACTCCGTTCCGGTTGATTCCATTCCATTCCAATCCACTCCATTCGATTCCATTTGGTTTGATTCCATTCTATTCCTTTCCATTCCATTCCATTCCATTACATTCGGGTTGATTCCATACCATTCCATTCCATTCCATTCGGGTTGATGCCATTCCATTCCATTCCATTCCATTCCATTCCATTTGGGATGATTCCATTCCATTCTTTCCATTCCATTCCATTCCATTCCATTCGGGTTGATTCCATTCCGTTCCATTCCATTCCATTCCATTCCATTCCATTCCATTCGGATTTATTCCATTCCATTTTCATTCCATTCCATTGCATTCCTTTCCACTTCATTCGGTTTGATTCCATTCCATTCCATTCCGTTCCATTCGGGTTGATTCAATTCCATTCCATTCCATTGCATTCCATTCCATTCGGGTTGATTCCATTCCATTCCATTCCATGCCATTTGGTTTGATTCCATCCCATTACATTCCATTGAACTCCATTCCATTCCATTCCGGTTGACTGCATTCCATTCCATTCCATTCCATTCCATTCGGGATGATTCCATTCCATTCCATTCCATTCCACTACATTCCATTCCATTCGAATCCATTCCATTCATTTCGATTCCTTTCCATTCCATTCCATTCAATTCCACTCCGTTCCGGTTGATTCCATTCCATTCCAATCCACTTCATTCCATTCCATTTGGTTTGATTCCATTCCATTCCATTCCAATCCATTCCATTCCATTCGGGTTGATTCCATTCCATTCCATTCTATTCCATTCGGGTTGATTCCATTCCATTACATTCCATTCCATTCATGTTGATTCCATTCCATTCCATTCCATTCCATTCCATTCCATTCCATTCCATTCGAGTTGATTCCATTCCATTCCATTCCATTCCATTCCATTCCATTCCATTCCATTCCATTCCATTCCATTCCATTCCATTCGGGTTGATTCCATTCCGTTCCATTCCATTCCATTTCATTCCATTCCATTGCATTCCATTCGGATTGATTCCATTCCATTTTCATTCCATTCCTTTGCATTCCTTTCCATTCCATTCGGGTTGATTCCATTCCATTCCATTCTATTCCATTTGGGTTGATTTCATTCCATGCCATTCCATTCCATTCGAGTTGTTTCCATTCCATTCCATTCCATTCCATTCGATTTCATTCCATTCCATTCCATTCGGGTTGGTTCCATTCCATTCCGTTTCATTCCATTCCATTCCATTCCATTACATTCTTTTTGATTCCATTCCATTCCATTGCATTCCATTCCATTTCATTCCATTCCATTCCGGTTGATTCCATTCCATTCCATTCCATTCCATTCTATTCGTGTTGATTCCATTCCATTCCATTCGTGTTTATTCCATTCCATTAAATTCCATTCCATTCCATTCCATTCCGTTCCATTCGGGTTGATTCCATTCCATTACGTTCCATTCCATTCCTTTCCATTCAGGTTGATTCCATTCCTTTCCATTCCATCCCATTCCATTCCATTCCATTCGGTTTAACTCCATTCCATTCCATTCCGGTTGATTACATTCCATTCCTTTGCATTCCATTTTGGTTGATTCCATTCCATTCCATTCCTTTCCATTCCATTTAGGTTGACTCCATTCCTTTCCATTCCATTCCATTCCGGTTGATTCCATTCAATTCCATTCCATTCCATTCCATTCCTTTCCATTCGGATTTATTCCATTCCATTCCATTCCATCCGATTCCATTCCATTCCATCCGATTTCATTCCATTCCATTCGGGTAGATTCCATAGCATTCCGTTCCATTCCATTCCGTTCCTTTCCAATCGATGTGATTCTATTCCATTGCGTTCCATTCCATTCCATTCCATTCCATTCAGGTTGATTCCATTCCATTCCATTGCATTCCATACCATTCCATTGCATTTCAGTTCATTCCATTCCATTCCATTCCATTCCATTCGTGTTGATGCCCTTCCATTCCATTCCATTCCACTCCATTCCATTCGTGTTGATTCCATTCCATTCCATTCCATTCCATTCGGTTTGACTCCATTCCATTACATTCCTGTTGATTCCATTCCATTCCATTCCATTCCATTCCATTCCATTCCATTCCGGTTGATTCCATTCCATTCCATTCCATTCCATTCCATTCCATTCCATTCAATTCCATTCCATTCCATTCCGGTTGACTCCATTCCATTCCATTGCATTCCATTATATTCCATTCCGGTAGATTCCGTTCCATTCCATTCCATTCCATTCCTTTCCATTTGGGTTGATTCCATTCCATTAAATTCCATCCGATTCCATTCCAGTCATTTCAGGTTGATTCCATAGCATTCCATTCCATTCCATTCCGTTCCATTCCGTTCCAATCGGGTTGATTCTATTCCATTGCGTTCCATTCCATTCCATTCCATTACATTCCATTCCACTTGGGTTGACTCCATTCCATTCCAATCAATTCCATTTCATTCCATTCCCTTCTGGTTGATTCCATTCCACTCCATTCAATTCCATTCCATTCCAATCCTTACCATTCCATTCCATTCGTGTTGATTACTTTCCATTCCATTCCATTCCATTCCATTCCAAACCATTCCATTCGTGTTGATAATATTCTATTCCATTCCGTTCCATTCCATTCCATTCCATTTCATTCCATTCCATTCGGGTTGATTCCATTCCATTCCATTCCATTCGGTTTGACTCCATTCCATTCCGTTCCAGTTGATTCCATTCCATTCCTTTCCATTCCATTTAGGTTGACTCCATTCCATTCCATTCCATTCCATTCCATTCCGGTTGATTCCATTCCATTCCATTCCTTTCCATTCCTTTCCATTAGGATTGATTCCACTCCATTCCATTCCATTCCATCCGATTCCATTCCATTCCATTCCATTCGTGTTGATTCCATAGCATTCCATTCCATTACATTCCGTTCCGTTCCAATCGGGTTGATTCTTTTCCATTGTGTTCCATTCCATTCCATTCGATTCCATTCCACTTCTGTTGACTCCATTCCATTCCAATCTATTCCATTCCATTCCATTCCATTCGGGTTGATTCCATTCCATTCCATTCCATTCCATTCCATTCCATGCCATTCCATTCCACTTGGGTTGCTTCCATTCCATTCCATTCCATTCGTGTTGATTCCATTCCATTCCACTCCATTCGGGTTGATTCCATTCCATTGCATTCCATTCGGTTTGATGACATTCTATTCTATTCCATCCCATTCCTTTCCATTCCATTCGGGTTGATTCCATTCCATTCCATTCCATTGCATTCCATTCCATTCGGGTTGATTCCATTCCATTCCATTCCATGCCATTTGGTTTGATTCCATCGAATTACATTTCATTGAACTCCATTGCATTCCATTCCGGTTGACTGCATTCCATTCCATTCCATTCCATTCCATTCGGGTTGATTCCATTCCATTCCATTCGATTCCACTACATTCCATTCCATTCGATTCCATTCCATTCAGTTCGATTCCTTTCCATTCCATTCCATTCGATTCCACTCCGTTACGGTTGATTCCATTCCATTCCAATCCACTGCATTCCATTTCATTTAGTTTGATTCCATTCCATTCCATCCCATTCCATTCCATTCCATTCCATTCCTTTCCTATCCATTTAGGTTGATTCCATTCCATTCCATTCCATTCCATTCGGGTTGATAACATTCTATTCCATTCCATCACATTCCATTCCATTCCATTCGGGTTGATTCCATTCCATTCCATTCCATTGCATTCCATTCCATTGGTGTTGATTCCATTCCATTCCATTCGATGCCATTTGGTTTGATACCATCCCATTCCATTCGATGCCATTTGGTTTGATTCCATCCCATTCCATTCCATTGAATTCCATTCCATTCCATTCCGGTTCACTGCATTCCATTCCATTCCATTCCATTCCATTCGGGTTGATTCCATTCCATTCCATTCGATTCCACTACATTCCATTCCATTCGATTCCATTCCATTGAGTTCGATTCCATTCCATTCCATTCCATTCCATTCCACTCCGTTTCGGTTGATTCCATTCCATTCCAATCCACTCCATTCCATTCCATTTGGTTTGATTCCATTCCATTCCATTCCATTCAATTCCATTCCATTCCATTCCACTCGGGTTGATTCCATTCCATTCCATTCCATTCCATTCGGGTTGATTCCATTCCATTCCATTCCATTCCATTCGGGTTGATTCCATTCCATTCCATTCCATTCCATTCCATTCGGGTTGATTCCATTCCATTCCATTCCATTCCATTCCATTCCATTCGGGTTGATTCCATTCCGTTCCATTCCATTCGATTCCACTCCGTTCCGGTTGATTCCATTCCATTCCAATCCACTCCATTCGATTCCATTTGGTTTGATTCCATTCTATTCCTTTCCATTCCATTCCATTCCATTACATTCGGGTTGATTCCATACCATTCCATTCCATTCCATTCGGGTTGATGCCATTCCATTCCATTCCATTCCATTCCATTCCATTCCATTCCATTCCATTTGGGATGATTCCATTCCATTCTTTCCATTCCATTCCATTCCATTCCATTCGGGTTGATTCCATTCCGTTCCATTCCATTCCATTCCATTCCATTCCATTCCATTCGGATTTATTCCATTCCATTTTCATTCCATTCCATTGCATTCCTTTCCATTTCATTCGGTTTGATTCCATTCCATTCCATTCCGTTCCATTCGGGTTGATTCAATTCCATTCCATTCCATTGCATTCCATTCCATTCGGGTTGATTCCATTCCATTCCATTCCATGCCATTTGGTTTGATTCCATCCCATTACATTCCATTGAACTCCATTCCATTCCATTCCGGTTGACTGCATTCCATTCCATTCCATTCCATTCCATTCGGGATGATTCCATTCCATTCCATTCCATTCCACCACATTCCATTCCATTCGAATCCATTCCATTCATTTCGATTCCTTTCCATTCCATTCCATTCAATTCCACTCCGTTCCGGTTGATTCCATTCCATTCCAATCCACTTCATTCCATTCCATTTGGTTTGATTCCATTCCATTCCATTCCAATCCATTCCATTCCATTCGGGTTGATTCCATTCCATTCCATTCTATTCCATTCGGGTTGATTCCATTCCATTACATTCCATTCCATTCATGTTGATTCCATTCCATTCCATTCCATTCCATTCCATTCCATTCCATTCCATTCCATTCCATTCCATTCGGGTTGATTCCATTCCGTTCCATTCCATTCCATTTCATTCCATTCCATTGCATTCCATTCGGATTGATTCCATTCCATTTTCATTCCATTCCTTTGCATTCCTTTCCATTCCATTCGGGTTGATTCCATTCCATTCCATTCTATTCCATTTGGGTTGATTTCATTCCATGCCATTCCATTCCATTCGAGTTGTTTCCATTCCATTCCATTCCATTCCATTCGATTTCATTCCATTCCATTCCATTCGGGTTGGTTCCATTCCATTCCGTTTCATTCCATTCCATTCCATTCCATTACATTCTTTTTGATTCCATTCCATTCCATTGCATTCCATTCCATTTCATTCCATTCCATTCCGGTTGATTCCATTCCATTCCATTCCATTCCATTCTATTCGTGTTGATTCCATTCCATTCCATTCGTGTTTATTCCATTCCATTAAATTCCATTCCATTCCATTCCATTCCGTTCCATTCGGGTTGATTCCATTCCATTACGTTCCATTCCATTCCTTTCCATTCAGGTTGATTCCATTCCTTTCCATTCCATCCCATTCCATTCCATTCCATTCGGTTTAACTCCATTCCATTCCATTCCGGTTGATTACATTCCATTCCTTTCCATTCCATTTTGGTTGATTCCATTCCATTCCATTCCTTTCCATTCCATTTAGGTTGACTCCATTCCTTTCCATTCCATTCCATTCCGGTTGATTCCATTCAATTCCATTCCATTCCATTCCATTCCTTTCCATTCGGATTTATTCCATTCCATTCCATTCCATCCGATTCCATTCCATTCCATCCGATTTCATTCCATTCCATTCGGGTTGATTCCATAGCATTCCGTTCCATTCCATTCCGTTCCTTTCCAATCGATGTGATTCTATTCCATTGCGTTCCATTCCATTCCATTCCATTCCATTCAGGTTGATTCCATTCCATTCCATTGCATTCCATACCATTCCATTGCATTTCAGTTCATTCCATTCCATTCCATTCCATTCCATTCGTGTTGATGCCCTTCCATTCCATTCCATTCCACTCCATTCCATTCGTGTTGATTCCATTCCATTCCATTCCATTCCATTCGGTTTGACTCCATTCCATTACATTCCTGTTGATTCCATTCCATTCCATTGCATTCCATTCCATTCCATTCCATTCCATTCCGGTTGATTCCATTCCATTCCATTCCATTCCATTCCATTCCATTCCATTCCATTCCATTCCATTCCGGTTGACTCCATTCCATTCCATTGCATTCCATTATATTCCATTCCGGTAGATTCCATTCCATTCCATTCCATTCCATTCCTTTCCATTTGGGTTGATTCCATTCCATTAAATTCCATCCGATTCCATTCCAGTCCTTTCGGGTTGATTCCATAGCATTCCATTCCATTCCATTCCGTTCCGTTCCGTTCCAATCGGGTTGATTCTATTCCATTGCGTTCCATTCCATTCCATTCCATTCCACTTGGGTTGACTCCATTCCATTCCAATCAATTCCACCTCATTCCATTCCCTTCTGGTTGATTGCATTCCACTCCATTCAATTCCATTCCATTCCAATCCTTACCATTCCATTCCATTCGGGTTGATTACTTTCCATTCCATTCCATTCCATTCCATTCCAAACCATTCCATTCGTGTTGATAATATTCTATTCCATTCCGTTCCATTCCATTCCATTCCATTTCATTCCATTCCATTCGGGTTGATTCCATTCCATTCCATTCCATTCGGTTTGACTCCATTCCATTCCATTCCAGTTGATTCCATTCCATTCCTTTCCATTCCATTTAGGTTGACTCCATTCCATTCCATTCCATTCCATTCCATTCCATCCGATTCCATTCCATTCCATTCCATTCGTGTTGATTCCATAGCATTCCATACCATTACATTCCGTTCCGTTCCAATCGGGTTGATTCTTTTCCATTGTGTTCCATTCCATTCCATTCGATTCCATTCCACTTCTGTTGACTCCATTCCATTCCAATCTATTCCATTCCATTCCATTCCATTCGGGTTGATTCCATTCCATTCCATTCCATTCCATTCCATTCCATGCCATTCCATTCCACTTGGGTTGCTTCCATTCCATTCCATTCCATTCGTGTTGATTCCATTCCATTCCACTCCATTCGGGTTGATTCCATTCCATTGCATTCCATTCGGTTTGATAACATTCTATTCTATTCCATCCCATTGCATTCCATTCCATTCGGGTTGATTCCATTCCATTCCATTCCATGCCATTTGGTTTGATTCCATCGAATTACATTTCATTGAACTCCATTGCATTCCATTCCGGTTGACTGCATTCCATTCCATTCCATTCCATTCCATTCGGGTTGATTCCATTCCATTCCATTCGATTCCACTACATTCCATTCCATTCGATTCCATTCCATTCAGTTCGATTCCTTTCCATTCCATTCCATTCGATTCCACTCCGTTACGGTTGATTCCATTCCATTCCAACCCACTGCATTCCATTTCATTTAGTTTGACTCCATTCCATTCCATCCCATTCCATTCCATTCCATTCCATTCCATTCCATTCCATTCCATTCCTTTCCTATCCATTTAGGTTGATTCCATTCCATTCCATTCCATTCCATTCGGGTTGATAACATTCTATTCCATTCCATCACATTCCATTCCATTCCATTCGGGTTGATTCCATTCCATTCCATTCCATTGCATTCCATTCCATTCGTGTTGATTCCATTCCATTCCATTCGATGCCATTTGGTTTGATACCATCCCATTCCATACGATGCCATTTGGTTTGATTCCATCCCATTCCATTCCATTGAATTCCATTCCATTCCATTCCGGTTCACTGCATTCCATTCCATTCCATTCCATTCCATTCGGGTTGATTCCATTCCATTCCATTCGATTCCACTACATTCCATTCCATTCGATTCCATTCCATTGAGTTCGATTCCATTCCATTCCATTCCATTCCATTCCACTCCGTTTCGGTTGATTCCATTCCATTCCAATCCACTCCATTGCATTCCATTTGGTTTGATTCCATTCCATTCCATTCCATTCAATTCCATTCCATTCCATTCCATTCGGGTTGATTCCATTCCATTCCATTCCATTCCATTCGGGTTGATTCCATTCCATTCCATTCCATTCCATTCGGGTTGATTCCATTCCATTCCATTCCATTCCATTCCATTCGGGTTGATTCCATTCCATTCCATTCCATTCCATTCCATTCCATTCGGGTTGATTCCATTCCGTTCCATTCCATTCGATTCCACTCCGTTCCGGTTGATTCCATTCCATTCCAATCCACTCCATTCGATTCCATTTGGTTTGATTCCATTCTATTCCTTTCCATTCCATTCCATTCCATTACATTCGGGTTGATTCCATACCATTCCATTCCATTCCATTCGGGTTGATGCCATTCCATTCCATTCCATTCCATTCCATTCCATTTGGGATGATTCCATTCCATTCTTTCCATTCCATTCCATTCCATTCCATTCGGGTTGATTCCATTCCGTTCCATTCCATTCCATTCCATTCCATTCCATTCCATTCGGATTTATTCCATTCCATTTTCATTCCATTCCATTGCATTCCTTTCAATTTCATTCGGTTTGATTCCATTCCATTCCATTCCGTTCCATTCGGGTTGATTCAATTCCATTCCATTCCATTGCATTCCATTCCATTCGGGTTGATTCCATTCCATTCCATTCCATGCCATTTGGTTTGATTCCATGCCATTACATTCCATTGAACTCCATTCCATTCCATTCCGGTTGACTGCATTCCATTCCATTCCATTCCATTCCATTCGGGATGATTCCATTCCATTCCATTCCATTCCACCACATTCCATTCCATTCGAATCCATTCCATTCATTTCGATTCCTTTCCATTCCATTCCATTCAATTCCCCTCCGTTCCGGTTGATTCCATTCCATTCCAATCCACTTCATTCCATTCCATTTGGTTTGATTCCATTCCAATCCATTCCAATCCATTCCATTCCATTCGGGTTGATTCCATTCCATTCCATTCTATTCCATTCGGGTTGATTCCATTCCATTACATTCCATTCCATTCATGTTGATTCCATTCCATTCCATTCCATTCCATTCCATTCCATTCCATTCCATTCCATTCCATTCCATTCGGGTTGATTCCATTCCGTTCCATTCCATTCCATTTCATTCCATTCCATTGCATTCCATTCGGATTGATTCCATTCCATTTTCATTCCATTCCTTTGCATTCCTTTCCATTCCATTCGGGTTGATTCCTTTCCATTCCATTCTATTCCATTTGGGTTGATTTCATTCCATGCCATTCCATTCCATTCGAGTTGTTTCCATTCCATTCCATTCCATTCCATTCGATTTCATTCCATTCCATTCCATTCGGGTTGGTTCCATTCCATTCCATTTCATTCCATTCCATTCCATTCCATTACATTCTTTTTGATTCCATTCCATTCCATTGCATTCCATTCCATTTCATTCCATTCCATTCCGGTTGATTCCATTCCATTCCATTCCATTCCATTCTATTCGTGTTGATTCCATTCCATTCCATTCGTGTTTATTCCATTCCATTAAATTCCATTCCATTCCATTCCATTCCGTTCCATTCGGGTTGATTCCATTCCATTACGTTCCATTCCATTCCTTTCCATTCAGGTTGATTCCATTCCTTTCCATTCCATCCCATTCCATTCCATTCCATTCGGTTTAACTCCATTCCATTCCATTCCGGTTGATTACATTCCATTCCTTTGCATTCCATTTTGGTTGATTCCATTCCATTCCATTCCTTTCCATTCCATTTAGGTTGACTCCATTCCTTTCCATTCCATTCCATTCCGGTTGATTCCATTCAATTCCATTCCATTCCATTCCATTCCTTTCCATTCGGATTTATTCCATTCCATTCCATTCCATCCGATTCCATTCCATTCCATCCGATTTCATTCCATTCCATTCGGGTTGATTCCATAGCATTCCGTTCCATTCCATTCCGTTCCTTTCCAATCGATGTGATTCTATTCCATTGCGTCCCATTCCATTCCATTCCATTTCATTCAGGTTGATTCCATTCCATTCCATTGCATTCCATACCATTCCATTGCATTTCAGTTCATTCCATTCCATTCCATTCCATTCCATTCGTGTTGATGCCCTTCCATTCCATTCCATTCCACTCCATTCCATTCGTGTTGATTCCATTCCATTCCATTCCATTCCATTCGGTTTGACTCCATTCCATTACATTCCTGTTGATTCCATTCCATTCCATTCCATTCCATTCCATTCCATTCCGGTTGATTCCATTCCATTCCATTCCATTCCATTCCATTCCATTCCATTCCATTCCATTCCATTCCGGTTGACTCCATTCCATTCCATTGCATTCCATTATATTCCATTCCGGTAGATTCCATTCCATTCCATTCCATTCCATTCCTTTCCATTTGGGTTGATTCCATTCCATTAAATTCCATCCGATTCCATTCCAGTCCTTTCGGGTTGATTCCATAGCATTCCATTCCATTCCATTCCGTTCCGTTCCGTTCCAATCGGGTTGATTCTATTCCATTGCGTTCCATTCCATTCCATTCCATTCCATTCCATTCCACTTGGGTTGACTCCATTCCATTCCAATCAATTCCATTTCATTCCATTCCCTTCTGGTTGATTCCATTCCACTCCATTCAATTCCATTCCATTCCAATCCTTACCATTCCATTCCATTCGGGTTGATTACTTTCCATTCCATTCCATTCCATTCCATTCCAAACCATTCCATTCGTGTTGATAATATTCTATTCCATTCCGTTCCATTCCATTCCATTCCATTTCATTCCATTCCATTCGGGTTGATTCCATTCCATTCCATTCCATTCGGTTTGACTCCATTCCATTCCGTTCCAGTTGATTCCATTCCATTCCTTTCCATTCCATTTAGGTTGACTCCATTCCATTCCATTCCATTCCATTCCATTCCGGTTGATTCCATTCCATTCCATTCCTTTCCATTCCTTTCCATTAGGATTGATTCCATTCCATTCCATTCCATTCCATCCGATTCCATTCCATTCCATTCCATTCGTGTTGATTCCATAGAATTCCATTCCATTACATTCCGTTCCGTTCCAATCGGGTTGATTCTTTTCCATTGTGTTCCATTCCATTCCATTCGATTCCATTCCACTTCTGTTGACTCCATTCCATTCCAATCTATTCCATTCCATTCCATTCCATTCGGGTTGATTCCATTCCATTCCATTCCATTCCATTCCATTCCATGCCATTCCATTCCACTTGGGTTGCTTCCATTCCATTCCATTCCATTCGTGTTGATTCCATTCCATTCCACTCCATTCGGGTTGATTCCATTCCATTGCATTCCATTCGGTTTGATAACATTCTATTCTATTCCATCCCATTCCTTTCCATTCCATTCGGGTTGATTCCATTCCATTCCATTCCATTGCATTCCATTCCATTCGGGTTGATTCCATTCCATTCCATTCCATGCCATTTGGTTTGATTCCATCGAATTACATTTCATTGAACTCCATTGCATTCCATTCCGGTTGACTGCATTCCATTCCATTCCATTCCATTCCATTCGGGTTGATTCCATTCCATTCCATTCGATTCCACTACATTCCATTCCATTCGATTCCATTCCATTCAGTTCGATTCCTTTCCATTCCATTCCATTCGATTCCACTCCGTTACGGTTGATTCCATTCCATTCCAATCCACTGCATTCCATTTCATTTAGTTTGATTCCATTCCATTCCATCCCATTCCATTCCATTCCATTCCATTCCATTCCATTCCATTCGGGTTGATTCCATTCCATTCCATTCTATTCCATTCGGGTTGATTCCATTCCATTCCATTCCATTCCATTCCATTCCATTCGGGTTGATTCCATTCCATTCCATTCCATTCCTTTCCATTCCATTCGTGTTGATTCCATTCCATTCCATTACATTCCACTCCATTCCATTCGTGTTGATTCCATTCCATTCTATTCCATTCCATTCGGTTTGACTCCATTCCATTACATTCCTGTTGATTCCATTCCACTCCATTCCATTCCATTCCATTCCATTCCTTACCATTCCATTCCATTCGGGTTGATTACTTTCCATTCCATTCCATTCCATTCCATTCCATTCCAATCGCGTTGATTCCATTCCTTTCCATTCCATACCATTCCATTCCATTCCATTCAGTTCCATTCCATTCCCTTCCATTTGTGTTGATTCCATTCAATTTCATTCTATTCCATTGCATTCCCTTCCATTCCATTCTGGTTGATTCCATTCCATTGCATTCCATTCCATTACATTCCATGCCATTCGGGATGATTCCTTTCCATTCCATTCCATTCCATTCCATTCGATTTGATTCCATTCCATTTTATTCCATTCGATTTCTTTCCATTCCATTTTATTCGGGTTGGTTCCATTCCAATCAGTTTCATTCCATTCCATTCCATTCCGTGACATTCGGCTTGATTCCATTCCATTCCATTCCATTCCTTTCGGGTTGATTCCATTCCATTCCATTGCATTCCATTTCACTCCATTCTGGTTGATTCCATTCCATTCCATTCAATTCCATTCCATTCGTGTTGATTCCATGCCATTTCATTCCATTCCATTGCATTATATTGCATTCCAATCGGGTAGATTCCATTGCATTCCATTCCATTCAGGTTGATTGCATTCCATTCCATTCCATTCCATTCCATTCCAGTTGATTCCATTCAATTCCTTTCCATTCCATTCCATTCCGGTTGATTCCATTCCATTATATTTCATTCCATTCCGGTTGATTCCATTCCTTTTTATTCCATTCCATTCCGGTTGATTCCTTTCCATTTTATTCCATTCCATTCCGTTTGATTCCGTTCCATTGGATTCCATTCCATTCCATTCCTTTCGGGTAGATTCCATTCCATTCCATTCCATTCCATTCCATTCCATTCGTGTTGATTCCATTCCATTCCATTCCATTCCATTCCCGTTGATTCCATTCCATTCCATTCCATTCGGGTTGATTCCATTCCATTCCATTCCAATGCATTCCATTCCATTCGGGTTGATTCCATTCCACTCCATTCCATGCCATTTGGTTTGATTCCATCCGATTCCATTCCATTGAATTCCATTCCATTCCATTCCGGTTCACTGCATTCCATTCCATTCCATTCCATTCCATTCCATTCCATTCGCGTTGATTCCATTCCATTCCATTCGATTCCTCTACATTCCATTCCATTCGATTCTATTCCATTCATTTCGATTCCATTCCATTCCATTCCATTCCATTCCACTCCGTTCCGGTTCATTCCATTCCATTCTAATCCACTCCGTTCCATTCCGTTTGGTTTGATTCCATTCCATTCCATTCCAATCCATTCCATTCCATTGCATTCGAGTTGATTCCATTCCATTCCATTGCATTCCATTCGGGTTGATTGCATTCCATTCCATTCCTTTCCATTCCATTTCATTCCATTCCATTCCATTCCATTCGGGTTGATTCCATTCCATTCCATTCCATTCCCTTGCATTCCATTCGAGTTGATTCCATTCCGTTCCATTCCATTCCATTCCATTAAGATTGATTCCATTCCATTTTCATTCCATTACATTGCATTCCTTTCCATTCCATTCGGGTTGTTTCCATTCCATGCCATTCCATTCCATTCCATTCCATTCGTGTTTATTCCATTCCATTCCTTTCCATTCGCGTTGATTCCATTCCATTCCATTCCATTCGGGTTGATAACATTTTATTCCATTCCATCACATTCCATTCCATTCCATTCGGGTTGATTCCATTCCATTCCATTCCATTGCATTCCATTCCATTCGGGTTGATTCCATTCCATTCCATTCGATGCCATTTGGTTTGATTCCATCCCATTCCATTCCATTGAATTCCATTCCATTCCATTCCGGTTCACTGCATTCCATTCCATTCCATTCCATTCCATTCGGGTTGATTCCATTCCATTCCATTCGATTCCACTACATTCCATTCCATTCGATTCCATTCCATTGAATTCGATTCCATTCCATTCCATTCCATTCCATTCCACTCCGTTTCGGTTGATTCCATTCCATTCCAATCCACTCCATTCCATTCCATTTGGTTTGATTCCATTCCATTCCATTCCATTCAATTCCATTCCATTCCATTCCATTCGGGTTGATTCCATTCCATTCCATTCCATTCCATTCGGGTTGATTCCATTCCATTCCATTCCATTCCATTCGGGTTGATTCCATTCCATTCCATTCCATTCCATTCCATTCGGGTTGATTCCATTCCATTCCATTCCATTCCATTCCATTCGGGTTGATTCCATTCCGTTCCATTCCATTCGATTCCACTCCGTTCCGGTTGATTCCATTCCATTCCAATCCACTCCATTCGATTCCATTTGGTTTGATTCCATTCTATTCCTTTCCATTCCATTCCATTCCATTACATTCGGGTTGATTCCATACCATTCCATTCCATTCCATTCGGGTTGATGCCATTCCATTCCATTCCATTCCATTTCATTCCATTCGGGATGATTCCATTCCATTCTTTCCATTCCATTCCATTCCATTCCATTCGGGTTGATTCCATTCCGTTCCATTCCATTCCATTCCATTCCATTCCATTCCATTCGGATTTATTCCATTCCATTTTCATTCCATTCCATTGCATTCCTTTCCATTTCATTCGGTTTGATTCCATTCCATTCCATTCCGTTCCATTCGGGTTGATTCAATTCCATTCCATTCCATTGCATTCCATTCCATTCGGGTTGATTCCATTCCATTCCATGCCATGCCATTTGGTTTGATTCCATCCCATTACATTCCATTGAACTCCATTCCATTCCATTCCGGTTGACTGCATTCCATTCCATTCCATTCCATTCCATTCAGGATGATTCCATTCCATTCCATTCCATTCCACTACATTCCATTCCATTCGAATCCATTCCATTCATTTCGAATCCTTTCCATTCCATTCCATTCAATTCCACTCCGTTCCGGTTGATTCCATTCCATTCCAATCCACTTCATTCCATTCCATTTGGTTTGATTCCATTCCATTCCATTCCAATCCATTCCGTTCCATTCGGGTTGATTCCATTACATTCCATTCTATTCCATTCGGGTTGATTCCATTCCATTCCATTCCATTCCATTCCATTCATGTTGATTCCATTCCATTCCATTCCATTCCATTCCATTCCATTCCATTCCATTCGAGTTGATTCCATTCCATTCCATTGCATTGCATTCCATTCCATTCCATTCCATTCCATTCCATTCGGGTTGATTCCATTCCGTTCCATTCCATTCCATTTCATTCCATTCCATTGCATTCCATTCGGATTGATTCCATTCCATTTTCATTCCATTCCTTTGCATTCCTTTCCATTCCATTCGGGTTGATTCCATTCCATTCCATTCTATTCCATTTGGGTTGATTTCATTCCATGCCATTCCATTCCATTCGAGTTGTTTCCATTCCATTCCATTCCATTCCATTCGATTCCATTCCATTACATTCCATTCGGGTTGGTTCCATTCCATTCCGTTTCATTCCATTCCATTCCATTCCATTACATTCTTTTTGATTCCATTCCATTCCATTGCATTCCATTCCATTTCATTCCATTCCATTCCGGTTGATTCCATTCCATTCCATTCCATTCCATTCTATTCGTGTTGATTCCATTCCATTCCATTCGTGTTTATTCCATTTCATTAAATTCCATTCCATTCCATTCCATTCCGTTCCATTCGGGTTGATTCCATTCCATTACGTTCCATTCCATTCCTTTCCATTCAGGTTGATTCCATTCTTTTCCATTCCATCCCATTCCATTCCATTCCATTCGGTTTAACTCCATTCCATTCCATTCCGGTTGATTACATTCCATTCCTTTCCATTCCATTTTGGTTGATTCCATTCCATTCCATTCCTTTCCATTCCGTTTAGGTTGACTCCATTCCTTTCCATTCCATTCCATTCCGGTTGATTCCATTCAATTCCATTCCATTCCATTCCATTCCTTTCCATTCGGATTTATTCCATTCCATTCCATTCCATCCGATTCCATTCCATTCCATCCGATTTCATTCCATTCCATTCGGGTTGATTCCATAGCATTCCGTTCCATTCCATTCCCTTCCTTTCCAATCGATGTGATTCTATTCCATTGCGTTCCATTCCATTCCATTCCATTCCATTCAGGTTGATTCCATTCCATTCCATTGCATTCCATACCATTCCATTCCATTTCAGTTCATTCCATTCCATTCCATTCCATTCCATTCCATTCGTGTTGATTCCCTTCCATTCCATTCCATTCCACTCCATTCCATTCGTGTTGACTCCATTCCATTCCATTCCATTCCATTCGGTTTGACTCCATTCCATTACATTCCTGTTGATTCCATTCCATTCCATTCCATTCCATTCCATTCCATTCCATTCCATTCCTTTCCTATCCATTTAGGTTGATTCCATTCCATTCCATTCCATTCCTTTCCTATCCATTTAGGTTGATTCCATTCCATTCCATTCCATTCCATTCCGGTTGATTCCATTCCATTCCATTCCATTCCATTCCATTCCATTCCATTCAATTCCATTCCATTCCATTCCGGTTGACTCCATTCCATTCCATTGCATTCCATTATATTCCATTCCGGTAGATTCCATTCCATTCCATTCCATTCCATTCCATTCCTTTCCATTTGGGTTGATTCCATTCCATTAAATTCCATCCGATTCCATTCCAGTCCTTTCGGGTTGATTCCATAGCATTCCATTCCATTCCATTCCGTTCCGTTCCGTTCCAATCGGGTTGATTCTATTCCATTGCGTTCCATTCCATTCCATTCCATTCCATTCCACTTGGGTTGACTCCATTCCATTCCAATCAATTCCATTTCATTCCATTCCCTTCTGGTTGATTCCATTCCACTCCATTCAATTCCATTCCATTCCAATCCTTACCATTCCATTCCATTCGGGTTGATTACTTTCCATTCCATTCCATTCCATTCCATTCCAAACCATTCCATTCGTGTTGATAATATTCTATTCCATTCCGTTCCATTCCATTCCATTCCATTTCATTCCATTCCATTCGGGTTGATTCCATTCCATTCCATTCCATTCGTTTTGACTCCATTCCATTCCGTTCCAGTTGATTCCATTCCATTCCTTTCCATTCCATTTAGGTTGACTCCATTCCATTCCATTCCATTCCATTCCGGTTGATTCCATTCCATTCCATTCCTTTCCATTCCTTTCCATTAGGATTGATTCCATTCCATTCCATTCCATTCCATCCGATTCCATTCCATTCCATTCCATTCGTGTTGATTCCATAGCATTCCATTCCATTACATTCCGTTCCGTTCCAATCGGGTTGATTCTTTTCCATTGTGTTCCATTCCATTCCATTCGATTCCATTCCACTTCTGTTGACTCCATTCCATTCCAATCTATTCCATTCCATTCCATTCCATTCGGGTTGATTCCATTCCATTCCATTCCATTCCATTCCATTCCATGCCATTCCAATCCACTTGGGTTGCTTCCATTCCATTCCATTCCATTCGTGTTGATTCCATTCCATTCCACTCCATTCGGGTTGATTCCATTCCATTGCATTCCATTCGGGTTGATAACATTCTATTCTATTCCATCCCATTCCTTTCCATTCCATTCGGGTTGATTCCATTCCATTCCATTCCATTGCATTCCATTCCATTCGGGTTGATTCCATTCCATTCCATTCAATGCCATTTGGTTTGATTCCATCGAATTACATTTCATTGAACTCCATTGCATTCCATTCCGGTTGACTGCATTCCATTCCATTCCATTCCATTCCATTCGGGTTGTTTCCATTCCATTCCATTCGATTCCACAACATTCCATTCCATTCGATTCCATTCCATTCAGTTCAATTCCTTTCCATTCCATTCCATTCGATTCCACTCCGTTACGGTTGATTCCATTGCATTCCAATCCACTGCATTCCATTTCATTTAGATTGATTCCATTCCATTCCATCCCATTCCATCCCATTCCATTCCATTCCATTCCATTCCATTCCATTCCATTCGGGTTGATTCCATTCCATTCCATTCTATTCCATTCGGGTTGATTCCATTCCATTCCATTCCATTCCATTCCATTCCATTCCATTCCATTCCATTCCATTCGGGTTGATTCCATTCCATTCCATTCCATTCCATTCCATTCCATTCCATTCCATTCCATTCGTGTTGATTCCATTCCATTCCATTACATTCCACTCCATTCCATTCGTGTTGATTCCATTCCATTCTATTCCATTCCATTCGGTTTGACTCCATTCCATTACATTCCTGTTGATTCCATTCCACTCCATTCCGTTTCATTCCATTCCATTCCTTACCATTCCATTCCATTCGGGTTGATTACTTTCCATTCCATTCCATTCCATTCCATTCCATTCCAAACCATTCCATTCGAGTTGATAATATTCTATTCCATTCCGTTCCATTCCATTCCATTCCATTTCATTCCATTCCATTCGAGTTGATTCCATTCCATTCCATTCCATTCGGTTTGACTCCATTCCATTCCATTCCGGTTGATTCCATTCCATTCCTTTCCATTCCATTTAGGTTGATTCCATTCCATTTCATTCCTTTCCATTCCATTTAGGTTGACTCCATTCCATTCCATTCCATTCCATTCCATTCCATTCCGGTTGATTCCATTCCATTCAATTCCATTCCTTTCCATTCCTTTCCATTAGGATTGATTCCATTCCATTCCATTCCATCCGATTCCATTCCATTCCATTCCATTCGGGTGGATTCCATAGCATTCCATTCCATTCCATTCCGTTCCGTTCCACTCTGGTTGATTCTATTCCATTGCGTTCCATTCCATTCCATTCCATTCCATTCCATTCCATTCCACTTGGGTTGACTCCACTGCATTCCAATCTATTCCATTCCATTCCATTCCATTTCATTCCATTCGGGTTGATTCCATTCCACTGCATTCCATTCCATTCCATTCCATGTCAGTCGGGTTGAATCCATTCCATTCCATTCCGTTCCATTCGGGTTGATTCTATTCCATTCCATTCCATTCCATTCCATTCCACTTGCGTTGCTTCCATTCCATTCCATTCCATTCGTGTTGATTTCATTCCATTGCATTCCACTCGGGTTGATTCCATTGCATTCCATTCCATTCGGGTTGATAACATTCTATTCTATTCCATCCCATTCCATTCCATTCCATTCGGGTTGATTCCATTCCATTCCATTCCATTGCATTCCATTCCATTCAGGTTGACTCCATTCCATTCCATTCCATTCCATTATATTCCATTCTAGTTGATTCCATTCCATTCCATTCCATTCCATTCCTTTCCATTTGGGTTGATTCCATTCCATTAAATTCCATCCGATTCCATTCCATTCCTTTCCGGTTGATTTCATAGCATTCCATTCCATTCCATTCCGTTCCATTCCAATCGGGTTGATTCTATTCCATTGCGTTCCTTTCCTTTCCCTTCCATTCCTTTCCACTTGGGTTGACTCCATTCCATTCCAATCTATTCCATTCCACTCCATTCCATTCCATTCTGGTTGATTCCTTTCCACTCCATTGCATTCCATTCCATTCCATTCCTTACCATTCCATTCCATTCGGCTTGATTACTTTCCATTCCATTCCATTCCATTCCAAACCATTCCATTCGAGTTGATAATATTCTATTCTATTCCGTTCCATTCCATTCCATTCGAATTCATTCCATTCCATTCGGGTTGATTCCATTCCATTCCATTCCATTCGGTTTGACTCCATTCCATTCCATTCCGGTTGATTCCATTCCATTCCTTTCCATTCCATTTTGGTTGATTCCATTCCATTTCATTCCTTTCCATTCCATTTCGGTTGACTCCATTCCATTCCATTCCATTCCATTCATTTCCGGTTGATTCCATTCCATTCCATTCCTTTCCATTAGGATTGATTCCATTCCATTCCATTCCATCCGATTCCATTCCATTCCATTCCATTCGGGTTGATTCCATAGCATTCCATTCCATTCCATTCCGATCCGTTCCAATCGGGTTGATTCTATTCCATTGCGTGCCATTCCATTCCATTCCATTCCATTCCACTTGGGTTGACTCCATTCCATTCCAATCTATTCCATTCCATTCCATTCCATTCCATTCGGGTTGATTCCATTCCACTCCATTCCATTCCATTCCATTCCATTTCATTCGGGTTGATTCCCTTTCATTCCATTCCGTTCCATTCGGGTTGATTCTATTCCATTCCATTCCATTCCATTCCATTCCACTTGGGTTGCTTACATTCCATTCCATTCCATTCCATTCGTGTTGATTCCATTCCATTCCATTCCATTCGGGTTGATTCCATTCCATTCCATTCCATTCGGGTTGATAACATTCTATTCTATTCCATGCAATTCCATTCCATTCCATTCGGGTTGATTCCATTCCATTCCATTCCATTGCATTCCATTCCATTCGGGTTGATTCCATTCCATTCCATTCCATTCCATTGCATTCCATTCTAGTTGATTCCATTCCGTTCCATTCCATTCCATTCCATTCCATTCCATTCCATTCCATTCCATTAAGATTGATTCCATTCCATTTTCATTCCATTCCATTGCATTCCTTTCCATTGCATTCGGGTTGATTCCATTCCATTCCATTCTATTTCATATGGGTTGATTCCATTCCATTCGATTTGATTCCATTCCATTTCATTCCATTCCATTCGATTTCATTCCATTCCATTCCATTCGGGTTGGTTCCATTCCATTCCGTTTCATTCCATTTCATTCCATTCCATTACATTCTCTTTGATTCCATTCCATTCCATTGCATTCCATTCCATTCCATTGCATTCCATTCCATTCCATTCCATTCCGGTTGATTCCATTCCATTCCATTCCATTCTATTCGTGTTGATTCCATTCCATTCCATTCGTGTTTATTCCATTCCATTCCATTCCATTCCATTCCATTCCATTCCATTCCATTCCATTCGGGTTGATTCCATTCCATTCCCTTCCATTCAATTCCTTTCCATTCAGGTTGATTCCATTCCATTCCATTCTATCCCATTCCATTCCATTCCTTTTGGTTTAACTCCATTCCATTCCATTCCGGTTGATTCCATTCCATTCCTTTCCATTCCATTTTGGTTGATTCCATTCCATTCCATTCCTTTCCATTCCATTTAGGTTGACTCCATTCCTTTCCATCCCATTCCGTTCCGGTTGATTCCATTCAATTCCATCCCATTCCATTCCTTTCCATTCGGATTTATTCCATTCCATTCCTTTCCATCCGATTCCATTCCATTCCATCCGATTTCATTCCATTCCATTCGGGTTGATTCCATGCCACTCCATTCCATTCCATTCCATTCCATTCCATTCCATTCCATTTCATTCGTGTTGATTCCATTCCATTCCATTCCATTCCGTTCGGGTTGATTCTATTCGATTCCATTACATTCCATTCCTTTCCACTTCGGTTGCTCCCATTCCATTCCATTCCGTTCCATTCGTGTTTATTCCATTCCATTCCATTCCATTCGTGTTGATTCCATTCCATTCCATTCCATTCCGGTTGATTCCATTCCATTCCATTCCATTCCATTCCATTCCATTCCTTTCCATTCCATTCCGGTTGACTCCATTCCATTCCATTCCATTCCATTATATTCCATTCCGGTTGATTCCATTCCATTCCATTCCATTCCATTCCTTTCCATTTGGGTTGATTCCATTCCATTAAATTCCATCCGATTCCATTCCATTCCTTTCCGGTTGATTTCATAGCATTCCATTCCATTCCATTCCGTTCCATTCCAATCGGGTTGATTCTATTCCATTGCGTTCCTTTCCTTTCCCTTCCATTCCTTTCCACTTGGGTTGACTCCATTCCATTCCAATCTATTCCATTCCACTCCATTCCATTCCATTCTGGTTGATTCCTTTCCACTCCATTGCATTCCATTCCATTCCATTCCTTACCATTCCATTCCATTCGGGTTGATTACTTTCCATTCCATTCCATTCCATTCCAAACCATTCCATTCGAATTGATAATATTCTATTCTATTCCGTTCCATTCCATTCCATTCCAATTCATTCCATTCCATTCGGGTTGATTCCATTCCATTCCATTCCATTCGGTTTGACTCCATTCCATTCCATTCCGGTTGATTCCATTCCATTCCTTTCCATTCCATTTTGGTTGATTCCATTCCATTTCATTCCTTTCCATTCCATTTCGGTTGACTCCATTCCATTCCATTCCATTCCATTCATTTCCGGTTGATTCCATTCCATTCCATTCCTTTCCATTAGGATTGATTCCATTCCATTCCATTCCATCCGATTCCATTCCATTCCATTCCATTCGGGTTGATTCCATAGCATTCCATTCCATTCCATTCCGATCCGTTCCAATCGGGTTGATTCTATTCCATTGCGTGCCATTCCATTCCATTCCATTCCATTCCACTTGGGTTGACTCCATTCCATTCCAATCTATTCCATTCCATTCCATTCCATTCCATTCGGGTTGATTCCATTCCACTCCATTCCATTCCATTCCATTCCATTTCATTCGGGTTGATTCCATTTCATTCCATTCCGTTCCATTCGTGTTGATTCTATTCCATTCCATTCCATTCCATTCCATTCCACTTGGGTTGCTTACATTCCATTCCATTCCATTCCATTCGTGTTGATTCCGTTCCATTCCATTCCATTCGGGTTGATTCCATTCCATTCCATTCCATTCGGGTTGATAACATTCTATTCTATTCCATGCAATTCCATTCCATTCCATTCGGGTTGATTCCATTCCATTCCATTCCATTGCATTCCATTCCATTCGGGTTGATTCCATTCCATTCCATTCCATTCCATTGCATTCCATTCGAGTTGATTCCATTCCGTTCCATTCCATTCCATTCCATTCCATTCCATTCCATTCCATTAAGATTGATTCCATTCCATTTTCATTCCATTCCATTGCATTCCTTTCCATTGCATTCGGGTTGATTCCATTCCATTCCATTCTATTTCATATGGGTTGATTCCATTCCATTCGATTTGATTCCATTCCATTTCATTCCATTCCATTCGATTTCATTCCATTCCATTCCATTCGGGTTGGTTCCATTCCATTCCGTTTCATTCCATTTCATTCCATTCCATTACATTCTCTTTGATTCCATTCCATTCCATTGCATTCCATTCCATTCCATTGCATTCCATTCCATTCCATTCCATTCCGGTTGATTCCATTCCATTCCATTCCATTCTATTCGTGTTGATTCCATTCCATTCCATTCGTGTTTATTCCATTCCATTCCATTCCATTCCATTCCATTCCATTCCATTCCATTCCATTCCATTCCATTCGGGTTGATTCCATTCCATTCCCTTCCATTCAATTCCTTTCCATTCAGGTTGATTCCATTCCATTCCATTCTATCCCATTCCATTCCATTCCTTTTGGTTTAACTCCATTCCATTCCATTCCGGTTGATTCCATTCCATTCCTTTCCATTCCATTTTGGTTGATTCCATTCCATTCCATTCCTTTCCATTCCATTTAGGTTGACTCCATTCCTTTCCATCCCATTCGGTTCCGGTTGATTCCATTCAATTCCATCCCATTCCATTCCTTTCCATTCGGATTTATTCCATTCCATTCCTTTCCATCCGATTCCATTCCATTCCATCCGATTTCATTCCATTCCATTCGGGTTGATTCCATGCCACTCCATTCCATTCCATTCCATTCCATTCCATTCCATTCCACTTGGGTTGCTTACATTCCATTCCATTCCATTACATTCGTGTTGATTCCATTCCATTCCACTCCATTCGGGTTGATTCCATTCCTTTCCATTCCATTCGGGTTGATTCCATTCCATTCCATTCCATTGCATTCCATTCCATTCGGGTTGATTCCATTCCATTCCATTCCATGCCATTTGGTTTGATTCCATCGAATTACATTTCATTGAACTCCATTGCATTCCATTCCGGTTGACTGCATTCCATTCCATTCCATTCCATTCCATTCCATTCGGGTTGATTCCATTCCATTCCATTCGATTCCACTACATTCCATTCCATTCGATTCCATTCCATTCAGTTCGATTCCTTTCCATTCCATTCCATTCGATTCCACTCCGTTACGGTTGATTCCATTCCATTCCAATCCACTGCATTCCATTTCATTTAGTTTGATTCCATTCCATTCCATCCCATTCCATTCCATTCCATTCCATTCCATTCCATTCCTTTCCTATCCATTTAGGTTGATTCCATTCCATTCCATTCCATTCCATTCGGGTTGATAACATTCTATTCCATTCCATCACATTCCATTCCATTCCATTCGGGTTGATTCCATTCCATTCCATTCCATTGCATTCCATTCCATTCGTGTTGATTCCATTCCATTCCATTCGATGCCATTTGGTTTGATACCATCCCATTCCATTCGATGCCATTTGGTTTGATTCCATCCCATTCCATTCCATTGAATTCCATTCCATTCCATTCCGGTTCACTGCATTCCATTCCATTCCATTCCATTCCATTCGGGTTGATTCCATTCCATTCCATTCGATTCCACTACATTCCATTCCATTCGATTCCATTCCATTGAGTTCGATTCCATTCCATTCCATTCCATTCCATTCCACTCCGTTTCGGTTGATTCCATTCCATTCCAATCCACTCCATTCCATTCCATTTGGTTTGATTCCATTCCATTCCATTCCATTCAATTCCATTCCATTCCATTCCATTCGGGTTGATTCCATTCCATTCCATTCCATTCCATTCGGGTTGATTCCATTCCATTCCATTCCATTCCATTCCATTCCATTCGGGTTGATTCCATTCCATTCCATTCCATTCCATTCCATTCGGGTTGATTCCATTCCATTCCATTCCATTCCATTCCATTCCATTCGGGTTGATTCCATTCCGTTCCATTCCATTCGATTCCACTCCGTTCCGGTTGATTCCATTCCATTCCAATCCACTCCATTCGATTCCATTTGGTTTGATTCCATTCTATTCCTTTCCATTCCATTCCATTCCATTACATTCGGGTTGATTCCATACCATTCCATTCCATTCCATTCGGGTTGATGCCATTCCATTCCATTCCATTTGGGATGATTCCATTCCATTCTTTCCATTCCATTCCATTCCATTCCATTCGGGTTGATTCCATTCCGTTCCATTCCATTCCATTCCATTCCATTCGGATTTATTCCATTCCATTTTCATTCCATTCCATTGCATTCCTTTCCATTTCATTCGGTTTGATTCCATTCCATTCCATTCCGTTCCATTCGGGTTGATTCAATTCCATTCCATTCCATTGCATTCCATTCCATTCGGGTTGATTCCATTCCATTCCATTCCATGCCATTTGGTTTGATTCCATCCCATTACATTCCATTGAACTCCATTCCATTCCATTCCGGTTGACTGCATTCCATTCCATTCCATTCCATTCCATTCGGGATGATTCCATTCCATTCCATTCCATTCCACCACATTCCATTCCATTCGAATCCATTCCATTCATTTCGATTCCTTTCCATTCCATTCCATTCAATTCCAC
Source organism: Pan paniscus (assembly GCF_029289425.2). Taxonomy (NCBI): domain Eukaryota; kingdom Metazoa; phylum Chordata; class Mammalia; order Primates; family Hominidae; genus Pan; species Pan paniscus. Next base: position 62,578,905 of record NC_073260.2, read on the forward strand.
TCCGTTCCGGTTGATTCCATTCCATTCCAATCCACTTCATTCCATTCCATTTGGTTTGATTCCATTCCATTCCATTCCAATCCATTCCATTCCATTCGGGTTGATTCCATTCCATTCCATTCTATTCCATTCGGGTTGATTCCATTCCATTACATTCCATTCCATTCATGTTGATTCCATTCCATTCCATTCCATTCCATTCCATTCCATTCCATTCCATTCCATTCGGGTTGATTCCATTCCGTTCCATTCCATTCCATTTCATTCCATTCCATTGCATTCCATTCGGATTGATTCCATTCCATTTTCATTCCATTCCTTTGCATTCCTTTCCATTCCATTCGGGTTGATTCCATTCCATTCCATTCTATTCCATTTGGGTTGATTTCATTCCATGCCATTCCATTCCATTCGAGTTGTTTCCATTCCATTCCATTCCATTCCATTCGATTTCATTCCATTCCATTCCATTCGGGTTGGTTCCATTCCATTCCGTTTCATTCCATTCCATTCCATTCCATTACATTCTTTTTGATTCCATTCCATTCCATTGCATTCCATTCCATTTCATTCCATTCCATTCCGGTTGATTCCATTCCATTCCATTCCATTCCATTCTATTCGTGTTGATTCCATTCCATTCCATTCGTGTTTATTCCATTCCATTAAATTCCATTCCATTCCATTCCATTCCGTTCCATTCGGGTTGATTCCATTCCATTACGTTCCATTCCATTCCTTTCCATTCAGGTTGATTCCATTCCTTTCCATTCCATCCCATTCCATTCCATTCCATTCGGTTTAACTCCATTCCATTCCATTCCGGTTGATTACATTCCATTCCTTTCCATTCCATTTTGGTTGATTCCATTCCATTCCATTCCTTTCCATTCCATTTAGGTTGACTCCATTCCTTTCCATTCCATTCCATTCCGGTTGATTCCATTCAATTCCATTCCATTCCATTCCATTCCTTTCCATTCGGATTTATTCCATTCCATTCCATTCCATCCGATTCCATTCCATTCCATCCGATTTCATTCCATTCCATTCGGGTTGATTCCATAGCATTCCGTTCCATTCCATTCCGTTCCTTTCCAATCGATGTGATTCTATTCCATTGCGTTCCATTCCATTCCATTCCATTCAGGTTGATTCCATTCCATTCCATTGCATTCCATACCATTCCATTGCATTTCAGTTCATTCCATTCCATTCCATTCCATTCCATTCGTGTTGATGCCCTTCCATTCCATTCCATTCCACTCCATTCCATTCGTGTTGATTCCATTCCATTCCATTCCATTCCATTCGGTTTGACTCCATTCCATTACATTCCTGTTGATTCCATTCCATTCCATTCCATTCCATTCCATTCCATTCCATTCCATTCCATTCCATTCCGGTTGATTCCATTCCATTCCATTCCATTCCATTCCATTCCATTCCATTCCATTCCATTCCGGTTGACTCCATTCCATTCCATTGCATTCCATTATATTCCATTCCGGTAGATTCCATTGCATTCCATTCCATTCCATTCCTTTCCATTTGGGTTGATTCCATTCCATTAAATTCCATCCGATTCCATTCCAGTCCTTTCGGGTTGATTCCATAGCATTCCATTCCATTCCATTCCGTTCCGTTCCGTTCCAATCGGGTTGATTCTATTCCATTGCGTTCCATTCCATTCCATTCCATTCCATTCCATTCCACTTGGGTTGACTCCATTCCATTCCAATCAATTCCATTTCATTCCATTCCCTTCTGGTTGATTCCATTCCACTCCATTCAATTCCATTCCATTCCAATCCTTACCATACCATTCCATTCGGGTTGATTACTTTCCATTCCATTCCATTCCATTCCATTCCAAACCATTCCATTCGTGTTGATAATATTCTATTCCATTCCGTTCCATTCCATTCCATTCCACTTCATTCCATTCCATTCGGGTTGATTCCATTCCATTCCATTCCATTCGGTTTGACTCCATTCCATTCCGTTCCAGTTGATTCCATTCCATTCCTTTCCATTCCATTTAGGTTGACTCCATTCCATTCCATTCCATTCCATTCCATTCCGGTTGATTCCATTCCATTCCATTCCTTTCCATTCCTTTCCATTAGGATTGATTCCATTCCATTCCATTCCATTCCATCCGATTCCATTCCATTCCATTCCATTCGTGTTGATTCCATAGCATTCCATTCCATTACATTCCGTTCCGTTCCAATCGGGTTGATTCTTTTCCATTGTGTTCCATTCCATTCCATTCGATTCCATTCCACTTCTGTTGACTCCATTCCATTCCAATCTATTCCATTCCATTCCATTCCATTCGGGTTGATTCCATTCCATTCCATTCCATTCCATTCCATTCCATGCCATTCCATTCCACTTGGGTTGCTTCCATTCCATTCCATTCCATTCGTGTTGATTCCATTCCATTCCACTCCATTCGGGTTGATTCCATTCCATTGCATTCCATTCGGTTTGATAACATTCTATTCTATTCCATCCCATTCCTTTCCATTCCATTCGGGTTGATTCCATTCCATTCCATTCCATTGCATTCCATTCCATTCGGGTTGATTCCATTCCATTCCATTCCATGCCATTTGGTTTGATTCCATCGAATTACATTTCATTGAACTCCATTGCATTCCATTCCGGTTGACTGCATTCCATTCCATTCCATTCCATTCCATTCGGGTTGATTCCATTCCATTCCATTCGATTCCACTACATTCCATTCCATTCGATTCCATTCCATTCAGTTCGATTCCTTTCCATTCCATTCCATTCGATTCCACTCCGTTACGGTTGATTCCATTCCATTCCAATCCACTGCATTCCAGTTCATTTAGTTTGATTCCATTCCATTCCATCCCATTCCATTCCATTCCATTCCATTCCATTCCATTCGGGTTGATTCCATTCCATTCCATTCTATTCCATTCGGGTTGATTCCATTCCATTCCATTCCATTCCATTCCATTCCATTCGGGTTGATTCCATTCCATTCCATTCCATTCCTTTCCATTCCATTCGTGTTGATTCCATTCCATTCCATTACATTCCACTCCATTCCATTCGTGTTGATTCCATTCCATTCTATTCCATTCCATTCGGTTTGACTCCATTCCATTACATTCCTGTTGATTCCATTCCACTCCATTCCATTCCATTCCATTCCATTCCTTACCATTCCATTCCATTCGGGTTGATTACTTTCCATTCCATTCCATTCCATTCCATTCCATTCCAATCGCGTTGATTCCATTCCTTTCCATTCCATACCATTCCATTCCATTCCATTCAGTTCCATTCCATTCCCTTCCATTTGTGTTGATTCCATTCAATTTCATTCTATTCCATTGCATTCCCTTCCATTCCATTCTGGTTGATTCCATTCCATTGCATTCCATTCCATTACATTCCATGCCATTCGGGATGATTCCTTTCCATTCCATTCCATTCCATTCCATTCGATTTGATTCCATTCCATTTTATTCCATTCGATTTCTTTCCATTCCATTTTATTCGTGTTGGTTCCATTCCAATCAGTTTCATTCCATTCCATTCCATTCCGTGACATTCGGCTTGATTCCATTCCATTCCATTCCATTCCTTTCGGGTTGATTCCATTCCATTCCATTGCATTCCATTTCATTCCATTCTGGTTGATTCCATTCCATTCCATTCAATTCCATTCCATTCGTGTTGATTCCATGCCATTTCATTCCATTCCATTGCATTATATTGCATTCCAATCGGGTAGATTCCATTGCATTCCATTCCATTCAGGTTGATTGCATTCCATTCCATTCCATTCCATTCCATTCCAGTTGATTCCATTCAATTCCTTTCCATTCCATTCCATTCCGGTTGATTCCATTCCATTATATTTCATTCCATTCCGGTTGATTCCATTCCTTTTTATTCCATTCCATTCCGGTTGATTCCTTTCCATTTTATTCCATTCCATTCCGTTTGATTCCGTTCCATTGGATTCCATTCCATTCCATTCCTTTCGGGTAGATTCCATTCCATTCCATTCCATTCCATTCCATTCCATTCGTGTTGATTCCATTCCATTCCATTCCATTCCATTCGCGTTGATTCCATTCCATTCCATTCCATTCGGGTTGATTCCATTCCATTCCATTCCAATGCATTCCATTCCATTCGGGTTGATTCCATTCCACTCCATTCCATGCCATTTGGTTTGATTCCATCCGATTCCATTCCATTGAATTCCATTCCATTCCATTCCGGTTCACTGCATTCCATTCCATTCCATTCCATTCCATTCCATTCCATTCGCGTTGATTCCATTCCATTCCATTCGATTCCTCTACATTCCATTCCATTCGATTCTATTCCATTCATTTCGATTCCATTCCATTCCATTCCATTCCATTCCACTCCGTTCCGGTTCATTCCATTCCATTCTAATCCACTCCGTTCCATTCCGTTTGGTTTGATTCCATTCCATTCCATTCCAATCCATTCCATTCCATTGCATTCGAGTTGATTCCATTCCATTCCATTGCATTCCATTCGGGTTGATTGCATTCCATTCCATTCCTTTCCATTCCATTTCATTCCATTCCATTCCATTCCATTCGGGTTGATTCCATTCCATTCCATTCCATTTCCTTGCATTCCATTCGAGTTGATTCCATTCCGTTCCATTCCATTCCATTCCATTAAGATTGATTCCATTCCATTTTCATTCCATTACATTGCATTCCTTTCCATTCCATTCGGGTTGTTTCCATTCCATGCCATTCCATTCCATTCCATTCCATTCGTGTTTATTCCATTCCATTCCTTTCCATTCGCGTTGATTCCATTCCATTCCATTCCATTCGGGTTGATAACATTCTATTCCATTCCATCACATTCCATTCCATTCCATTCGGGTTGATTCCATTCCATTCCATTCCATTGCATTCCATTCCATTCGGGTTGATTCCATTCCATTCCATTCGATGCCATTTGGTTTGATTCCATCCCATTCCATTCCATTGAATTCCATTCCATTCCATTCCGGTTCACTGCATTCCATTCCATTCCATTCCATTCCATTCGGGTTGATTCCATTCCATTCCATTCGATTCCACTACATTCCATTCCATTCGATTCCATTCCATTGAGTTCGATTCCATTCCATTCCATTCCATTCCATTCCACTCCGTTTCGGTTGATTCCATTCCATTCCAATCCACTCCATTCCATTCCATTTGGTTTGATTCCATTCCATTCCATTCCATTCAATTCCATTCCATTCCATTCCATTCGGGTTGATTCCATTCCATTCCATTCCATTCCATTCGGATTGATTCCATTCCATTCCATTCCATTCCATTCGGGTTGATTCCATTCCATTCCATTCCATTCCATTCCATTCGGGTTGATTCCATTCCATTCCATTCCATTCCATTCCATTCGGGTTGATTCCATTCCGTTCCATTCCATTCGATTCCACTCCGTTCCGGTTGATTCCATTCCATTCCAATCCACTCCATTCGATTCCATTTGGTTTGATTCCATTCTATTCCTTTCCATTCCATTCCATTCCATTACATTCGGGTTGATTCCATACCATTCCATCCCATTCCATTCGGGTTGATTGCATTCCATTCCATTCCTTTCCATTCCATTTCATTCCATTCCATTCCATTCCATTCGGGTTGATTCCATTCCATTCCATTCCATTTCCTTGCATTCCATTCGAGTTGATTCCATTCCGTTCCATTCCATTCCATTCCATTAAGATTGATTCCATTCCATTTTCATTCCATTACATTGCATTCCTTTCCATTCCATTCGGGTTGTTTCCATTCCATGCCATTCCATTCCATTCCATTCCATTCGTGTTTATTCCATTCCATTCCTTTCCATTCGTGTTTATTCCATTCCATTCCATTCCATTCGGGTTGATAACATTCTATTCCATTCCATCACATTCCATTCCATTCCATTCGGGTTGATTCCATTCCATTCCATTCCATTGCATTCCATTCCATTCGGGTTGATTCCATTCCATTCCATTCGATGCCATTTGGTTTGATTCCATCCCATTCCATTCCATTGAATTCCATTCCATTCCATTCCGGTTCACTGCATTCCATTCCATTCCATTCCATTCCATTCGGGTTGATTCCATTCCATTCCATTCGATTCCACTACATTCCATTCCATTCGATTCCATTCCATTGAGTTCGATTCCATTCCATTCCATTCCATTCCATTCCACTCCGTTTCGGTTGATTCCATTCCATTCCAATCCACTCCATTCCATTCCATTTGGTTTGATTCCATTCCATTCCATTCCATTCAATTCCATTCCATTCCATTCCATTCGGGTTGATTCCATTCCATTCCATTCCATTCCATTCGGATTGATTCCATTCCATTCCATTCCATTCCATTCGGGTTGATTCCATTCCATTCCATTCCATTCCATTCCATTCGGGTTGATTCCATTCCATTCCATTCCATTCCATTCCATTCGGGTTGATTCCATTCCGTTCCATTCCATTCGATTCCACTCCGTTCCGGTTGATTCCATTCCATTCCAATCCACTCCATTCGATTCCATTTGGTTTGATTCCATTCTATTCCTTTCCATTCCATTCCATTCCATTACATTCGGGTTGATTCCATACCATTCCATTCCATTCCATTCGGGTTGATGCCATTCCATTCCATTCCATTCCATTCCATTCCATTCGGGATGATTCCATTCCATTCTTTCCATTCCATTCCATTCCATTCCATTCGGGTTGATTCCATTCCGTTCCATTCCATTCCATTCCATTCCATTCCATTCCATTCCATTCGGATTTATTCCATTCCATTTTCATTCCATTCCATTGCATTCCTTTCCATTTCATTCGGTTTGATTCCATTCCATTCCATTCCGTTCCATTCGGGTTGATTCAATTCCATTCCATTCCATTGCATTCCATTCCATTCGGGTTGATTCCATTCCATTCCATGCCATGCCATTTGGTTTGATTCCATCCCATTACATTCCATTGAACTCCATTCCATTCCATTCCGGTTGACTGCATTCCATTCCATTCCATTCCATTCCATTCAGGATGATTCCATTCCATTCCATTCCATTCCACTACATTCCATTCCATTCGAATCCATTCCATTCATTTCGAATCCTTTCCATTCCATTCCATTCAATTCCACTCCGTTCCGGTTGATTCCATTCCATTCCAATCCACTTCATTCCATTCCATTTGGTTTGATTTCATTCCATTCCATTCCAATCCATTCCGTTCCATTCGGGTTGATTCCATTCCATTCCATTCTATTCCATTCGGGTTGATTCCATTCCATTCCATTCCATTCCATTCCATTCCATTCATGTTGATTCCATTCCATTCCATTCCATTCCATTCCATTCCATTCCATTCCATTCGAGTTGATTCCATTCCATTCCATTGCATTGCATTCCATTCCATTCCATTCCATTCCATTCCATTCGGGTTGATTCCATTCCGTTCCATTCCATTCCATTTCATTCCATTCCATTGCATTCCATTCGGATTGATTCCATTCCATTTTCATTCCATTCCTTTGCATTCCTTTCCATTCCATTCGGGTTGATTCCATTCCATTCCATTCTATTCCATTTGGGTTGATTTCATTCCATGCCATTCCATTCCATTCGAGTTGTTTCCATTCCATTCCATTCCATTCCATTCCATTCCTTTCGGGTAGATTCCATTCCATTCCATTCCATTCCATTCCATTCCATTCGTGTTGATTCCATTCCATTCCATTCCATTCCATTCGCGTTGATTCCATTCCATTCCATTCCATTCGGGTTGATTCCATTCCATTCCATTCCAATGCATTCCATTCCATTCGGGTTGATTCCATTCCACTCCATTCCATGCCATTTGGTTTGATTCCATCCGATTCCATTCCATTGAATTCCATTCCATTCCATTCCGGTTCACTGCATTCCATTCCATTCCATTCCATTCCATTCCATTCCATTCGCGTTGATTCCATTCCATTCCATTCGATTCCTCTACATTCCATTCCATTCGATTCTATTCCATTCATTTCGATTCCATTCCATTCCATTCCATTCCATTCCACTCCGTTCCGGTTCATTCCATTCCATTCTAATCCACTCCGTTCCATTCCGTTTGGTTTGATTCCATTCCATTCCATTCCAATCCATTCCATTCCATTGCATTCGAGTTGATTCCATTCCATTCCATTGCATTCCATTCGGGTTGATTGCATTCCATTCCATTCCTTTCCATTCCATTTCATTCCATTCCATTCCATTCCATTCGGGTTGATTCCATTCCATTCCATTCCATTCCCTTGCATTCCATTCGAGTTGATTCCATTCCGTTCCATTCCATTCCATTCCATTAAGATTGATTCCATTCCATTTTCATTCCATTACATTGCATTCCTTTCCATTCCATTCGGGTTGTTTCCATTCCATGCCATTCCATTCCATTCCATTCCATTCGTGTTTATTCCATTCCATTCCTTTCCATTCGCGTTGATTCCATTCCATTCCATTCCATTCGGGTTGATAACATTCTATTCCATTCCATCACATTCCATTCCATTCCATTCGGGTTGATTCCATTCCATTCCATTCCATTGCATTCCATTCCATTCGGGTTTATTCCATTCCATTCCATTCGATGCCATTTGGTTTGATTCCATCCCATTCCATTCCATTGAATTCCATTCCATTCCATTCCGGTTCACTGCATTCCATTCCATTCCATTCCATTCCATTCGGGTTGATTCCATTCCATTCCATTCGATTCCACTACATTCCATTCCATTCGATTCCATTCCATTGAGTTCGATTCCATTCCATTCCATTCCATTCCATTCCACTCCGTTTCGGTTGATTCCATTCCATTCCAATCCACTCCATTCCATTCCATTTGGTTTGATTCCATTCCATTCCATTCCATTCAATTCCATTCCATTCCATTCCATTCGGGTTGATTCCATTCCATTCCACTCCATTCCATTCGGGTTGATTCCATTCCATTCCATTCCATTGCATTCGGGTTGATTCCATTCCATTCCATTCCATTCCATTCCATTCGGGTTGATTCCATTCCATTCCATTCCATTCCATTCCATTCCATTCCATTCGGGTTGATTCCATTCCGTTCCATTCCATTCGATTCCACTCCGTTCCGGTTGATTCCATTCCATTCCAATCCACTCCATTCGATTCCATTTGGTTTGATTCCATTCTATTCCTTTCCATTCCATTCCATTCCATTACATTCGGGTTGATTCCATACCATTCCATTCCATTCCATTCGGGTTGATGCCATTCCATTCCATTCCATTCCATTCCATTCCATTCGGGATGATTCCATTCCATTCTTTCCATTCCATTCCATTCCATTCCATTCGGGTTGATTCCATTCCGTTCCATTCCATTCCATTCCATTCCATTCCATTCCATTCCATTCGGATTTATTCCATTCCATATTCATTCCATTCCATTGCATTCCTTTCCATTTCATTCGGTTTGATTCCATTCCATTCCATTCCGTTCCATTCGGGTTGATTCAATTCCATTCCATTCCATTGCATTCCATTCCATTCGGGTTGATTCCATTCCATTCCATGCCATGCCATTTGGTTTGATTCCATCCCATTACATTCCATTGAACTCCATTCCATTCCATTCCGGTTGACTGCATTCCATTCCATTCCATTCCATTCCATTCAGGATGATTCCATTCCATTCCATTCCATTCCACTACATTCCATTCCATTAGAATCCATTCCATTCATTTCGAATCCTTTCCATTCCATTCCATTCAATTCCACTCCGTTCCGGTTGATTCCATTCCATTCCAATCCACTTCATTCCATTCCATTTGGTTTGATTCCATTCCATTCCATTCCAATCCATTCCGTTCCATTCGGGTTGATTCCATTCCATTCCATTCTATTCCATTCGGGTTGATTCCATTCCATTCCATTCCATTCCATTCCATTCATGTTGATTCCATTCCATTCCATTCCATTCCATTCCATTCCATTCCATTCCATTCGAGTTGATTCCATTCCATTCCATTGCATTGCATTCCATTCCATTCCATTCCATTCCATTCCATTCGGGTTGATTCCATTCCGTTCCATTCCATTCCATTTCATTCCATTCCATTGCATTCCATTCGGATTGATTCCATTCCATTTTCATTCCATTCCTTTGCATTCCTTTCCATTCCATTCGGGTTGATTCCATTCCATTCCATTCTATTCCATTTGGGTTGATTTCATTCCATGCCATTCCATTCCATTCCATTCGATTCCATTCCATTACATTCCATTCGGGTTGGTTCCATTCCATTCCGTTTCATTCCATTCCATTCCATTCCATTACATTCTTTTTGATTCCATTCCATTCCATTGCATTCCATTCCATTTCATTCCATTCCATTCCGGTTGATTCCATTCCATTCCATTCCATTCCATTCTATTCGTGTTGATTCCATTCCATTCCATTCGTGTTTATTCCATTTCATTAAATTCCATTCCATTCCATTCCATTCCGTTCCATTCGGGTTGATTCCATTCCATTACGTTCCATTCCATTCCTTTCCATTCAGGTTGATTCCATTCCTTTCCATTCCATCCCATTCCATTCCATTCCATTCGGTTTACCTCCATTCCATTCCATTCCGGTTGATTACATTCCATTCCTTTCCATTCCATTTTGGTTGATTCCATTCCATTCCATTCCTTTCCATTCCATTTAGGTTGACTCCATTCCTTTCCATTCCATTCCATTCCGGTTGATTCCATTCAATTCCATTCCATTCCATTCCATTCCTTTCCATTCGGATTTATTCCATTCCATTCCATTCCATCCGATTCCATTCCATTCCATCCGATTTCATTCCATTCCATTCGGGTTGATTCCATAGCATTCCGTTCCATTCCATTCCCTTCCTTTCCAATCGATGTGATTCTATTCCATTGCGTTCCATTCCATTCCATTCCATTCCATTCAGGTTGATTCCATTCCATTCCATTGCATTCCATACCATTCCATTCCATTTCAGTTCATTCCATTCCATTCCATTCCATTCCATTCCATTCGTGTTGATTCCCTTCCATTCCATTCCATTCCACTCCATTCCATTCGTGTTGACTCCATTCCATTCCATTCCATTCCATTCGGTTTGACTCCATTCCATTACATTCCTGTTGATTCCATTCCATTCCATTCCATTCCATTCCATTCCATTCCATTCCTTTCCTATCCATTTAGGTTGATTCCATTCCATTCCATTCCATTCCTTTCCTATCCATTTAGGTTGATTCCATTCCATTCCATTCCATTCCATTCCATTCCGGTTGATTCCATTCCATTCCATTCCATTCCATTCCATTCCATTCCATTCCATTCCATTCCATTCCATTCGCGTTGATTCCATTCCATTCCATTCCATTCGGGTTGATTCCATTCCATTCCATTCCAATGCATTCCATTCCATTCGGGTTGATTCCATTCCACTCCATTCCATGCCATTTGGTTTGATTCCATCCGATTCCATTCCATTGAATTCCATTCCATTCCATTCCGGTTCACTGCATTCCATTCCATTCCATTCCATTCCATTCCATTCCATTCGCGTTGATTCCATTCCATTCCATTCGATTCCTCTACATTCCATTCCATTCGATTCTATTCCATTCATTTCGATTCCATTCCATTCCATTCCATTCCATTCCACTCCGTTCCGGTTCATTCCATTCCATTCTAATCCACTCCGTTCCATTCCGTTTGGTTTGATTCCATTCCATTCCATTCCAATCCATTCCATTCCATTGCATTCGAGTTGATTCCATTCCATTCCATTGCATTCCATTCGGGTTGATTGCATTCCATTCCATTCCTTTCCATTCCATTTCATTCCATTCCATTCCATTCCATTCGGGTTGATTCCATTCCATTCCATTCCATTCCCTTGCATTCCATTCGAGTTGATTCCATTCCGTTCCATTCCATTCCATTCCATTAAGATTGATTCCATTCCATTTTCATTCCATTACATTGCATTCCTTTCCATTCCATTCGGGTTGTTTCCATTCCATGCCATTCCATTCCATTCCATTCCATTCGTGTTTATTCCATTCCATTCCTTTCCATTCGCGTTGATTCCATTCCATTCCATTCCATTCGGGTTGATAACATTCTATTCCATTCCATCACATTCCATTCCATTCCATTCGGGTTGATTCCATTCCATTCCATTCCATTGCATTCCATTCCATTCGGGTTTATTCCATTCCATTCCATTCGATGCCATTTGGTTTGATTCCATCCCATTCCATTCCATTGAATTCCATTCCATTCCATTCCGGTTCACTGCATTCCATTCCATTCCATTCCATTCCATTCGGGTTGATTCCATTCCATTCCATTCGATTCCACTACATTCCATTCCATTCGATTCCATTCCATTGAGTTCGATTCCATTCCATTCCATTCCATTCCATTCCACTCCGTTTCGGTTGATTCCATTCCATTCCAATCCACTCCATTCCATTCCATTTGGTTTGATTCCATTCCATTCCATTCCATTCAATTCCATTCCATTCCATTCCATTCGGGTTGATTCCATTCCATTCCACTCCATTCCATTCGGGTTGATTCCATTCCATTCCATTCCATTGCATTCGGGTTGATTCCATTCCATTCCATTCCATTCCATTCCATTCGGGTTGATTCCATTCCATTCCATTCCATTCCATTCCATTCCATTCCATTCGGGTTGATTCCATTCCGTTCCATTCCATTCGATTCCACTCCGTTCCGGTTGATTCCATTCCATTCCAATCCACTCCATTCGATTCCATTTGGTTTGATTCCATTCTATTCCTTTCCATTCCATTCCATTCCATTACATTCGGGTTGATTCCATACCATTCCATTCCATTCCATTCGGGTTGATGCCATTCCATTCCATTCCATTCCATTCCATTCCATTCGGGATGATTCCATTCCATTCTTTCCATTCCATTCCATTCCATTCCATTCGGGTTGATTCCATTCCGTTCCATTCCATTCCATTCCATTCCATTCCATTCCATTCGGATTTATTCCATTCCATATTCATTCCATTCCATTGCATTCCTTTCCATTTCATTCGGTTTGATTCCATTCCATTCCATTCCGTTCCATTCGGGTTGATTCAATTCCATTCCATTCCATTGCATTCCATTCCATTCGGGTTGATTCCATTCCATTCCATGCCATGCCATTTGGTTTGATTCCATCCCATTACATTCCATTGAACTCCATTCCATTCCATTCCGGTTGACTGCATTCCATTCCATTCCATTCCATTCCATTCAGGATGATTCCATTCCATTCCATTCCATTCCACTACATTCCATTCCATTAGAATCCATTCCATTCATTTCGAATCCTTTCCATTCCATTCCATTCAATTCCACTCCGTTCCGGTTGATTCCATTCCATTCCAATCCACTTCATTCCATTCCATTTGGTTTGATTCCATTCCATTCCATTCCAATCCATTCCGTTCCATTCGGGTTGATTCCATTCCATTCCATTCTATTCCATTCGGGTTGATTCCATTCCATTCCATTCCATTCCATTCCATTCATGTTGATTCCATTCCATTCCATTCCATTCCATTCCATTCCATTCCATTCCATTCCATTCGAGTTGATTCCATTCCATTCCATTGCATTGCATTCCATTCCATTCCATTCCATTCCATTCCATTCGGGTTGATTCCATTCCGTTCCATTCCATTCCATTTCATTCCATTCCATTGCATTCCATTCGGATTGATTCCATTCCATTTTCATTCCATTCCTTTGCATTCCTTTCCATTCCATTCGGGTTGATTCCATTCCATTCCATTCTATTCCATTTGGGTTGATTTCATTCCATGCCATTCCATTCCATTCCATTCGATTCCATTCCATTACATTCCATTCGGGTTGGTTCCATTCCATTCCGTTTCATTCCATTCCATTCCATTCCATTACATTCTTTTTGATTCCATTCCATTCCATTGCATTCCATTCCATTTCATTCCATTCCATTCCGGTTGATTCCATTCCATTCCATTCCATTCCATTCTATTCGTGTTGATTCCATTCCATTCCATTCGTGTTTATTCCATTTCATTAAATTCCATTCCATTCCATTCCATTCCGTTCCATTCGGGTTGATTCCATTCCATTACGTTCCATTCCATTCCTTTCCATTCAGGTTGATTCCATTCCTTTCCATTCCATCCCATTCCATTCCATTCCATTCGGTTTACCTCCATTCCATTCCATTCCGGTTGATTACATTCCATTCCTTTCCATTCCATTTTGGTTGATTCCATTCCATTCCATTCCTTTCCATTCCATTTAGGTTGACTCCATTCCTTTCCATTCCATTCCATTCCGGTTGATTCCATTCAATTCCATTCCATTCCATTCCATTCCTTTCCATTCGGATTTATTCCATTCCATTCCATTCCATCCGATTCCATTCCATTCCATCCGATTTCATTCCATTCCATTCGGGTTGATTCCATAGCATTCCGTTCCATTCCATTCCCTTCCTTTCCAATCGATGTGATTCTATTCCATTGCGTTCCATTCCATTCCATTCCATTCCATTCAGGTTGATTCCATTCCATTCCATTGCATTCCATACCATTCCATTCCATTTCAGTTCATTCCATTCCATTCCATTCCATTCCATTCCATTCGTGTTGATTCCCTTCCATTCCATTCCATTCCACTCCATTCCATTCGTGTTGACTCCATTCCATTCCATTCCATTCCATTCGGTTTGACTCCATTCCATTACATTCCTGTTGATTCCATTCCATTCCATTCCATTCCATTCCATTCCATTCCATTCCTTTCCTATCCATTTAGGTTGATTCCATTCCATTCCATTCCATTCCTTTCCTATCCATTTAGGTTGATTCCATTCCATTCCATTCCATTCCATTCCATTCCGGTTGATTCCATTCCATTCCATTCCATTCCATTCCATTCCATTCCATTCCATTCCATTCCGGTTGACTCCATTCCATTCCATTGCATTCCATTATATTCCATTCCGGTAGATTCCATTCCATTCCATTCCATTCCATTCCATTCCTTTCCATTTGGGTTGATTCCATTCCATTAAATTCCATCCGATTCCATTCCAGTCCTTTCGGGTTGATTCCATAGCATTCCATTCCATTCCATTCCGTTCCGTTCCGTTCCAATCGGGTTGATTCTATTCCATTGCGTTCCATTCCATTCCATTCCATTCCATTCCACTTGGGTTGACTCCATTCCATTCCAATCAATTCCATTTCATTCCATTCCCTTCTGGTTGATTCCATTCCACTCCATTCAATTCCATTCCATTCCAATCCTTACCATTCCATTCCATTCGGGTTGATTACTTTCCATTCCATTCCATTCCATTCCATTCCAAACCATTCCATTCGTGTTGATAATATTCTATTCCATTCCGTTCCATTCCATTCCATTCCATTTCATTCCATTCCATTCGGGTTGATTCCATTCCATTCCATTCCATTCGTTTTGACTCCATTCCATTCCGTTCCAGTTGATTCCATTCCATTCCTTTCCATTCCATTTAGGTTGACTCGATTCCATTCCATTCCGTTCCAGTTGATTCCATTCCATTCCTTTCCATTCCATTTAGGTTGACTCCATTCCATTCCATTCCATTCCATTCCGGTTGATTCCATTCCATTCCATTCCTTTCCATTCCTTTCCATTAGGATTGATTCCATTCCATTCCATTCCATTCCATCCGATTCCATTCCATTCCATTCCATTCGTGTTGATTCCATAGCATTCCATTCCATTACATTCCGTTCCGTTCCAATCGGGTTGATTCTTTTCCATTGTGTTCCATTCCATTCCATTCGATTCCATTCCACTTCTGTTGACTCCATTCCATTCCAATCTATTCCATTCCATTCCATTCCATTCGGGTTGATTCCATTCCATTCCATTCCATTCCATTCCATGCCATTCCATTCCACTTGGGTTGCTTCCATTCCATTCCATTCCATTCGTGTTGATTCCATTCCATTCCACTCCATTCGGGTTGATTCCATTCCATTGCATTCCATTCGGGTTGATAACATTCTATTCTATTCCATCCCATTCCTTTCCATTCCATTCGGGTTGATTCCATTCCATTCCATTCCATTGCATTCCATTCCATTCGGGTTGATTCCATTCCATTCCATTCAATGCCATTTGGTTTGATTCCATCGAATTACATTTCATTGAACTCCATTGCATTCCATTCCGGTTGACTGCATTCCATTCCATTCCATTCCATTCCATTCGGGTTGTTTCCATTCCATTCCATTCGATTCCACAACATTCCATTCCATTCGATTCCATTCCATTCAGTTCGATTCCTTTCCATTCCATTCCATTCGATTCCACTCCGTTACGGTTGATTCCATTGCATTTCAATCCACTGCATTCCATTTCATTTAGTTTGATTCCATTCCATTCCATCCCATTCCATCCCATTCCATTCCATTCCATTCCATTCCATTCCATTCGGGTTGATTCCATTCCATTCCATTCTATTCCATTCGGGTTGATTCCATTCCATTCCATTCCATTCCATTCCATTCCATTCCATTCCATTCCATTCGGGTTGATTCCATTCCATTCCATTCCATTCCATTCCATTCCATTCCATTCCATTCCATTCGTGTTGATTCCATTCCATTCCATTACATTCCACTCCATTCCATTCGTGTTGATTCCATTCCATTCTATTCCATTCCATTCGGTTTGACTCCATTCCATTACATTCCTGTTGATTCCATTCCACTCCATTCCATTCCATTCCATTCCATTCCATTCCTTACCATTCCATTCCATTCGGGTTGATTACTTTCCATTCCATTCCATTCCATTCCATTCCATTCCAAACCATTCCATTCGAGTTGATAATATTCTATTCCATTCCGTTCCATTCCATTCCATTCCATTCCATTTCATTCCATTCCATTCGGGTTGATTCCATTCCATTCCATTCCATTCGGTTTGACTCCATTCCATTCCATTCCGGTTGATTCCATTCCATTCCTTTCCATTCCATTTAGGTTGATTCCATTCCATTTCATTCCTTTCCATTCCATTTAGGTTGACTCCATTCCATTCCATTCCATTCCATTCCATTCCATTCCGGTTGATTCCATTCCATTCAATTCCATTCCTTTCCATTCCTTTCCATTAGGATTGATTCCATTCCATTCCATTCCATCCGATTCCATTCCATTCCATTCCATTCGGGTGGATTCCATAGCATTCCATTCCATTCCATTCCGTTCCGTTCCACTCTGGTTGATTCTATTCCATTGCGTTCCATTCCATTCCATTCCATTCCATTCCATTCCATTCCACTTGGGTTGACTCCACTGCATTCCAATCTATTCCATTCCATTCCATTCCATTTCATTCCATTCGGGTTGATTCCATTCCACTGCATTCCATTCCATTCCATTCCATGTCAGTCGGGTTGAATCCATTCCATTCCATTCCGTTCCATTCGGGTTGATTCTATTCCATTCCATTCCATTCCATTCCATTCCACTTGCGTTGCTTCCATTCCATTCCATTCCATTCGTGTTGATTTCATTCCATTGCATTCCACTCGGGTTGATTCCATTGCATTCCATTCCATTCGGGTTGATAACATTCTATTCTATTCCATCCCATTCCATTCCATTCCATTCGGGTTGATTCCATTCCATTCCATTCCATTGCATTCCATTCCATTCAGGTTGACTCCATTCCATTCCATTCCATTCCATTATATTCCATTCTAGTTGATTCCATTCCATTCCATTCCATTCCATTCCTTTCCATTTGGGTTGATTCCATTCCATTAAATTCCATCCGATTCCATTCCATTCCTTTCCGGTTGATTTCATAGCATTCCATTCCATTCCATTCCGTTCCATTCCAATCGGGTTGATTCTATTCCATTGCGTTCCTTTCCTTTCCCTTCCATTCCTTTCCACTTGGGTTGACTCCATTCCATTCCAATCTATTCCATTCCACTCCATTCCATTCCATTCTGGTTGATTCCTTTCCACTCCATTGCATTCCATTCCATTCCATTCCTTACCATTCCATTCCATTCGGGTTGATTACTTTCCATTCCATTCCATTCCATTCCAAACCATTCCATTCGAGTTGATAATATTCTATTCTATTCCGTTCCATTCCATTCCATTCGAATTCATTCCATTCCATTCGGGTTGATTCCATTCCATTCCATTCCATTCGGTTTGACTCCATTCCATTCCATTCCGGTTGATTCCATTCCATTCCTTTCCATTCCATTTTGGTTGATTCCATTCCATTTCATTCCTTTCCATTCCATTTCGGTTGACTCCATTCCATTCCATTCCATTCCATTCATTTCCGGTTGATTCCATTCCATTCCATTCCTTTCCATTAGGATTGATTCCATTCCATTCCATTCCATCCGATTCCATTCCATTCCATTCCATTCGGGTTGATTCCATAGCATTCCATTCCATTCCATTCCGATCCGTTCCAATCGGGTTGATTCTATTCCATTGCGTGCCATTCCATTCCATTCCATTCCATTCCACTTGGGTTGACTCCATTCCATTCCAATCTATTCCATTCCATTCCATTCCATTCCATTCGGGTTGATTCCATTCCACTCCATTCCATTCCATTCCATTCCATTTCATTCGGGTTGATTCCCTTTCATTCCATTCCGTTCCATTCGGGTTGATTCTATTCCATTCCATTCCATTCCATTCCATTCCACTTGGGTTGCTTACATTCCATTCCATTCCATTCCCTTCGTGTTGATTCCATTCCATTCCATTCCATTCGGGTTTATTCCATTCCATTCCATTCCATTCGGGTTGATAACATTCTATTCTATTCCATGCAATTCCATTCCATTCCATTCGGGTTGATTCCATTCCATTCCATTCCATTGCATTCCATTCCATTCGGGTTGATTCCATTCCATTCCATTCCATTCCATTGCATTCCATTCGAGTTGATTCCATTCCGTTCCATTCCATTCCATTCCATTCCATTCCATTCCATTCCATTAAGATTGATTCCATTCCATTTTCATTCCATTCCATTGCATTCCTTTCCATTGCATTCGGGTTGATTCCATTCCATTCCATTCTATTTCATATGGGTTGATTCCATTCCATTCGATTTGATTCCATTCCATTTCATTCCATTCCATTCGATTTCATTCCATTCCATTCCATTCGGGTTGGTTCCATTCCATTCCGTTTCATTCCATTTCATTCCATTCCATTACATTCTCTTTGATTCCATTCCATTCCATTGCATTCCATTCCATTCCATTGCATTCCATTCCATTCCATTCCATTCCGGTTGATTCCATTCCATTCCATTCCCTTCTATTCGTGTTGATTCCATTCCATTCCATTCGTGTTTATTCCATTCCATTCTATTCCATTCCATTCCATTCCATTCCATTCCATTCCATTCCATTCGGGTTGATTCCATTCCATTCCCTTCCATTCAATTCCTTTCCATTCAGGTTGATTCCATTCCATTCCATTCTATCCCATTCCATTCCATTCCTTTTGGTTTAACTCCATTCCATTCCATTCCGGTTGATTCCATTCCATTCCTTTCCATTCCATTTTGGTTGATTCCATTCCATTCCATTCCTTTCCATTCCATTTAGGTTGACTCCATTCCTTTCCATCCCATTCCGTTCCGGTTGATTCCATTCAATTCCATCCCATTCCATTCCTTTCCATTCGGATTTATTCCATTCCATTCCTTTCCATCCGATTCCATTCCATTCCATCCGATTTCATTCCATTCCATTCGGGTTGATTCCATGCCACTCCATTCCATTCCATTCCATTCCATTCCATTCCATTCCATTTCATTCGTGTTGATTCCATTCCATTCCATTCCATTCCGTTCGGGTTGATTCTATTCGATTCCATTACATTCCATTCCTTTCCACTTCGGTTGCTCCCATTCCATTCCATTCCATTCCATTCGTGTTTATTCCATTCCATTCCATTCCATTCGTGTTGATTCCATTCCATTCCATTCCATTCCGGTTGATTCCATTCCATTCCATTCCATTCCATTCCATTCCATTCCATTCCATTCCATTCCATTCCATTCCATTCCATTCCGGTTGACTCCATTCCATTCCATTCCATTCCATTATATTCCATTCCGGTTGATTCCATTCCATTCCATTCCATTCCATTCCTTTCCATTTGGGTTGATTCCATTCCATTAAATTCCATCCGATTCCATTCCATTCCTTTCCGGTTGATTTCATAGCATTCCATTCCATTCCATTCCGTTCCATTCCAATCGGGTTGATTCTATTCCATTGCGTTCCTTTCCTTTCCCTTCCATTCCTTTCCACTTTGGTTGACTCCATTCCATTCCAATCTATTCCATTCCACTCCATTCCATTCCATTCTGGTTGATTCCTTTCCACTCCATTGCATTCCATTCCATTCCATTCCTTACCATTCCATTCCATTCGGGTTGATTACTTTCCATTCCATTCCATTCCATTCCAAACCATTCCATTCGAGTTGATAATATTCTATTCTATTCCGTTCCATTCCATTCCATTCCAATTCATTCCATTCCATTCGGGTTGATTCCATTCCATTCCATTCCATTCGGTTTGACTCCATTCCATTCCATTCCGGTTGATTCCATTCCATTCCTTTCCATTCCATTTTGGTTGATTCCATTCCATTTCATTCCTTTCCATTCCATTTCGGTTGACTCCATTCCATTCCATTCCATTCCATTCATTTCCGGTTGATTCCATTCCATTCCATTCCTTTCCATTAGGATTGATTCCATTCCATTCCATTCCATCCGATTCCATTCCATTCCATTCCATTCGGGTTGATTCCATAGCATTCCATTCCATTCCATTCCGATCCGTTCCAATCGGGTTGATTCTATTCCATTGCGTGCCATTCCATTCCATTCCATTCCATTCCACTTGGGTTGACTCCATTCCATTCCAATCTATTCCATTCCATTCCATTCCATTCCATTCGGGTTGATTCCATTCCACTCCATTCCATTCCATTCCATTCCATTTCATTCGGGTTGATTCCATTTCATTCCATTCCGTTCCATTCGGGTTGATTCTATTCCATTCCATTCCATTCCATTCCATTCCACTTGGGTTGCTTACACTCCATTCCATTCCATTCCATTCGTGTTGATTCCATTCCATTCCATTCCATTCGGGTTGATTCCATTCCATTCCATTCCATTCGGGTTGATAACATTCTATTCTATTCCATGCAATTCCATTCCATTCCATTCGGGTTGATTCCATTCCATTCCATTCCATTGCATTCCATTCCATTCGGGTTGATTCCATTCCATTCCATTCCATTCCATTGCATTCCATTCGAGTTGATTCCATTCCGTTCCATTCCATTCCATTCCATTCCATTCCATTCCATTCCATTAAGATTGATTCCATTACATTTTCATTCCATTCCATTGCATTCCTTTCCATTGCATTCGGGTTGATTCCATTCCATTCCATTCTATTTCATATGGGTTGATTCCATTCCATTCGATTTGATTCCATTCCATTTCATTCCATTCCATTCGATTTCATTCCATTCCATTCCATTCGGGTTGGTTCCATTCCATTCCGTTTCATTCCATTTCATTCCATTCCATTACATTCTCTTTGATTCCATTCCATTCCATTGCATTCCATTCCATTCCATTGCATTCCATTCCATTCCATTCCATTCCGGTTGATTCCATTCCATTCCATTCCATTCTATTCGTGTTGATTCCATTCCATTCCATTCGTGTTTATTCCATTCCATTCCATTCCATTCCATTCCATTCCATTCCATTCCATTCCATTCCATTCGGGTTGATTCCATTCCATTCCCTTCCATTCAATTCCTTTCCATTCAGGTTGATTCCATTCCATTCCATTCTATCCCATTCCATTCCATTCCTTTTGGTTTAACTCCATTCCATTCCATTCCGGTTGATTCCATTCCATTCCTTTCCATTCCATTTTGGTTGATTCCATTCCATTCCATTCCTTTCCATTCCATTTAGGTTGACTCCATTCCTTTCCATCCCATTCCGTTCAGGTTGATTCCATTCAATTCCATCCCATTCCATTCCTTTCCATTCGGATTTATTCCATTCCATTCCTTTCCATCCGATTCCATTCCATTCCATCCGATTTCATTCCATTCCATTCGGGTTGATTCCATGCCACTCCATTCCATTCCATTCCATTCCATTCCATTCCATTCCATTTCATTCGTGTTGATTCCATTCCATTCCATTCCATTCCGTTCGGGTTGATTCTATTCGATTCCATTACATTCCATTCCTTTCCACTTCGGTTGCTCCCATTCCATTCCATTCCATTCCATTCGTGTTTATTCCATTCCATTCCATTCCATTCGTGTTGATTCCATTCCATTCCATTCCATTCCGGTTGATTCCATTCCATTCCATTCCATTCCATTCCATTCCATTCCATTCCATTCCATTCCATTCCATTCCATTCCGGTTGACTCCATTCCATTCCATTCCATTCCATTATATTCCATTCCGGTTGATTCCATTCCATTCCATTCCATTCCATTCCTTTCCATTTGGGTTGATTCCATTCCATTAAATTCCATCCGATTCCATTCCATTCCTTTCCGGTTGATTTCATAGCATTCCATTCCATTCCATTCCGTTCCATTCCAATCGGGTTGATTCTATTCCATTGCGTTCCTTTCCTTTCCCTTCCATTCCTTTCCACTTTGGTTGACTCCATTCCATTCCAATCTATTCCATTCCACTCCATTCCATTCCATTCTGGTTGATTCCTTTCCACTCCATTGCATTCCATTCCATTCCATTCCTTACCATTCCATTCCATTCGGGTTGATTACTTTCCATTCCATTCCATTCCATTCCAAACCATTCCATTCGAGTTGAAAATATTCTATTCTATTCCGTTCCATTCCATTCCATTCCAATTCATTCCATTCCATTCGGGTTGATTCCATTCCATTCCATTCCATTCGGTTTGACTCCATTCCATTCCATTCCGGTTGATTCCGTTCCATTCCTTTCCATTCCATTTTGGTTGATTCCATTCCATTTCATTCCTTTCCATTCCATTTCGGTTGACTCCATTCCATTCCATTCCATTCCATTCATTTCCGGTTGATTCCATTCCATTCCATTCCTTTCCATTAGGATTGATTCCATTCCATTCCATTCCATCCGATTCCATTCCATTCCATTCCATTCGGGTTGATTCCATAGCATTCCATTCCATTCCATTCCGATCCGTTCCAATCGGGTTGATTCTATTCCATTGCGTGCCATTCCATTCCATTCCATTCCATTCCACTTGGGTTGACTCCATTCCATTCCAATCTATTCCATTCCATTCCATTCCATTCCATTCGGGTTGATTCCATTCCACTCCATTCCATTCCATTCCATTCCATTTCATTCGGGTTGATTCCATTTCATTCCATTCCGTTCCATTCGGGTTGATTCTATTCCATTCCATTCCATTCCATTCCATTCCACTTGGGTTGCTTACACTCCATTCCATTCCATTCCATTCGTGTTGATTCCATTCCATTCCATTCCATTCGGGTTGATTCCATTCCATTCCATTCCATTCGGGTTGATAACATTCTATTCTATTCCATGCAATTCCATTCCATTCCATTCGGGTTGATTCCATTCCATTCCATTCCATTGCATTCCATTCCATTCGGGTTGATTCCATTCCATTCCATTCCATTCCATTGCATTCCATTCGAGTTGATTCCATTCCGTTCCATTCCATTCCATTCCATTCCATTCCATTCCATTCCATTAAGATTGATTCCATTACATTTTCATTCCATTCCATTGCATTCCTTTCCATTGCATTCGGGTTGATTCCATTCCATTCCATTCTATTTCATATGGGTTGATTCCATTCCATTCGATTTGATTCCATTCCATTTCATTCCATTCCATTCGATTTCATTCCATTCCATTCCATTCGGGTTGGTTCCATTCCATTCCGTTTCATTCCATTTCATTCCATTCCATTACATTCTCTTTGATTCCATTCCATTCCATTGCATTCCATTCCATTCCATTGCATTCCATTCCATTCCATTCCATTCCGGTTGATTCCATTCCATTCCATTCCATTCTATTCGTGTTGATTCCATTCCATTCCATTCGTGTTTATTCCATTCCATTCCATTCCATTCCATTCCATTCCATTCCATTCCATTCCATTCCATTCGGGTTGATTCCATTCCATTCCCTTCCATTCAATACCTTTCCATTCAGGTTGATTCCATTCCATTCCATTCTATCCCATTCCATTCCATTCCTTTTGGTTTAACTCCATTCCATTCCATTCCGGTTGATTCCATTCCATTCCTTTCCATTCCATTTTGGTTGATTCCATTCCATTCCATTCCTTTCCATTCCATTTAGGTTGACTCCATTCCTTTCCATCCCATTCCGTTCCGGTTGATTCCATTCAATTCCATCCCATTCCATTCCTTTCCATTCGGATTTATTCCATTCCATTCCTTTCCATCCGATTCCATTCCATTCCATCCGATTTCATTCCATTCCATTCGGGTTGATTCCATGCCACTCCATTCCATTCCATTCCATTCCATTCCATTCCATTCCATTTCATTCGTGTTGATTCCATTCCATTCCATTCCATTCCGTTCGGGTTGATTCTATTCGATTCCATTACATTCCATTCCTTTCCACTTCGGTTGCTCCCATTCCATTCCATTCCATTCCATTCGTGTTTATTCCATTCCATTCCATTCCATTCGTGTTGATTCCATTCCATTCCATTCCATTCCGGTTGATTCCATTCCATTCCATTCCATTCCATTCCATTCCATTCCCTTCCATTCCATTCCATTCCATTCCAGTTGACTCCATTCCATTCCATTCCATTCCATTATATTCCATTCTGGTTGATTCCATTCCATTCCATTCCATTCCATTGCTTTCCATTTGGGTTGATTCCATTCCATTGAATTCCATCCGATTCCATTCCATTCCTTTCGGGTTGATTTCATAGCATTCCATTCCATTCCATTCCGTTCCATTCCAATCGGGTTGATTCTATTCCATTGCGTTCCTTTCCTTTCCCTTCCATTCCTTTCCACTTGGGTTGACTCCATTCCATTCCAATCTATTCCATTCCACTCCATTCCATTCCATTCTGGTTGATTCCATTCCACTCCATTCCATTCCATTCCATTCCATTCCTTACCATTCCATTCCATTCGGGTTGATTACTTTCCATTCCATTCCATTCCATTCCATTCCAAACCATTCCATTCGAGTTGATAATATTCTATTCTATTCCGTTCCATTCCATTCCATTCCAATTCATTCCATTCCATTCGGGTTGATTCCATTCCATTCCATACCATTCGGTTTGACTCCATTCCATTCCATTCCGGTTGATTCCATTCCATTCCTTTCCATTCCATTTTGGTTGATTCCATTCCATTTCATTCCTTTCCATTCCATTTCGGTTGACTCCATTCCATTCCATTCCATTCCATTCATTTCCGGTTGATTCCATTCCATTCCATTCCTTTCCATTAGGATTGATTCCATTCCATTCCATTCCATCCGATTCCATTCCATTCCATTCCATTCGGGTTGATTCCATAGCATTCCATTCCATTCCATTCCGATCCGTTCCAAACGGGTTGATTCTATTCCATTGCGTGCCATTCCATTCCATTCCATTCCATTCCACTTGGGTTGACTCCATTCCATTCCAATCTATTCCATTCCATTCCATTCCATTCCATTCGGGTTGATTCCATTCCACTCCATTCCATTCCATTCCATTCCATTTCATTCGGGTTGATTCCATTTCATTCCATTCCGTTCCATTCGGGTTGATTCTATTCCATTCCATTCCATTCCATTCCATTCCAGTTGGGTTGCTTACATTCCATTCCATTCCATTCCATTCGTGTTGATTCCAATCCATTCCATTCCATTCGGGTTGATTCCATTCCATTCCATTTCATTCGGGTTGATAACATTCTATTCTATTCCATGCAATTCCATTCCATTCCATTCGGGTTGATTCCATTCCATTCCATTCCATTGCATTCCATTCCATTCGGGTTGATTCCATTCCATTCCATTCCATTCCATTGCATTCC
Organism: Pan paniscus; assembly: GCF_029289425.2. Classification (NCBI taxonomy): domain Eukaryota; kingdom Metazoa; phylum Chordata; class Mammalia; order Primates; family Hominidae; genus Pan; species Pan paniscus. The sequence continues at coordinate 62,605,259 of NC_073260.2, forward strand.
ATTCGAGTTGATTCCATTCCGTTCCATTCCATTCCATTCCATTCCATTCCATTCCATTCCATTCCATTCGGGTTGATTCCATTCCATTCCATTCCATTCCATTCCATTCCATTCCATTCGTGTTGATTCCATTCCATTCCATTACATTCCACTCCATTCCATTCGTGTTGATTCCATTCCATTCTATTCCATTCCATTCGGTTTGACTCCATTCCATTACATTCCTGTTGATTCCATTCCACTCCATTCCATTCCATTCCATTCCATTCCTTACCATTCCATTCCATTCGGGTTGATTACTTTCCATTCCATTCCATTCCATTCCATTCCATTCCAAACCATTACATTCGAGTTGATAATATTCTATTCCATTCCGTTCCATTCCATTCCATTCCATTTCATTCCATTCCTTTCGGGTTGATTCCATTCCATTCCATTCCATTCGGTTTGACTCCATTCCATTCCATTCCGGTTGATTCCATTCCATTCCTTTCCATTCCATTTAGGTTGATTCCATTCCATTTCATTCCTTTCCATTCCATTTAGGTTGACTCCATTCCATTCCATTCCATTCCATTCCATTCCGGTTGATTCCATTCCATTCAATTCCATTCCTTTCCATTCCTTTCCATTAGGATTGATTCCATTCCATTCCATTCCATCCGATTCCATTCCATTCCATTCCATTCGGGTGGATTCCATAGCATTCCATTCCATTCCATTCCGATCCGTTCCAAACGGGTTGATTCTATTCCATTGCGTGCCATTCCATTCCATTCCATTCCATTCCACTTGTGTTGACTCCATTGCATTCCAGTCTATTCCATTCCATTCCATTCCATTTCATTCCATTCGGGTTGATTCCATTCCACTGCATTCCATTCCATTCCATTCCATGTCAGTCGGGTTGAATCCATTCCATTCCATGCCGTTCCATTCGGGTTGATTCTATTCCATTCCATTCCATTCCATTCCATTCCACTTGCGTTGCTTCCATTCCATTCCATTCCATTCGTGTTGATTTCATTCCATTGCATTCCACTCGGGTTGATTCCATTGCATTCCATTCCATTCGGGTTGATAACATTCTATTCTATTCCATCCCATTCCATTCCATTCCATTCGGGTTGATTCCATTCCATTCCATTCCATTGCATTCCATTCCATTCAGGTTGACTCCATTCCATTCCATTCCATTCCATTATATTCCATTCTAGTTGATTCCATTCCATTCCATTCCATTCCATTCCTTTCCATTTGGGTTGATTCCATTCCATTAAATTCCATCCGATTCCATTCCATTCCTTTCGGGTTGATTTCATAGCATTCCATTCCATTCCATTCCGTTCCATTCCAATCGGGTTGATTCTATTCCATTGCGTTCCTTTCCTTTCCCTTCCATTCCTTTCCACTTGGGTTGACTCCATTCCATTCCAATCTATTCCATTCCACTCCATTCCATTCCATTCTGGTTGATTCCTTTCCACTCCATTGCATTCCATTCCTTACCATTCCATTCCATTCGGGTTGATTACTTTCCATTCCATTCCATTCCATTCCAAAGCATTCCATTCGAGTTGATAATATTCTATTCTATTCCGTTCCATTCCATTCCATTCCAATTCATTCCATTCCATTCGGGTTGATTCCATTCCATTCCATTCCATTCGGTTTGACTCCATTCCATTCCATTCCAGTTGATTCCATTCCATTCCTTTCCATTCCATTTTGGTTGATTCCATTCCATTTCATTCCTTTCCATTCCATTTCGGTTGACTCCATTCCATTCCATTCCATTCCATTCATTTCCGGTTGATTCCATTCCATTCCATTCCTTTCCATTAGGATTGATTCCATTCCATTCCATTCCATCCGATTCCATTCCATTCCATTCCATTCGGGTTGATTCCATAGCATTCCATTCCATTCCATTCCGATCCGTTCCAATCGGGTTGATTCTATTCCATTGCGTGCCATTCCATTCCATTCCATTCCATTCCACTTGGGTTGACTCCATTCCATTCCAATCTATTCCATTCCATTCCATTCCATTCCATTCGGGTTGATTCCATTCCACTCCATTCCATTCCATTCCATTCCATTTCATTCGGGTTGATTCCATTTCATTCCATTCCGTTCCATTCGGGTTGATTCTATTCCATTCCATTCCATTCCATTCCATTCCACTTGGGTTGCTTACATTCCATTCCATTCCATTCCATTCGTGTTGATTCCATTCCATTCCATTCCATTCGGGTTGATTCCATTCCATTCCATTCCATTCGGGTTGATAACATTCTATTCTATTCCATGCAATTCCATTCCATTCCATTCGGGTTGATTCCATTCCATTCCATTCCATTGCATTCCATTCCATTCGGGTTGATTCCATTCCATTCCATTCCATTCCATTGCATTCCATTCGAGTTGATTCCATTCCGTTCCATTCCATTCCATTCCATTCCATTCCATTCCATTCCATTAAGATTGATTCCATTCCATTTTCATTCCATTCCATTGCATTCCTTTCCATTGCATTCGGGTTGATTCCATTCCATTCCATTCTATTTCATATGGGTTGATTCCATTCCATTCGATTTGATTCCATTCCATTTCATTCCATTCCATTCGATTTCATTCCATTCCATTCCATTCGGGTTGGTTCCATTCCATTCCGTTTCATTCCATTTCATTCCATTCCATTACATTCTCTTTGATTCCATTCCATTCCATTGCATTCCATTCCATTCCATTGCATTCCATTCCATTCCATTCCATTCCGGTTGATTCCATTCCATTCCATTCCATTCTATTCGTGTTGATTCCATTCCATTCCATTCGTGTTTATTCCATTCCATTCCATTCCATTCCATTCCATTCCATTCCATTCCATTCGGGTTGATTCCATTCCATTCCCTTCCATTCAATTCCTTTCCATTCAGGTTGATTCCATTCCATTCCATTCTATCCCATTCCATTCCATTCCTTTTGGTTTAACTCCATTCCATTCCATTCCGGTTGATTCCATTCCATTCCTTTCCATTCCATTTTGGTTGATTCCATTCCATTCCATTCCTTTCCATTCCATTTAGGTTGACTCCATTCCTTTCCATCCCATTCCGTTCCGGTTGATTCCATTCAATTCCATCCCATTCCATTCCTTTCCATTCGGATTTATTCCATTCCATTCCTTTCCATCCGATTCCATTCCATTCCATCCGATTTCATTCCATTCCATTCGGGTTGATTCCATGCCACTCCATTCCATTCCATTCCATTCCATTCCATTCCATTCCATTTCATTCGTGTTGATTCCATTCCATTCCATTCCATTCCGTTCGGGTTGATTCTATTCGATTCCATTACATTCCATTCCTTTCCACTTCGGTTGCTCCCATTCCATTCCATTCCATTCCATTCGTGTTTATTCCATTCCATTCCATTCCATTCGTGTTGATTCCATTCCATTCCATTCCATTCCGGTTGATTCCATTCCATTCCATTCCATTCCATTCCATTCCATTCCATTCCATTCCATTCCGGTTGACTCCATTCCATTCCATTCCATTCCATTATATTCCATTCCGGTTGATTCCATTCCATTCCATTCCTTTCCATTTGGGTTGATTCCATTCCATTAAATTCCATCCAATTCCATTCCATTCCATTCGGGTTGATTGCATAGCATTCCATTCCATTCCATTCCGTTCCGTTCCAATCGGGTTGATTCTATTCCATTGCGTTCCATTCCATTCCCTTCCATTCCATTCCACTTGGGTTGATTCCATTACATTCCAATCTATTCCATTCCATTCCATTCCATTCCATTCGGGTTGATTCCATTCCACTCCATTCCATTCCATTCCATTCCATTCCTTACCATTCCATTCCATTCGGTTTGATTACTTTCCATTCCATTCCATTCCATTCCATTCCATTCCATTCCAAACCATTCCATTCGAGTTGATAATATTCTATTCCATTCCGTTCCATTCCATTCCATTCCATTTCATTCCATTCCATTCGGGTTGATTCCATTCCATTCCATTCCATTCGGTTTGACTCCATTCCATTCCATTCCGGTTGATTCCATTCCATTCCTTTCCATTCCATTTAGGTTGATTCCATTCCATTTCATTCCTTTCCATTCCATTTAGGTTGACTCCATTCCATTCCATTCCATTCCATTCCACTCCGGTTGATTCCATTCCATTCAATTCCATTCCTTTCCATTCCTTTCCATTAGGATTGATTCCATTCCATTCCATTCCATCCGATTCCATTCCATTCCATTCCATTCGGGTTTATTCCATAGCATTCCATTCCATTCCATTCCGTTCCGTTCCACTCTGGTTGATTCTATTCCATTGCGTTCCATTCCATTCCATTGCATTCCATTCCATTCAGGTTGATTCCATTCCATTCCATTCCATTCCATTCCATTGCATTCCATTCGAGTTGATTCCATTCCGTTCCATTCCATTCCATTCCATTAAGATTGATTCCATTCCATTTTCATTCCATTCCATTGCATTCCTTTCCTTTCCATTCGGGTTGATTCCATTCCATGCCATTCCATTCCATTCCATTCCATTCGTGTTGATTCCATTCCATTCCATTCCATTCGCGTTGATTCCATTCCATTCCATTCCATTGCATTCCGTTCCATTCGGGTTGATTCCATTCCATTCCATTCCATGCCATTTGGTTTGATTCCATACCATTCCTTTCCTTTGAATTCCATTCCATTCCATTACGGTTCACTGCATTCCATTCCATTCCATTCCATTCCATTCGGGTTGATTCCATTCCATTGCATTCGATTCCACTACATTCCATTCCATTCGATTCCATTCCATTCAGTTCGAATCCATTCCATTCCATTCCATTCGATTCCACTCCGTTCCGGTTGATTCCATTCCATTCCAGTCCACTCCATTCCATTCCATTTGGTTTGATTCCATTCCATTCCTTTCCATTCCATTCCATTCCATTCCATTCCATTCGGGTTGATTCCATTCCATTCCATTCCATTCCATTCGGGTTGATTCCATTCCATTCCATTCCATTCCATTCCATTCCATTCTGGATGATTCCATTCCATTCTTTCCATTCCATTCCATTCCATTCCTTTCGGGTTGATTCCATTCCGTTCCGTTCCATTCCATTCCATTCCATTCCATTCCATTCGGATTTATTGCATTCCATTTTCATTCCATTCCTTTGCATTCCTTTCCTTTTCATTCGGGTTGATTCCATTCGATTCCATTCCATTCCATTCGGGTTGATTCCATTCCATTCCATTCCATTCCATTCCATTCCATTGCATTCCATTCCATTCCATTCCATTCCATTCCGGTTGATTCCATTCCATTCCATTCCATTCCATTCTATTCGTGTTGATTCCATTCCATTACATTCGTGTTTATTCCATTCCATTCCAATACATTCCATTCCAATCCATTCCATTCGGGTTGATTCCATTCCATTCCATTCCATTCGGTTTAACTCCATTCCATTCCATTCCGGTTGATTCCATTCCATTCCATTCCATCCCATTCCATTCCATTCCATTCGGTTTAACTCCATTCCATTCCATTCCGGTTGATTACATTCCATTTTGGTTGATTCCATTCCATTCCATTCCTTTCCATTCCATTTAGGTTGACTCCATTCCTTTCCATTCCATTCCATTCCGGTTGATTCCATTCAATTCCATTCCATTCCATTCCATTCCATTCCAATCGGATTTATTCCATTCCATTCCATTCCATCTGATTCCATTCCATTCCATCCGATTTCATTCCATTACATTCTGGTTGATTCCATAGCATTCCATTCCATTCCATTCCGTTCCATTCCAATCGATGTGATTCTATTCCATTGCGTTCCATTCCATTCCATTCCATTCCATTCGGGTTGATTCCATTCCATTCCATTCCATTCCATGGCATTTGGTTTCATTCCATCCTATTCCATTCCATTGAATTCCATTCCATTCCATTCCGGTTCACTGCATTCCATTCCATTCCATTCCATTCCATTCGGGTTGATTCCATTCCATTCCATTCGATTCCACTACATTCCATTCCATTCGATTCCATTCCATTCAGTTCGATTCCATTCCATTCCATTCCACTCTGTTTCGGTTGATTCCATTCCATTCAAATCCACTCCATTCCATTCCATTTGGTTTGATTCCATTCCATTCCATTCAATTCAATTCCATTCCATTCGGGTTGATTCCATTCCATTCCATTCCATTCCATTCGGGTTGATTCCGTTCCATTCCATTCCATTCCATTCGGGTTGATTCCATTCCATTCCATTCCATTACATTCGGGTTGATTCCATTCCATTCCATTCGGGTTGATTACTTTCCATTCCATTCCATTCCATTCCATTCCATTCCATTCCAAACCATTTCATTCTGGTTCATAATATTCTATTCCATTCCGTTCCATTCCATTCCATTCCATTTCATTCCATCCCATTCCGGTTGATTCCATTCATTTCCATTCCATTCGGTTTGACTCCATTTCACTCCATTCTGGTTGATTGCATTCCATTCCTTTCCATTCCATTTAGGTTGACTCCATTCCATTCTATTCCATTCCATTTCATTCGGGTTGATTCAATTCCATTCCATTCCGTTCCATTCGGGTTGATTCTATTCCATTCCATTCCATTCCATTCCATTTGGGTTGATTCCTTTCCATTCCATTCCATTCCATTCCATTCCATTCCATTCTTGTTGATTCCATTCCATTCCATTCCATTCCATTCGCGTTGATTCCCTTCCATTCCATTCCATTCGGGTTGATAACATTCTATTCCATTCCATCACATTCCATTCCATTCCATTCGGGTTGATTCCATTCCATTCCATTCCAATGCATTCCATTCCATTCGGGATGATTCCATTCCACTCCATTCCATGCCATTTGGTTTGATTCCATCCGATTCCATTCCATTGAATTCCATTCCATTCCATTCCGGTTGACTGCATTCCATTCCATTCCATTCCATTCCATTCCATTCGGGTTGATTCCATTCCATTCCATTCGATTCCACTACATTCCATTCCATTCCATTCCATTCCATTCAGTTCGATTCCATTCCATTGCATTCCATTCCATTCCACTGCGTTCCGGTTGCTTCCATTCCATTCTAATCCACTACATTCCATTCCATTTGGTTTGATTACATTCCATTCTATTCCAGTCCATTCCGTTCCATTCCATTCGGGTTGATTCCATTCCATTCCATTGCATTCCATTCGGGTTGATTCCATTCAATTCCATTCCATTCCATTTCATTCCATTCCATTCCATTCCATTCCATTTCATTCCATTCCATTCCATTCCATTCGGGTTGATTCCATTCCATTCCATTCCATTCCATTCCATTGCATTCCATTCGAGTTGATTCCATTCCGTTCCCTTCGATTCCATTCCATTAAGATTGATTCCATTCCATTTTCATTCCATTCCATTGCATTCCTTTCCATTCCATTCGGGTTGATTCCATTCTATGCCATTCCATTCCATTCGTGTTGATTCCATTCCATTCCATTCCATTCGCGTTGATTCCATTCCATTCCATTCCATTCGGGTTGATAACATTCTATTCCATTCCATCACATTCCATTCCATTCCATTCGGGTTGATAACATTCTATTCCATTCCATCACATTCCATTCCATTCCATTCGGGTTGATTCCATTCCATTCCATTCCATTGCATTCCATTCCATTCGGGTTGATTCCATTCCATTCCATTCCATGCCATTTGGTTTGATTCCATCCCATTCCATTCCATTGAATTCCATCCCATTCCATTCCGGTTCACTGCATTCCATTCCATTCCATTCCATTCCACTCTGTTTCGGTTGATTCCATTCCATTCCAATCCACTCCATTCCATTCCATTTGGTTTGATTCCATTCCATTCCATTCCATTCCAATCCATTCCATTCCATTCCATTCGGGTTGATTCCATTCCATTCCATTGCATTCCATTCGGGTTGATTCCATTCCATTCCATTCCATTCCATTCCATTTCATTCCATTCCATTCCATCCCATTCGGGTTGATTCCATTCCATTCCATTCCATTCCATTCCATTCCATTGCATTCCATTCGAGTTGATTCCATTCCGTTCCATTCCATTCCATTCCATTAAGATTGATTCCATTCCATTTTCATTCCATTCCATTGCATTCCTTTCCATTCCATTCGGGTTGTTTCCATTCTATGCCATTCCATTCCATTCCATTCCATTCGTGTTGATTCCATTCCATTCCATTCCATTCGCGTTGATTCCATTCCATTCCATTCCATTCGGGTTGATAACATTCTATTCCATTCCATCACATTCCATTCCATTCCATTCGGGTTGAATCCATTCCATTCCATTCCATTGCATTCCATTCCGTTCGGGTTGATTCCATTCCATTCCATTCCATGGCATTTGGTTTGAGTCCATCCCATTCCATTCCATTGAATTCCATTCCATTCCATTCCGGTTCACTGCATTCCATTCCATTCCATTCCATTCCATTCGGGTTGATTCCATTCCATTCCATTCGATTCCACTACATTCCATTCCATTCGATTCCATTCCATTCAATTAGATTCCATTCCATTCCATTCCATTCGATTCCACTCCGTTCCGGTTGATTCCATTCCATTCCAATCCACTCCATTCCATTCCATTTGGTTTGATTCCATTCCATTCCAATCCACTCCATTCCATTCCATTTGGTTTGATTCCATTCCATTCCTTTCCATTCCATTCCATTCCATTCCATTCGGGTTGATGCCTTTCCATTCCATTCCATTCCATTTGGGTTGATTCCATTCCATTCCATTCCATTCCATTCCATTCCATTCCATTCGGGATGATTCCATTCCATTCTTTCAATTCCATTCCATTCCATTCCAATCGGGTTGATTCCATTCCGTTCCATTCCATTACATTCCATTAAGATTGATTCCATTCCATTTTCATTCCATTCCTTTGCATTCCTTTCCATTCCATTCGGGTTGATTCCAATCCATGCCATTCCATTCCATTCCATTCCATTCGTGTTGATTCCATTCCATTCCATTCCATTCGCGTTGATTCCATTCCATTCCATTCCATTCGGGTTGATAACTTTCTATTCCATTCCATCACATTCCATTCCATTCCATTCGGGATGATTCCATTCCATTCCATTCCACTGCATTCCATTCCATTCGGGTTGATTCCATTCCATTCCATTCCATGCCATTTGGTTTGATTCCATCCCATTCCATTCCATTGAATTCCATTCCATTCCATTCCGGTTCACTGCATTCCATTCCATTCCATTCCATTCCATTCGGGGTGATTCCATTCCATTCCATTCGATTCTACTACATTCCATTCCATTCGATTCCATTCCATTCAGTTCGATTCCATTCCATTCCATTCCATTCGATTCCACTCCGTTCCGGTTGATTCCATTCCATTCCAGTCCACTCCATTCCATTCCATTTGGTTTGATTCCATTCCATTCCTTTCCATTCCATTCCATTCCATTCCATTCCATTCGGGTTGATTCCATTCCATTCCATTCCATTCCATTCCATTCGGGTTGATTCCATTCCATTCCATTCAATTCCATTCCATTCGGGATGACTCCATTCCATTCTTTCCATTCCATTCCATTCCATTCCATTCGGGTTGATTCCATTCTGTTCCATTCCATTCCATTCCATTCCATTCCATTCGGATTTATTCCATTCCATTTTCATTCCACTCCTTTGCATTCCTTTCCATTTCATTCGGGTTGATTCCATTCCATTCCATTCTGTTCCATTCGGGTTGATTCCATTCCATTCCATTCCATGCCATTTGGTTTGATTCCATCCCATTACATTCCATTGAACTCCATTCCATTCCATTCCGGTTGACAGCATTCCATTCCTTTCCATTCCATTCCATTCGGTTTGATTCCATTCCATTGCATTCGATTCCACTACATTCCATTCCATTCGATTCCATTCCTTTCAGTTCGATTCCTTTCCATTCCATTCCATTCGATTCCACTTCATTCCGGTTGATTCCATTCCATTCCAATCCACTCCATTCCATTCCATTTGGTTTGATTCCATTCCATTCCATTCCAATCCATTCCATTCCATTCGGGTTGATTCCACTCCATTCCATTCTATTCCATTCGGGTTGATTCCATTCCATTCCATTCCATTCCATTCCATTCGGGTTGATTCCATTCCATTCCATTCCATTCCATTCCATTCCATTCCATTCCATTCGGGTTGATTCCATTCCGTTCCATTCCATTCCATTTCATTCCATTCCATTCCATTCCATTCGGATTGATTCCATTACATTTTCATTCCATTCCATTGCATTCCTTTCCATTCCATTCGGGTTGATTCCATTCCATTCCATTCTATTCCATTTGGGTTGATTTTATTCCATGCCATTCCATTCCATTCGAGTTGATTCCATTCCATTCCATTCCATTCCATTCGATTTCATTCCATTCCATTCCATTCGGGTTGGATCCATTACATTCCGTTTCATTCCATTACATTCCATTCCATTAGATTCTTTTTGATTCCATTCCATTCCATTGCATTCCATTCCATTCCATTCCATTCCATTCCGGTTGATTCCATCCCATTCCATTCCATTACATTCGGTTTAACTCTATTCCATTCCATTCCGGTTGATTCCATTCCATTCCATTCCATCCCATTCCATTCCATTCCATTCCATTCGGTTTAATTCCATTCCATTCCATTCCGGTTGATTACATTCCATTCCTTTCCATTCCATTTTGGTTGATTCCATTCCATTCCATTCCTTTCCATTCCATTTAGGTTGACTCCATTCCTTTCCATTCCATTCCATTCCGGTTGATTCCATTCAATTCCATTCCATTCCATTCCATTCCTTTCCATTCGGATTTATTCCATTCCATTCCATTCCATCTGATTCCATTCCATTCCATCCGATTTCATTCCATTACATTCGGGTTGATTCCATAGCGTTCCATTCCATTCCATTCCGTTCCTTTCCAATCGATGTGATTCTATTCCATTGCGTTCCATTCCATTCCATTCCATTCCATTCGGGTTGATTCCATTCCATTCCATTCCATGGCATTTGGTTTGATTCCATCCTATTCCATTCCATTGAATTCCATTCCATTCCATTCCGGTTCACTGCATTCCATTCCATTCCATTCCATTCCATTCGGGTTGATTCCATTCCATTCCATTCGATTCCACTACATTTCATTCCATTCGATTCCATTCCATTCAGTTCGATTCCATTCCATTCCATTCCATTCCATTCCATTCCACTCTGTTTCGGTTGATTCCATTCCATTCAAATCCACTCCATTCCATTCCATTTGGTTTGATTCCATTCCATTCCATTCAATTCAATTCCTTTCCATTCCATTCCATTCGGGTTGATTCCATTCCATTCCATTCCATTCCATTCGGGTTGATTCCATTCCATTCCATTCCATTCCATTCGGGTTGATTCCATTCCATTCCATTCCATTCCGTTCCATTCCATTCCATTCGTGTTGATTCCATTCCATTCCATTCCGTTCCATTCAATTCCATTCCATTCCATTCCATTCGGTTTGATTCCATTCCATTCCATTCCATTGCATTCGGGTTGATTCCATTCCATTCCATTCCATTCCATTCGGGTTGATTCCATTCCATTCCATTCCATTCCATTCCATTCCATTCCATTCGAGTTGATTCCATTCCATTCCATTCCATTCCATTCCATTCGGATTGATTCCATTCCGTTCCATTCCATTCCATTCCATTCCATTCCATTCCATTCGGATTGATTCCATTCCATTTTCATTCCATTCCATTGCATTCCTTTCCATTCCATTCTGGTTGATTCCATTCCATTCCATTCTATTCCATTCGGGTTGATTTCATTCCATTCCATTCCATTCGGGTTGATTACTTTCCATTCCATTCCATTCCGTTCCATTCCATTCCATTTCTTTCCAAACCATTTCATTCTGGTTGATAATATTCTATTCCATTCCGTTCCATTCCATTCCATTCCATTTCATTCCATCCCATTCCGGTTGATTCCATTCATTTCCATTCCATTCGGTTTGACTCCATTCCACTCCATTCTCGTTGATTGCATTCCATTCCTTTCCATTCCATTTAGTTTGACTCCATTCCATTCTATTCCATTCCACTTCATTCGGGTTGATTCCATTCCATTCCATTCCGTTCCATTCAGGTTGATTCTATTCCATTCCATTCCATTCCATTCCATTCCATTCCATTCCATTTGGGTTGATTCCTTTCCATTCCATTCCATTCCATTCCATTCCATTCTTGTTGATTCCATTCCATTCCATTCCATTCGCGTTGATTCCATTCCATTCCATTCCATTCGGGTTGATAACATTCTACTCCATTCCATCACATTCCATTCCATTCCATTCGGGTTGATTCCATTCCATTCCATTCCAATGCATTCCATTCCATTCGGGATGATTCCATTCCACTCCATTCCATGCCATTTGGTTTGATTCCATCCGATTCCATTCCATTGAATTCCATTCCATTCCATTCGGGTTGATTCCATTCCATTCCATTCGATTCAACTACATTCCATTCCATTCCATTCCATTCCATTTAGTTCGATTCCATTCCATTGCATTCCATTCCATTCCACTGCGTTCCGGTTGCTTCCATTCCATTCTAATCCACTACATTCCATTCCATTTGGTTTGATTCCATTCCATTCCATTCCAATCCATTCCATTCCATTCCATTCGGGTTGATTCCATTCCATTCCATTGCATTCCATTCGGGTTGAATCCATTCCATTCCATTCCATTCCATTTCATTCCATTCCATTCCATTCCATTCGGGTTGATTCCATTCCGTTCCATTCCATTCCATTCCATTGCATTCCATTCGAGTTGATTCCATTCCGTTCCATTCGATTCCATTCCATTAAGATTGATTCCATTCCATTTTCATTCCATTCCATTGCATTCCTTTCCATTCCATTCGTGTTCCATCACATTCCATTCCATTCCATTCGGGTTGATTCCATTCCATTCCATTCCATTGCATTCCATTCCATTCGGGTTGATTCCATTCCATTCCATTCCATGCCATTTGGTTTGATTCCATCCCATTCCATTCCATTGAATTCCATCCCATTCCATTCCGGTTCACTGCATTCCATTCCATTCCATTCCATTCCACTCTGTTTCGGTTGATTCCATTCCATTCCAATCCACTCCATTCCATTCCATTTGGTTTGATTCCATTCCATTCCATTCCATTCCATTCCAATCCATTCCATTCCATTCCATTCGGGTTGATTCCATTCCATTCCATTGCATTCCATTCGGGTTGATTCCATTCCATTCCATTCCATTCCATTTCATTCCATTCCATTCCATTCCATTCGGGTTCATTCCATTCCATTCCATTCCATTCCATTCCATTCCATTGCATTCCATTCGAGTTGATTCCATTCCGTTCCATTCCATTCCATTCCATTAAGATTGATTCCATTCCATTTTCATTCCATTCTATTGCATTCCTTTCCATTCCATTCGGGTTGATTCCATTCTATGCCATTCCATTCCATTCCATTCCATTCGTGTTGATTCCATTCCATTCCATTCCATTCCATTCGCGTTGATTCCATTCCATTCCTTTCCATTCGGGATGATAACATTCTATTCCATTCCATCACATTCCATTCCATTCCATTCGGGTTGAATCCATTCCATTCCATTCCATTGCATTCCATTCCATTCGGGTTGATTCCATTCCATTCCATTCCATTCCATTCCATTCGGTTTAACTCCATTCCATTCCATTCCGGTTGATTCCATTCCATTCCATTCCATCCCATTCCATTCCATTCCATTCGGTTTAACTCCATTCCATTCCATTCCGGTTGATTACATTCCATTCCTTTCCATTCCATTTTGGTTGATTCCATTCCATTCCATTCCTTTCCATTCCATTTAGGTTGACTCCATTCCTTTCCATTCCATTCCATTCCGGTTGATTCCATTCAATTCCATTCCATTCCATTCCATTCCTTTCCAATCGGATTTATTCCATTCCATTCCATTCCATCTGATTCCATTCCATTCCATCCGATTTCATTCCATTACATTCTGGTTGATTCCATAGCATTCCATTCCATTCCATTCCGTTCCTTTCCAATCGATGTGATTCTATTCCATTGCGTTCCATTCCATTCCATTCCATTCCATTCGGGTTGATTCCATTCCATTCCATTCCATGGCATTTGGTTTGATTCCATCCTATTCCATTCCATTGAATTCCATTCCATTCCATTCCGGTTCACTGCATTCCATTCCATTCCATTCCATTCCATTCGGGTTGATTCCATTCCATTCCATTCGATTCCACTACATTCCATTCCATTCGATTCCATTCCATTCAGTTCGATTCCATTCCATTCCATTCCATTCCATTCCACTCTGTTTCGGTTGATTCCATTCCATTCAAATCCACTCCATTCCATTCCATTTGGTTTGATTCCATTCCATTCCATTCAATTCAATTCCATTCCATTCGGGTTGATTCCATTCCATTCCATTCCATTCCATTCGGGTTGATTCCGTTCCATTCCATTCCATTCCATTCGGGTTGATTCCATTCCATTCCATTCCATTCCATTCCATTCCATTCCATTCCATTCCATTCCATTCGAGTTGATTCCATTCCATTCCATTCCATTCCATTCAATTCCATTCCATTCCATTCCATTCGGTTTGATTCCATTCCATTCCATTCCATTGCATTCGAGTTGATTCCGTTCCATTCCATTCCATTCCATTCGGGTTGATTCCATTCCATTCCATTCCATTCCATTCCATTCGAGTTGATTCCATTCCATTCCATTCCATTCCATTCTGGTTGATTCCATTCCGTTCCATTCCATTCCATTCCATTCCATTCCATTCCATTCGGATTGATTCCATTCCATTTTCATTCCATTCCATTGCATTCCTTTCCATTCCATTCTGGTTGATTCCATTCCATTCCATTCTATTCCATTCGGGTTGATTTCATTCCATTCCATTCCATTCGGGTTGATTACTTTCCATTCCATTCCATTCCATTCCATTCCATTCCATTCCATTCCAAACCATTTCATTCTGGTTCATAATATTCTATTCCATTCCGTTCCATTCCATTCCGTTCCATTTCATTCCATCCCATTCCGGTTGATTCCATTCATTTCCATTCCATTCGGTTTGACTCCATTCCACTCCATTCTGGTTGATTGCATTCCATTCCTTTCCATTCCATTTAGGTTGACTCCATTCCATTCTATTCCATTCCATTTCATTCGGGTTGATTCAATTCCATTCCATTCCGTTCCATTCGGGTTGATTCTATTCCATTCCATTCCATTCCATTCCATTTGGGTTGATTCCTTTCCATTCCATTCCATTCCATTCCATTCCATTCCATTCTTGTTGATTCCATTCCATTCCATTCCATTCCATTCGCGTTGATTCCCTTCCATTCCATTCCATTCGGGTTGATAACATTCTATTCCATTCCATCACATTCCATTCCATTCCATTCGGGTTGATTCCATTCCATTCCATTCCAATGCATTCCATTCCATTCGGGATGAATCCATTCCACTCCATTCCATGCCATTTGGTTTGATTCCATCCGATTCCATTCCATTGAATTCCATTCCATTCCATTCCGGTTGACTGCATTCCATTCCATTCCATTCCATTCCATTCCATTCCATTCGGGTTGATTCCATTCCATTCCATTCGATTCCACTACATTCCATTCCATTCCATTCCATTCCATTCAGTTCGATTCCATTCCATTGCATTCCATTCCATTCCACTGCGTTCCGGTTGCTTCCATTCCATTCTAATCCACTACATTCCATTCCATTTGGTTTGATTACATTCCATTCTATTCCAGTCCATTCCGTTCCATTCCATTCGGGTTGATTCCATTCCATTCCATTGCACTCCATTCGGGTTGATTCCATTCAATTCCATTCCATTCCATTTCATTCCATTCCATTCCATTCCATTCCATTTCATTCCATTCCATTCCATTCCATTCGGGTTGATTCCATTCCATTCCATTCCATTCCATTCCATTGCATTCCATTCGAGTTGATTCCATTCCGTTCCCTTCGATTCCATTCCATTAAGATTGATTCCATTCCATTTTCATTCCATTCCATTGCATTCCTTTCCATTCCATTCGGGTTGATTCCATTCTATGCCATTCCATTCCATTCGTGTTGATTCCATTCCATTCCATTCCATTCGCGTTGATTCCATTCCATTCCATTCCATTCGGGTTGATAACATTCTATTCCATTCCATCACATTCCATTCCATTCCATTCGGGTTGATAACATTCTATTCCATTCCATCACATTCCATTCCATTCCATTCGGGTTGATTCCATTCCATTCCATTCCATTGCATTCCATTCCATTCGGGTTGATTCCATTCCATTCCATTCCATGCCATTTGGTTTGATTCCATCCCATTCCATTCCATTGAATTCCATCCCATTCCATTCCGGTTCACTGCATTCCATTCCATTCCATTCCATTCCACTCTGTTTCGGTTGATTCCATTCCATTCCAATCCACTCCATTCCATTCCATTTGGTTTGATTCCATTCCATTCCATTCCATTCCAATCCATTCCATTCCATTCCATTCGGGTGGATTCCATTCCATTCCATTGCATTCCATTCGGGTTGATTCCATTCCATTCCATTCCATTCCATTTCATTCCATTCCATTCCATTCCATTCGGGTTGATTCCATTCCATTCCATTCCATTCCATTCCATTCCATTGCATTCCATTCGAGTTGATTCCATTCCGTTCCATTCCATTCCATTCCGTTAAGATTGATTCCATTCCATTTTCATTCCATTCCATTGCATTCCTTTCCATTCCATTCGGGTTGTTTCCATTCTATGCCATTCCATTCCATTCCATTCCATTCGTGTTGATTCCATTCCATTCCATTCCATTCGCGTTGATTCCATTCCATTCCATTCCATTCGGGTTGATAACATTCTATTCCATTCCATCACATTCCATTCCATTCCATTCGGGTTGAATCCATTCCATTCCATTCCATTGCATTCCATTCCGTTCGGGTTGATTCCATTCCATTCCATTCCATGGCATTTGGTTTGATTCCATCCCATTCCATTCCATTGAATTCCATTCCATTCCATTCCGGTTCACTGCATTCCATTCCATTCCATTCCATTCCATTGAATTCCATTCCATTCCATTCCGGTTCACTGCATTCCATTCCATTCCGTTCCATTCCATTCGGGTTGATTCCATTCCATTCCATTCGATTCCACTACATTCCATTCCATTCGATTCCATTCCATTCAATTCGATTCCATTCCATTCCATTCCATTCGATTCCACTCCGTTCCGGTTGATTCCATTCCATTCCAATCCACTCCATTCCATTCCATTTGGTTTGATTCCATTCCATTCCTTTCCATTCCATTCCATTCCATTCCTTTCGGGTTGATGCCATTCCATTCCATTCCATTCCATTTGGGTTGATTCCATTCCATTCCATTCCATTCCATTCCATTCCATTCCATTCGGGATGATTCCATTCCATTCTTTCAATTCCATTCCATTCCATTCCAATCGGGTTGATTCCATTCCGTTCCATTCCATTACATTCCATTAAGATTGATTCCATTCCATTTTCATTCCATTCCTTTGCATTCCTTTCCATTCCATTCGGGTTGATTCCAATCCATGCCATTCCATTCCATTCCATTCCATTCGTGTTGATTCCATTCCATTCCATTCCATTCGCGTTGATTCCATTCCATTCCATTCCATTGGGGTTGATAACTTTCTATTCCATTCCATCACATTCCATTCCATTCCATTCGGGATGATTCCATTCCATTCCATTCCACTGCATTCCATTCCATTCGGGTTGATTCCATTCCATTCCATTCCATGCCATTTGGTTTGATTCCATCCCATTCCATTCCATTGAATTCCATTCCATTCCATTCCGGTTCACTGCATTCCATTCCATTCCATTCCATTCCATTCGGGGTGATTCCATTCCATTCCATTCGATTCTACTACATTCCATTCCATTCGATTCCATTCCATTCAGTTCGATTCCATTCCATTCCATTCCATTCGATTCCACTCCGTTCCGGTTGATTCCATTCCATTCCAGTCCACTCCATTCCATTCCATTTGGTTTGATTCCATTCGATTCCTTTCCATTCCATTCCATTCCATTCCATTCCATTCGGGTTGATTCCATTCCATTCCATTCCATTCCATTCCATTCGGGTTGATTCCATTCCATTCCATTCAATTCCATTCCATTCGGGATGATTCCATTCCATTCTTTCCATTCCATTCCATTCCATTCCATTCGGGTTGATTCCATTCCGTTCCATTCCATTCCATTCCATTCCATTCCATTCCATTCGGATTTATTCCATTCCATTTTCATTCCATTCCTTTGCATTCCTTTCCATTTCATTCGGGTTGATTCCATTCCATTCCATTCTGTTCCATTCGGGTTGATTCCATTCCATTCCATTCCATGCCATTTGGTTTGATTCCATCCCATTACATTCCATTGAACTCCATTCCATTCCATTCCGGTTGACAGCATTCCATTCCTTTCCATTCCATTCCATTCGGTTTGATTCCATTCCATTGCATTCGATTCCACTACATTCCATTCCATTCGATTCCATTCCTTTCAGTTCGATTCCTTTCCATTCCATTCCATTCGATTCCACTTCATTCCGGTTGATTCCATTCCATTCCAATCCACTCCATTCCATTCCATTTGGTTTGATTCCATTCCATTCCATTCCAATCCATTCCATTCCATTCGGGTTGATTCCACTCCATTCCATTCTATTCCATTCGGGTTGATTCCATTCCATTCCATTCCATTCCATTCCATTCGGGTTGATTCCATTCCATTCCATTCCATTCCATTCCATTCCATTCGGGTTGATTCCATTCCGTTCCATTCCATTCCATTTCATTCCATTCCATTCCATTCCATTCGGATTGATTCCATTACATTTTCATTCCATTCCATTGCATTCCTTTCCATTCCATTCGGGTTGATTCCATTCCATTCCATTCTATTCCATTTGGGTTGATTTTATTCCATGCCATTCCATTCCATTCGAGTTGATTCCATTCCATTCCATTCCATTCCATTCGATTTCATTCCATTCCATTCCATTCGGGTTGGTTCCATTCCATTCCGTTTCATTCCATTACATTCCATTCCATTAGATTCTTTTTGATTCCATTCCATTCCATTGCATTCCATTCCATTCCATTCCATTCCATTCCGGTTGATTCCATCCCATTCCATTCCATTACATTTGGTTTAACTCCATTCCATTCCATTCCGGTTGATTCCATTCCATTCCATTCCATCCCATTCCATTCCATTCCATTCCATTCGGTTTAATTCCATTCCATTCCATTCCGGTTGATTACATTCCATTCCTTTCCATTCCATTTTGGTTGATTCCATTCCATTCCATTCCTTTCCATTCCATTTAGGTTGACTCCATTCCTTTCCATTCCATTCCATTCCGGTTGATTCCATTCAATTCCATTCCATTCCATTCCATTCCTTTCCATTCGGATTTATTCCATTCCATTCCATTCCATCTGATTCCATTCCATTCCATCCGATTTCATTCCATTACATTCGGGTTGATTCCATAGCGTTCCATTCCATTCCATTCCGTTCCTTTCCAATCGATGTGATTCTATTCCATTGCGTTCCATTCCATTCCATTCCATTCCATTCGGGTTGATTCCATTCCATTCCATTCCATGGCATTTGGTTTGATTCCATCCTATTCCATTCCATTGAATTCCATTCCATTCCATTCCGGTTCACTGCATTCCATTCCATTCCATTCCATTCCATTCGGGTTGATTCCATTCCATTCCATTCGATTCCACTACATTCCATTCCATTCGATTCCATTCCATTCAGTTCGATTCCATTCCATTCCATTCCATTCCATTCCACTCTGTTTCGGTTGATTCCATTCCATTCAAATCCACTCCATTCCATTCCATTTGGTTTGATTCCATTCCATTCCATTCAATTCAATTCCTTTCCATTCCATTCCATTCGGGTTGATTCCATTCCATTCCATTCCATTCCATTCGGGTTGATTCCATTCCATTCCATTCCATTCCATTCGGGTTGATTCCATTCCATTCCATTCCATTCCGTTCCATTCCATTCCATTCGGGTTGATTCCATTCCATTCCATTCCGTTCCATTCAATTCCATTCCATTCCATTCCATTCGGTTTGATTCCATTCCATTCCATTCCATTGCATTCGGGTTGATTCCATTCCATTCCATTCCATTCCATTCGGGTTGATTCCATTCCATTCCATTCCATTCCATTCCATTCCATTCCATTCCATTCCATTCCATTCCATTCGAGTTGATTCCATTCCATTCCATTCCATTCCATTCCATTCCATTCGGATTGATTCCATTCCGTTCCATTCCATTCCATTCCATTCCATTCCATTCCATTCGGATTGATTCCATTCCATTTTCATTCCATTCCATTGCATTCCTTTCCATTCCATTCTGGTTGATTCCATTCCATTCCATTCTATTCCATTCGGGTTGATTTCATTCCATTCCATTCCATTCGGGTTGATTACTTTCCGTTCCATTCCATTCCGTTCCATTCCATTCCATTTCTTTCCAAAACATTTCATTCTGGTTGATAATATTCTATTCCTTTCTGTTCCATTCCATTCCATTCCATTTCATTCCATCCCATTCCGGTTGATTCCATTCATTTCCATTCCATTCGGTTTGACTCCATTCCACTCCATTCTGGTTGATTGCATTCCATTCCTTTCCATTCCATTTAGTTTGACTCCATTCCATTCTATTCCATTCCACTTCATTCGGGTTGATTCCATTCCATTCTATTCCGTTCCATTCAGGTTGATTCTATTCCATTCCATTCCATTCCATTCCATTCCATTCCATTCCATTTGGGTTGATTCCTTTCCATTCCATTCCATTCCATTCCATTCCATTCTTGTTGATTCCATTCCATTCCATTCCATTCGCGTTGATTCCATTCCATTCCATTCCATTCGGGTTGATAACATTCTACTCCATTCCATCACATTCCATTCCATTCCATTCGGGTTGATTCCATTCCATTCCAATCCAATGCATTCCATTCCATTCGGGATGATTCCATTCCACTCCATTCCATGCCATTTGGTTTGATTCCATCCGATTCCATTCCATTGAATTCCATTCCATTCCATTCGGGTTGATTCCATTCCATTCCATTCGATTCCACTACATTCCATTCCATTCCATTCCATTCCATTTAGTTCGATTCCATTCCATTGCATTCCATTCCATTCCACTGCGTTCCAGTTGCTTCCATTCCATTCTAATCCACTACATTCCATTCCATTTGGTTTGATTCCATTCCATTCCATTCCAATCCATTCCATTCCATTCCATTCGGGGTGATTCCATTCCATTCCATTCGATTCTACTACATTCCATTCCATTCGATTCCATTCCATTCAGTTCGATTCCATTCCATTCCATTCCATTCGATTCCACTCCGTTCCGGTTGATTCCATTCCATTCCAGTCCACTCCATTCCATTCCATTTGGTTTGATTCCATTCCATTCCTTTCCATTCCATTCCATTCCATTCCATTCCATTCGGGTTGATTCCATTCCATTCCATTCCATTCCATTCCATTCGGGTTGATTCCATTCCATTCCATTCAATTCCATTCCATTCGGGATGATTCCATTCCATTCTTTCCATTCCATTCCATTCCATTCCATTCGGGTTGATTCCATTCCGTTCCATTCCATTCCATTCCATTCCATTCCATTCCATTCCATTCGGATTTATTCCATTCCATTTTCATTCCATTCCTTTGCATTCCTTTCCATTTCATTCGGGTTGATTCCATTCCATTCCATTCTGTTCCATTCGGGTTGATTCCATTCCATTCCATTCCATGCCATTTGGTTTGATTCCATCCCATTACATTCCATTGAACTCCATTCCATTCCATTCCGGTTGACAGCATTCCATTCCTTTCCATTCCATTCCATTCGGTTTGATTCCATTCCATTGCATTCGATTCCACTACATTCCATTCCATTCGATTCCATTCCTTTCAGTTCGATTCCTTTCCATTCCATTCCATTCGATTCCACTTCATTCCGGTTGATTCCATTCCATTCCAATCCACTCCATTCCATTCCATTTGGTTTGATTCCATTCCATTCCATTCCAATCCATTCCATTCCATTCGGGTTGATTCCACTCCATTCCATTCTATTCCATTCGGGTTGATTCCATTCCATTCCATTCCATTCCATTCCATTCGGGTTGATTCCATTCCATTCCATTCCATTCCATTCCATTCCATTCCATTCGGGTTGATTCCATTCCGTTCCATTCCATTCCATTTCATTCCATTCCATTCCATTCCATTCGGATTGATTCCATTACATTTTCATTCCATTCCATTGCATTCCTTTCCATTCCATTCGGGTTGATTCCATTCCATTCCATTCTATTCCATTTGGGTTGATTTTATTCCATGCCATTCCATTCCATTCGAGTTGATTCCATTCCATTCCATTCCATTCCATTCGATTTCATTCCATTCCATTCCATTCGGGTTGGTTCCATTCCATTCCGTTTCATTCCATTACATTCCATTCCATTAGATTCTTTTTGATTCCATTCCATTCCATTGCATTCCATTCCATTCCATTCCATTCCATTCCGGTTGATTCCATCCCATTCCATTCCATTACATTTGGTTTAACTCCATTCCATTCCATTCCGGTTGATTCCATTCCATTCCATTCCATCCCATTCCATTCCATTCCATTCCATTCGGTTTAATTCCATTCCATTCCATTCCGGTTGATTACATTCCATTCCTTTCCATTCCATTTTGGTTGATTCCATTCCATTCCATTCCTTTCCATTCCATTTAGGTTGACTCCATTCCTTTCCATTCCATTCCATTCCGGTTGATTCCATTCAATTCCATTCCATTCCATTCCATTCCTTTCCATTCGGATTTATTCCATTCCATTCCATTCCATCTGATTCCATTCCATTCCATCCGATTTCATTCCATTACATTCGGGTTGATTCCATAGCGTTCCATTCCATTCCATTCCGTTCCTTTCCAATCGATGTGATTCTATTCCATTGCGTTCCATTCCATTCCATTCCATTCCATTCGGGTTGATTCCATTCCATTCCATTCCATGGCATTTGGTTTGATTCCATCCTATTCCATTCCATTGAATTCCATTCCATTCCATTCCGGTTCACTGCATTCCATTCCATTCCATTCCATTCCATTCGGGTTGATTCCATTCCATTCCATTCGATTCCACTACATTCCATTCCATTCGATTCCATTCCATTCAGTTCGATTCCATTCCATTCCATTCCATTCCATTCCACTCTGTTTCGGTTGATTCCATTCCATTCAAATCCACTCCATTCCATTCCATTTGGTTTGATTCCATTCCATTCCATTCAATTCAATTCCTTTCCATTCCATTCCATTCGGGTTGATTCCATTCCATTCCATTCCATTCCATTCGGGTTGATTCCATTCCATTCCATTCCATTCCATTCGGGTTGATTCCATTCCATTCCATTCCATTCCGTTCCATTCCATTCCATTCGGGTTGATTCCATTCCATTCCATTCCGTTCCATTCAATTCCATTCCATTCCATTCCATTCGGTTTGATTCCATTCCATTCCATTCCATTGCATTCGGGTTGATTCCATTCCATTCCATTCCATTCCATTCGGGTTGATTCCATTCCATTCCATTCCATTCCATTCCATTCCATTCCATTCCATTCCATTCCATTCGAGTTGATTCCATTCCATTCCATTCCATTCCATTCCATTCCATTCGGATTGATTCCATTCCGTTCCATTCCATTCCATTCCATTCCATTCCATTCCATTCGGATTGATTCCATTCCATTTTCATTCCATTCCATTGCATTCCTTTCCATTCCATTCTGGTTGATTCCATTCCATTCCATTCTGTTCCATTCGGGTTGATTTCATTCCATTCCATTCCATTCGGGTTGATTACTTTCCGTTCCATTCCATTCCGTTCCATTCCATTCCATTTCTTTCCAAAACATTTCATTCTGGTTGATAATATTCTATTCCTTTCTGTTCCATTCCATTCCATTCCATTTCATTCCATCCCATTCCGGTTGATTCCATTCATTTCCATTCCATTCGGTTTGACTCCATTCCACTCCATTCTGGTTGATTGCATTCCATTCCTTTCCATTCCATTTAGTTTGACTCCATTCCATTCTATTCCATTCCACTTCATTCGGGTTGATTCCATTCCATTCTATTCCGTTCCATTCAGGTTGATTCTATTCCATTCCATTCCATTCCATTCCATTCCATTCCATTCCATTTGGGTTGATTCCTTTCCATTCCATTCCATTCCATTCCATTCCATTCTTGTTGATTCCATTCCATTCCATTCCATTCGCGTTGATTCCATTCCATTCCATTCCATTCGGGTTGATAACATTCTACTCCATTCCATCACATTCCATTCCATTCCATTCGGGTTGATTCCATTCCATTCCAATCCAATGCATTCCATTCCATTCGGGATGATTCCATTCCACTCCATTCCATGCCATTTGGTTTGATTCCATCCGATTCCATTCCATTGAATTCCATTCCATTCCATTCGGGGTGATTCCATTCCATTCCATTCGATTCTACTACATTCCATTCCATTCGATTCCATTCCATTCAGTTCGATTCCATTCCATTCCATTCCATTCGATTCCACTCCGTTCCGGTTGATTCCATTCCATTCCAGTCCACTCCATTCCATTCCATTTGGTTTGATTCCATTCGATTCCTTTCCATTCCATTCCATTCCATTCCATTCCATTCGGGTTGATTCCATTCCATTCCATTCCATTCCATTCCATTCGGGTTGATTCCATTCCATTCCATTCAATTCCATTCCATTCGGGATGATTCCATTCCATTCTTTCCATTCCATTCCATTCCATTCCATTCGGGTTGATTCCATTCCGTTCCATTCCATTCCATTCCATTCCATTCCATTCCATTCGGATTTATTCCATTCCATTTTCATTCCATTCCTTTGCATTCCTTTCCATTTCATTCGGGTTGATTCCATTCCATTCCATTCTGTTCCATTCGGGTTGATTCCATTCCATTCCATTCCATGCCATTTGGTTTGATTCCATCCCATTACATTCCATTGAACTCCATTCCATTCCATTCCGGTTGACAGCATTCCATTCCTTTCCATTCCATTCCATTCGGTTTGATTCCATTCCATTGCATTCGATTCCACTACATTCCATTCCATTCGATTCCATTCCTTTCAGTTCGATTCCTTTCCATTCCATTCCATTCGATTCCACTTCATTCCGGTTGATTCCATTCCATTCCAATCCACTCCATTCCATTCCATTTGGTTTGATTCCATTCCATTCCATTCCAATCCATTCCATTCCATTCGGGTTGATTCCACTCCATTCCATTCTATTCCATTCGGGTTGATTCCATTCCATTCCATTCCATTCCATTCCATTCGGGTTGATTCCATTCCATTCCATTCCATTCCATTCCATTCCATTCGGGTTGATTCCATTCCGTTCCATTCCATTCCATTTCATTCCATTCCATTCCATTCCATTCGGATTGATTCCATTACATTTTCATTCCATTCCATTGCATTCCTTTCCATTCCATTCGGGTTGATTCCATTCCATTCCATTCTATTCCATTTGGGTTGATTTTATTCCATGCCATTCCATTCCATTCGAGTTGATTCCATTCCATTCCATTCCATTCCATTCGATTTCATTCCATTCCATTCCATTCGGGTTGGTTCCATTCCATTCCGTTTCATTCCATTACATTCCATTCCATTAGATTCTTTTTGATTCCATTCCATTCCATTGCATTCCATTCCATTCCATTCCATTCCATTCCGGTTGATTCCATCCCATTCCATTCCATTACATTTGGTTTAACTCCATTCCATTCCATTCCGGTTGATTCCATTCCATTCCATTCCATCCCATTCCATTCCATTCCATTCCATTCGGTTTAATTCCATTCCATTCCATTCCGGTTGATTACATTCCATTCCTTTCCATTCCATTTTGGTTGATTCCATTCCATTCCATTCCTTTCCATTCCATTTAGGTTGACTCCATTCCTTTCCATTCCATTCCATTCCGGTTGATTCCATTCAATTCCATTCCATTCCATTCCATTCCTTTCCATTCGGATTTATTCCATTCCATTCCATTCCATCTGATTCCATTCCATTCCATCCGATTTCATTCCATTACATTCGGGTTGATTCCATAGCGTTCCATTCCATTCCATTCCGTTCCTTTCCAATCGATGTGATTCTATTCCATTGCGTTCCATTCCATTCCATTCCATTCCATTCGGGTTGATTCCATTCCATTCCATTCCATGGCATTTGGTTTGATTCCATCCTATTCCATTCCATTGAATTCCATTCCATTCCATTCCGGTTCACTGCATTCCATTCCATTCCATTCCATTCCATTCGGGTTGATTCCATTCCATTCCATTCGATTCCACTACATTCCATTCCATTCGATTCCATTCCATTCAGTTCGATTCCATTCCATTCCATTCCATTCCATTCCACTCTGTTTCGGTTGATTCCATTCCATTCAAATCCACTCCATTCCATTCCATTTGGTTTGATTCCATTCCATTCCATTCAATTCAATTCCTTTCCATTCCATTCCATTCGGGTTGATTCCATTCCATTCCATTCCATTCCATTCGGGTTGATTCCATTCCATTCCATTCCATTCCATTCGGGTTGATTCCATTCCATTCCATTCCATTCCGTTCCATTCCATTCCATTCGGGTTGATTCCATTCCATTCCATTCCGTTCCATTCAATTCCATTCCATTCCATTCCATTCGGTTTGATTCCATTCCATTCCATTCCATTGCATTCGGGTTGATTCCATTCCATTCCATTCCATTCCATTCGGGTTGATTCCATTCCATTCCATTCCATTCCATTCCATTCCATTCCATTCCATTCCATTCCATTCCATTCGAGTTGATTCCATTCCATTCCATTCCATTCCATTCCATTCCATTCGGATTGATTCCATTCCGTTCCATTCCATTCCATTCCATTCCATTCCATTCCATTCGGATTGATTCCATTCCATTTTCATTCCATTCCATTGCATTCCTTTCCATTCCATTCTGGTTGATTCCATTCCATTCCATTCTATTCCATTCGGGTTGATTTCATTCCATTCCATTCCATTCGGGTTGATTACTTTCCGTTCCATTCCATTCCGTTCCATTCCATTCCATTTCTTTCCAAAACATTTCATTCTGGTTGATAATATTCTATTCCTTTCTGTTCCATTCCATTCCATTCCATTTCATTCCATCCCATTCCGGTTGATTCCATTCATTTCCATTCCATTCGGTTTGACTCCATTCCACTCCATTCTGGTTGATTGCATTCCATTCCTTTCCATTCCATTTAGTTTGACTCCATTCCATTCTATTCCATTCCACTTCATTCGGGTTGATTCCATTCCATTCTATTCCGTTCCATTCAGGTTGATTCTATTCCATTCCATTCCATTCCATTCCATTCCATTCCATTCCATTTGGGTTGATTCCTTTCCATTCCATTCCATTCCATTCCATTCCATTCTTGTTGATTCCATTCCATTCCATTCCATTCGCGTTGATTCCATTCCATTCCATTCCATTCGGGTTGATAACATTCTACTCCATTCCATCACATTCCATTCCATTCCATTCGGGTTGATTCCATTCCATTCCAATCCAATGCATTCCATTCCATTCGGGATGATTCCATTCCACTCCATTCCATGCCATTTGGTTTGATTCCATCCGATTCCATTCCATTGAATTCCATTCCATTCCATTCGGGTTGATTCCATTCCATTCCATTCGATTCCACTACATTCCATTCCATTCCATTCCATTCCATTTAGTTCGATTCCATTCCATTGCATTCCATTCCATTCCACTGCGTTCCAGTTGCTTCCATTCCATTCTAATCCACTACATTCCATTCCATTTGGTTTGATTCCATTCCATTCCATTCCAATCCATTCCATTCCATTCCATTCGGGGTGATTCCATTCCATTCCATTCGATTCTACTACATTCCATTCCATTCGATTCCATTCCATTCAGTTCGATTCCATTCCATTCCATTCCATTCGATTCCACTCCGTTCCGGTTGATTCCATTCCATTCCAGTCCACTCCATTCCATTCCATTTGGTTTGATTCCATTCCATTCCTTTCCATTCCATTCCATTCCATTCCATTCCATTCGGGTTGATTCCATTCCATTCCATTCCATTCCATTCCATTCGGGTTGATTCCATTCCATTCCATTCAATTCCATTCCATTCGGGATGATTCCATTCCATTCTTTCCATTCCATTCCATTCCATTCCATTCGGGTTGATTCCATTCCGTTCCATTCCATTCCATTCCATTCCATTCCATTCCATTCCATTCGGATTTATTCCATTCCATTTTCATTCCATTCCTTTGCATTCCTTTCCATTTCATTCGGGTTGATTCCATTCCATTCCATTCTGTTCCATTCGGGTTGATTCCATTCCATTCCATTCCATGCCATTTGGTTTGATTCCATCCCATTACATTCCATTGAACTCCATTCCATTCCATTCCGGTTGACAGCATTCCATTCCTTTCCATTCCATTCCATTCGGTTTGATTCCATTCCATTGCATTCGATTCCACTACATTCCATTCCATTCGATTCCATTCCTTTCAGTTCGATTCCTTTCCATTCCATTCCATTCGATTCCACTTCATTCCGGTTGATTCCATTCCATTCCAATCCACTCCATTCCATTCCATTTGGTTTGATTCCATTCCATTCCATTCCAATCCATTCCATTCCATTCGGGTTGATTCCACTCCATTCCATTCTATTCCATTCGGGTTGATTCCATTCCATTCCATTCCATTCCATTCCATTCGGGTTGATTCCATTCCATTCCATTCCATTCCATTCCATTCCATTCCATTCGGGTTGATTCCATTCCGTTCCATTCCATTCCATTTCATTCCATTCCATTCCATTCCATTCGGATTGATTCCATTACATTTTCATTCCATTCCATTGCATTCCTTTCCATTCCATTCGGGTTGATTCCATTCCATTCCATTCTATTCCATTTGGGTTGATTTTATTCCATGCCATTCCATTCCATTCGAGTTGATTCCATTCCATTCCATTCCATTCCATTCGATTTCATTCCATTCCATTCCATTCGGGTTGGTTCCATTCCATTCCGTTTCATTCCATTACATTCCATTCCATTAGATTCTTTTTGATTCCATTCCATTCCATTGCATTCCATTCCATTCCATTCCATTCCATTCCGGTTGATTCCATCCCATTCCATTCCATTACATTTGGTTTAACTCCATTCCATTCCATTCCGGTTGATTCCATTCCATTCCATTCCATCCCATTCCATTCCATTCCATTCCATTCGGTTTAATTCCATTCCATTCCATTCCGGTTGATTACATTCCATTCCTTTCCATTCCATTTTGGTTGATTCCATTCCATTCCATTCCTTTCCATTCCATTTAGGTTGACTCCATTCCTTTCCATTCCATTCCATTCCGGTTGATTCCATTCAATTCCATTCCATTCCATTCCATTCCTTTCCATTCGGATTTATTCCATTCCATTCCATTCCATCTGATTCCATTCCATTCCATCCGATTTCATTCCATTACATTCGGGTTGATTCCATAGCGTTCCATTCCATTCCATTCCGTTCCTTTCCAATCGATGTGATTCTATTCCATTGCGTTCCATTCCATTCCATTCCATTCCATTCGGGTTGATTCCATTCCATTCCATTCCATGGCATTTGGTTTGATTCCATCCTATTCCATTCCATTGAATTCCATTCCATTCCATTCCGGTTCACTGCATTCCATTCCATTCCATTCCATTCCATTCGGGTTGATTCCATTCCATTCCATTCGATTCCACTACATTCCATTCCATTCGATTCCATTCCATTCAGTTCGATTCCATTCCATTCCATTCCATTCCATTCCACTCTGTTTCGGTTGATTCCATTCCATTCAAATCCACTCCATTCCATTCCATTTGGTTTGATTCCATTCCATTCCATTCAATTCAATTCCTTTCCATTCCATTCCATTCGGGTTGATTCCATTCCATTCCATTCCATTCCATTCGGGTTGATTCCATTCCATTCCATTCCATTCCATTCGGGTTGATTCCATTCCATTCCATTCCATTCCGTTCCATTCCATTCCATTCGGGTTGATTCCATTCCATTCCATTCCGTTCCATTCAATTCCATTCCATTCCATTCCATTCGGTTTGATTCCATTCCATTCCATTCCATTGCATTCGGGTTGATTCCATTCCATTCCATTCCATTCCATTCGGGTTGATTCCATTCCATTCCATTCCATTCCATTCCATTCCATTCCATTCCATTCCATTCCATTCCATTCGAGTTGATTCCATTCCATTCCATTCCATTCCATTCCATTCCATTCGGATTGATTCCATTCCGTTCCATTCCATTCCATTCCATTCCATTCCATTCCATTCGGATTGATTCCATTCCATTTTCATTCCATTCCATTGCATTCCTTTCCATTCCATTCTGGTTGATTCCATTCCATTCCATTCTGTTCCATTCGGGTTGATTTCATTCCATTCCATTCCATTCGGGTTGATTACTTTCCGTTCCATTCCATTCCGTTCCATTCCATTCCATTTCTTTCCAAAACATTTCATTCTGGTTGATAATATTCTATTCCTTTCTGTTCCATTCCATTCCATTCCATTTCATTCCATCCCATTCCGGTTGATTCCATTCATTTCCATTCCATTCGGTTTGACTCCATTCCACTCCATTCTGGTTGATTGCATTCCATTCCTTTCCATTCCATTTAGTTTGACTCCATTCCATTCTATTCCATTCCACTTCATTCGGGTTGATTCCATTCCATTCTATTCCGTTCCATTCAGGTTGATTCTATTCCATTCCATTCCATTCCATTCCATTCCATTCCATTCCATTTGGGTTGATTCCTTTCCATTCCATTCCATTCCATTCCATTCCATTCTTGTTGATTCCATTCCATTCCATTCCATTCGCGTTGATTCCATTCCATTCCATTCCATTCGGGTTGATAACATTCTACTCCATTCCATCACATTCCATTCCATTCCATTCGGGTTGATTCCATTCCATTCCAATCCAATGCATTCCATTCCATTCGGGATGATTCCATTCCACTCCATTCCATGCCATTTGGTTTGATTCCATCCGATTCCATTCCATTGAATTCCATTCCATTCCATTCGGGTTGATTCCATTCCATTCCATTCGATTCCACTACATTCCATTCCATTCCATTCCATTCCATTTAGTTCGATTCCATTCCATTGCATTCCATTCCATTCCACTGCGTTCCAGTTGCTTCCATTCCATTCTAATCCACTACATTCCATTCCATTTGGTTTGATTCCATTCCATTCCATTCCAATCCATTCCATTCCATTCCATTCGGGTTGATTCCATTCCATTCCATTGCATTCCATTCGGGTTGATTCCATTCCATTCCATTCCATTCCATTTCATTCCATTCCATTCCATTCCATTCGGGTTGATTCCATTCCGTTCCATTCCATTCCATTCCATTGCATTCCATTCGAGTTGATTCCATTCCGTTCCATTCGATTCCATTCCATTAAGATTGATTCCATTCCATTTTCATTCCATTCCATTGCATTCCTTTCCATTCCATTCGTGTTCCATCACATTCCATTCCATTCCATTCGGGTTGATTCCATTCCATTCCATTCCATTGCATTCCATTCCATTCGGGTTGATTCCATTCCATTCCATTCCATGCCATTTGGTTTGATTCCATCCCATTCCATTCCATTGAATTCCATCCCATTCCATTCCGGTTCACTGCATTCCATTCCATTCCATTCCATTCCACTCTGTTTCGGTTGATTCCATTCCATTCCAATCCACTCCATTCCATTCCATTTGGTTTGATTCCATTCCATTCCATTCCATTCCATTCCAATCCATTCCATTCCATTCCATTCGGGTTGATTCCATTCCATTCCATTGCATTCCATTCGGGTTGATTCCATTCCATTCCATTCCATTTCATTTCATTCCATTCCATTCCATTCCATTCGGGTTCATTCCATTCCATTGCATTCCATTCGAGTTGATTCCATTCCGTTCCATTCCATTCCATTCCATTAAGATTGATTCCATTCCATTTTCATTCCATTCCATTGCATTCCTTTCCATTCCATTCGGGTTGATTCCATTCTATGTCTTTCCATTCCATTCCATTCCATTCGTGTTGATTCCATTCCATTCCATTCCATTCCATTCGCGTTGATTCCATTCCATTCCATTCCATTCGGGATGATAACATTCTATTCCATTCCATCACATTCCATTCCATTCCATTCGGGTTGAATCCATTCCATTCCATTCCATTGCATTCCATTCCATTCGGGTTGATTCCATTCCATTCCATTCCATGCCATTTGGTTTGATTCCATCCCATTCCATTCCATTGAATTCCATTCCATTCCATTCCGGTTCACTGCATTCCATTCCATTCCATTCCATTGAATTCCATTCCATTCCATTCCGGTTCACTGCATTCCATTCCATTCCGTTCCATTCCATTCGGGTTGATTCCATTCCATTCCATTCGATTCCACTACATTGCATTCCATTCGATTCCATTCCATTCAGTTCGATTCCATTC
This sequence comes from Pan paniscus, assembly GCF_029289425.2. NCBI lineage: Eukaryota > Metazoa > Chordata > Mammalia > Primates > Hominidae > Pan > Pan paniscus. The sequence goes on from NC_073260.2 coordinate 62,638,381, forward strand.
CATTCCATTCCATTCCATTCCACTCCGTTCCGGTTGATTCCATTCCATTCCAATCCACTCCATTCCATTCCATTTGGTTTGATTCCATTCCATTCCTTTCCATTCCATTCCATTCCATTCCATTCGGGTTGATGCCATTCCATTCCATTCCTTTCCTTTCGGGTTGATTCCATTCCATTCCATTCCATTCCATTCCATTCCATTCCATTCCATTCGGGATGATTCCATTCCATTCTTTCAATTCCATTCCATTCCATTCCAATCGGGTTGATTCCATTCCGTTCCATTCCATTCCATTCCATTCCATTCGGATTTATTCCGTTCCATTTTCATTCCATTCCATTGCATTCCTTTCCATTTCATTCGGGTTGATTCCATTCCATTCCATTCCGTTCCATTCGGGTTGATTCCATTCCATTCCATTCCATTGCATTCCATTCCATTCGGGTTGATTCCATTCCATTCCATTCCATGCCATTTGGTTTGATTCCATCCCATTACATTCCATTGAACTCCAATCCATTCCATTCCGGTTGACTGTATTCCATTCCATTCCATTCCATTCCATTCGGGTTGATTCCATTCCATTCCATTCGATTCCACTACATTCCATTCCATTCCATTCGATTCCTTTCCATTCAGTTCGATTCCTTTCCATTCCATTCCAGTCGATTCCCCTCCGTTCCGGTTGATTCCATTCCATTCCAATCCACTCCATTCCATTCCATTTGGTTTGATTCCATTCCATTCCATTCCAATCCATTCCATTCCATTCGGGTTGATTCCATTCCATTCCATTCTATTCCATTCGGGTTGATTCCATTCCATTCCATTCCATTCCATTCCATTCCATTCCATTCAGGTTGATTCCATTCCATTCCATTCCATTCCATTCCATTCCGGTTGATTGCATTCCATTCCATTCCATTCCATTCCATTCCATTCCATTCCGGTTGACTCCATTCCATTCCATTCCATTCCATTATATTCCATTCTGGTTGATTCCATTCCATTCCATTCCATTCCATTGCTTTCCATTTGGGTTGATTCCATTCCATTGAATTCCATCCGATTCCATTCCATTCCTTTCGGGTTGATTTCATAGCATTCCATTCCATTCCATTCCGTTCCATTCCAATCGGGTTGATTCTATTCCATTGCGTTCCTTTCCTTTCCCTTCCATTCCTTTCCACTTGGGTTGACTCCATTCCATTCCAATCTATTCCATTCCACTCCATTCCATTCCATTCTGGTTGATTCCATTCCACTCCATTCCATTCCATTCCATTCCATTCCTTACCATTCCATTCCATTCGGGTTGATTACTTTCCATTCCATTCCATTCCATTCCATTCCAAACCATTCCATTCGAGTTGATAATATTCTATTCTATTCCGTTCCATTCCATTCCATTCCAATTCATTCCATTCCATTCGGGTTGATTCCATTCCATTCCATTCCATTCGGTTTGACTCCATTCCATTCCATTCCGGTTGATTCCATTCCATTCCTTTCCATTCCATTTTGGTTGATTCCATTCCATTTCATTCCTTTCCATTCCATTTCGGTTGACTCCATTCCATTCCATTCCATTCCATTCATTTCCGGTTGATTCCATTCCATTCCATTCCTTTCCATTAGGATTGATTCCATTCCATTCCATTCCATCCGATTCCATTCCATTCCATTCCATTCGGGTTGATTCCATAGCATTCCATTCCATTCCATTCCGATCCGTTCCAAACGGGTTGATTCTATTCCATTGCGTGCCATTCCATTCCATTCCATTCCATTCCACTTGGGTTGACTCCATTCCATTCCAATCTATTCCATTCCATTCCATTCCATTCCATTCGGGTTGATTCCATTCCACTCCATTCCATTCCATTCCATTCCATTTCATTCGGGTTGATTCCATTTCATTCCATTCCGTTCCATTCGGGTTGATTCTATTCCATTCCATTCCATTCGGGTTGATTCCATTCCACTCCATTCCATTCCATTCCATTCCATTTCATTCGGGTTGATTCCATTTCATTCCATTCCGTTCCATTCGGGTTGATTCTATTCCATTCCATTCCATTCCATTCCATTCCAGTTGGGTTGCTTACATTCCATTCCATTCCATTCCATTCGTGTTGATTCCAATCCATTCCATTCCATTCGGGTTGATTCCATTCCATTCCATTCCATTCGGGTTGATAACATTCTATTCTATTCCATGCAATTCCATTCCATTCCATTCGGGTTGATTCCATTCCATTCCATTCCATTGCATTCCATTCCATTCGGGTTGATTCCATTCCATTCCATTCCATTCCATTGCATTGCATTCGAGTTGATTCCATTCCGTTCCATTCCATTCCATTCCATTCCATTCCATTCCATTCCATTCCATTCGGGTTGATTCCATTCCATTCCATTCCATTCCATTCCATTCGTGTTGATTCCATTCCATTCCATTACATTCCACTCCATTCCATTCGTGTTGATTCCATTCCATTCTATTCCATTCCATTCGGTTTGACTCCATTCCATTACATTCCTGTTGATTCCATTCCACTCCATTCCATTCCATTCCATTCCATTCCTTACCATTCCATTCCATTCGGGTTGATTACTTTCCATTCCATTCCATTCCATTCCATTCCATTCCAAACCATTCCATTCGAGTTGATAATATTCTATTCCATTCCGTTCCATTCCATTCCATTCCATTTCATTCCATTCCATTCGGGTTGATTCCATTCCATTCCATTCCATTCGGTTTGACTCCATTCCATTCCATTCCGGTTGATTCCATTCCATTCCTTTCCATTCCATTTAGGTTGATTCCATTCCATTTCATTCCTTTCCATTCCATTTAGGTTGACTCCATTCCATTCCATTCCATTCCATTCCATTCCATTCCGGTTGATTCCATTCCATTCAATTCCATTCCTTTCCATTCCTTTCCATTAGGATTGATTCCATTCCATTCCATTCCATCCGATTCCATTCCATTCCATTCCATTCGGGTGGATTCCATAGCATTCCATTCCATTCCATTCCGATCCGTTCCAATCGGGTTGATTCTATTCCATTGCGTGCCATTCCATTCCATTCCATTCCGTTCCCCTTGTGTTGACTCCATTGCATTCCAGTCTATTCCATTCCATTCCATTCCATTTCATTCCATTCGGGTTGATTCCATTCCACTGCATTCCATTCCATTCCATTCCATGTCAGTCGGGTTGAATCCATTCCATTCCATTCCGTTCCATTCGGGTTGATTCTATTCCATTCCATTCCATTCCATTCCATTCCACTTGCGTTGCTTCCATTCCATTCCATTCCATTCGTGTTGATTTCATTCCATTGCATTCCACTCGGGTTGATTCCATTGCATTCCATTCCATTCGGGTTGATAACATTCTATTCTATTCCATCCCATTCCATTCCATTCCATTCGGGTTGATTCCATTCCATTCCATTCCATTGCATTCCATTCCATTCAGGTTGACTCCATTCCATTCCATTCCATTCCATTATATTCCATTCTAGTTGATTCCATTCCATTCCATTCCATTCCATTCCTTTCCATTTGGGTTGATTCCATTCCATTAAATTCCATCCGATTCCATTCCATTCCTTTCGGGTTGATTTCATAGCATTCCATTCCATTCCATTCCGTTCCATTCCAATCGGGTTGATTCTATTCCATTGCGTTCCTTTCCTTTCCCTTCCATTCCTTTCCACTTGGGTTGACTCCATTCCATTCCAATCTATTCCATTCCACTCCATTCCATTCCATTCTGGTTGATTCCTTTCCACTCCATTGCATTCCATTCCATTCCATTCCTTACCATTCCATTCCATTCGGGTTGATTACTTTCCATTCCATTCCATTCCATTCCAAACCATTCCATTCGAGTTGATAATATTCTATTCTATTCCGTTCCATTCCATTCCATTCCAATTCATTCCATTCCATTCGGGTTGATTCCATTCCATTCCATTCCATTCGGTTTGACTCCATTCCATTCCATTCCGGTTGATTCCATTCCATTCCTTTCCATTCCATTTTGGTTGATTCCATTCCATTTCATTCCTTTCCATTCCATTTCGGTTGACTCCATTCCATTCCATTCCATTCCATTCCATTCATTTCCGGTTGATTCCATTCCATTCCATTCCTTTCCATTAGGATTGATTCCATTCCATTCCATTCCATCCGATTCCATTCCATTCCATTCCATTCGGGTTGATTCCATAGCATTCCATTCCATTCCATTCCGATCCGTTCCAATCGGGTTGATTCTATTCCATTGCGTGCCATTCCATTCCATTCCATTCCATTCCACTTGGGTTGACTCCATTCCATTCCAATCTATTCCATTCCATTCCATTCCATTCCATTCGGGTTGATTCACATTCCACTCCATTCCATTCCATTCCATTCCATTTCATTCGGGTTGATTCCATTTCATTCCATTCCGTTCCATTCGGGTTGATTCTATTCCATTCCATTCCATTCCATTCCATTCCACTTGGGTTGCTTACATTCCATTCCATTCCATTCCATTCGTGTTGATTCCATTCCATTCCATTCCATTCGGGTTGATTCCATTCCATTCCATTCCATTCGGGTTGATAACATTCTATTCTATTCCATGCAATTCCATTCCATTCCATTCGAGTTGATTCCATTCCATTCCATTCCATTGCATTCCATTCCATTCGGGTTGATTCCATTCCATTCCATTCCATTCCATTGCATTCCATTCGAGTTGATTCCATTCCGTTCCATTCCATTCCATTCCATTCCATTCCATTCCATTCCATTAAGATTGATTCCATTCCATTTTCATTCCATTCCATTGCATTCCTTTCCATTGCATTCGGGTTGATTCCATTCCATTCCATTCTATTTCATATGGGTTGATTCCATTCCATTCGATTTGATTCCATTCCATTTCATTCCATTCCATTCGATTTCATTCCATTCCATTCCATTCGGGTTGGTTCCATTCCATTCCGTTTCATTCCATTTCATTCCATTCCATTACATTCTCTTTGATTCCATTCCATTCCATTGCATTCCATTCCATTCCATTGCATTCCATTCCATTCCATTCCGGTTGATTCCATTCCATTCCATTCCATTCTATTCGTGTTGATTCCATTCCATTCCATTCGTGTTTATTCCATTCCATTCCATTCCATTCCATTCCATTCCATTCCATTCCATTCCATTCCATTCCATTGGGGTTGATTCCATTCCATTCCCTTCCATTCAATTCCTTTCCATTCAGGTTGATTCCATTCCATTCCATTCTATCCCATTCCATTCCATTCCTTTTGGTTTACCTGCATTCCATTCCATTCCGGTTGATTCCATTCCATTCCTGTCCATTCCATTTTGGTTGATTCCATTCCATTCCATTCCTTTCCATTCCATTTAGGTTGACTCCATTCCTTTCCATCCCATTCCGTTCCGGTTGATTCCATTCAATTCCATCCCATTCCATTCCTTTCCATTCGGATTTATTCCATTCAATTCCTTTCCATCCGATTCCATTCCATTCCATCCGATTTCATTCCATTCCATTCGGGTTGATTCCATGCCACTCCATTCCATTCCATTCCATTCCATTCCATTTCATTCGTGTTGATTCCATTCCATTCCATTCCATTCCGTTCGGGTTGATTCTATTCGATTCCATTACATTCCATTCCTTTCCACTTCGGTTGCTCCCATTCCATTCCATTCCATTCCATTCGTGTTTATTCCATTCCATTCCATTCCATTCGTGTTGATTCCATTCCATTCCATTCCATTCCGGTTGATTCCATTCCATTCCATTCCATTCCATTCCATTCCATTCCATTCCATTCCATTCCGGTTGACTCCATTCCATTCCATTCCATTCCATTATATTCCATTCCGGTTGATTCCATTCCATTCCATTCCATTCCATTCCTTTCCATTTGGGTTGATTCCATTCCATTAAATTCCATCCGATTCCATTCCATTCCATTCGGGTTGATTCCATAGCATTCCATTCCATTCCATTCCGTTCCGTTCCAATCGGGTTGATTCTATTCCATTGCGTTCCATTCCATTCCCTTCCATTCCATTCCACTTGGGTTGATTCCATTCCATTCCAATCTATTCCATTCCATTCCATTCCATTCCATTCCATTCGGGTTGATTCCATTCCACTCCATTCCATTCCATTCCATTCCATTCCTTACCATTCCATTCCATTCGGTTTGATTACTTTCCATTCCATTCCATTCCATTCCATTCCATTCCATTCCAAACCATTCCATTCGAGTTGATAATATTCTATTCCATTCCGTTCCATTCCATTCCATTCCATTTCATTCCATTCCTTTCGGGTTGATTCCATTCCATTCCATTCCATTCGGTTTGACTCCATTCCATTCCATTCCGGTTGATTCCATTCCATTCCTTTCCATTCCATTTAGGTTGATTCCATTCCATTTCATTCCTTTCCATTCCATTTAGGTTGACTCCATTCCATTCCATTCCATTCCATTCCACTCCGGTTGATTCCATTCCATTCAATTCCATTCCTTTCCATTCCTTTCCATTAGGATTGATTCCATTCCATTCCATTCCATCCGATTCCATTCCATTCCATTCCATTCCGGTTTATTCCATAGCATTCCATTCCATTCCATTCCGTTCCGTTCCACTCTGGTTGATTCTATTCCATTGCGTTCCATTCCATTCCATTGCATTCCATTCCATTCAGGTTGATTCCATTCCATTCCATTCCATTCCATTTCATTCCATTCCATTCCATTCCATTCGGGTTAATTCCATTCCGTTCCATTCCATTCCATTCCATTGCATTCCATTCGAGTTGATTCCATTCCGTTCCATTCGATTCCATTCCATTAAGATTGATTCCATTCCATTTTCATTCCATTCCATTGCATTCCTTTCCATTCCATTCGGGTTGATTCCATTCCATTCCATTCCATTGCATTCCATTCCATTCGGGTTGATTCCATTCCATTCCATTCCATGCCATTTGGTTTGATTCCATCCCATTCCATTCCATTGAATTCCATCCCATTCCATTCCGGTTCACTGCATTCCATTCCATTCCATTCCATTCCACTCTGTTTCGGTTGATTCCATTCCATTCCAATCCACTCCATTCCATTCCATTTGGTTTGATTCCATTCCATTCCATTCCATTCCAATCCATTCCATTCCATTCCATTCGGGTTGATTCCATTCCATTCCATTGCATTCCATTCGGGTTGATTCCATTCCATTCCATTCCATTCCATTCCATTTCATTCCATTCCATTCCATTCCATTCGGGTTCATTCCATTCCATTCCATTCCATTCCATTCCATTGCATTCCATTCGAGTTGATTCCATTCCTTTCCATTCCATTCCATTCCATTAAGATTGATTCCATTCCATTTTCATTCCATTCCATTGCATTCCTTTCCATTCCATTCGGGTTGATTCCATTCTATGCCATTCCATTCCATTCCATTCCATTCGTGTTGATTCCATTCCATTCCATTCCATTCCATTCGCGTTGATTCCATTCCATTCCATTCCATTCGGGATGATAACATTCTATTCCATTCCATCACATTCCATTCCATTCCATTCGGGTTGAATCCATTCCATTCCATTCCATTGCATTCCATTCCATTCGGGTTGATTCCATTCCATTCCATTCCATGCCATTTGGTTTGATTCCATCCCCTTCCATTCCATTGAATTCCATTCCATTCCATTCCGGTTCACTGCATTCCATTCCATTCCATTCCATTGAATTCCATCCCATTCCATTCCGGATCACTGCATTCCATTCCATTCCATTCCATTCCACTCTGTTTCGGTTGATTCCATTCCATTCCAATCCACTCCATTCCATTCCATTTGGTTTGATTCCATTCCATTCCATTCCATTCCAATCCATTCCATTCCATTCCATTCGGGTGGATTCCATTCCATTCCATTGCATTCCATTCGGGTTGATTCCATTCCATTCCATTCCATTCCATTTCATTCCATTCCATTCCATTCCATTCGGGTTGATTCCATTCCATTCCATTCCATTCCATTCCATTCCATTGCATTCCATTCGAGTTGATTCCATTCCGTTCCATTCCATTCCATTCCATTAAGATTGATTCCATTCCATTTTCATTCCATTCCATTGCATTCCTTTCCATTCCATTCGGGTTGTTTCCATTCTATGCCATTCCATTCCATTCCATTCCATTCGTGTTGATTCCATTCCATTCCATTCCATTCGCGTTGATTCCATTCCATTCCATTCCATTCGGGTTGATAACATTCTATTCCATTCCATCACATTCCATTCCATTCCATTCGGGTTGAATCCATTCCATTCCATTCCATTGCATTCCATTCCGTTCGGGTTGATTCCATTCCATTCCATTCCATGGCATTTGGTTTGATTCCATCCCATTCCATTCCATTGAATTCCATTCCATTCCATTCCGGTTCACTGCATTCCATTCCATTCCATTCCATTCCATTGAATTCCATTCCATTCCATTCCGGTTCACTGCATTCCATTCCATTCCGTTCCATTCCATTCGGGTTGATTCCATTCCATTCCATTCCATTCCACTACATTCCATTCCATTCGATTCCATTCCATTCAATTCGATTCCATTCCATTCCATTCCATTCGATTCCACTCCGTTCCGGTTGATTCCATTCCATTCCAATCCACTCCATTCCATTCCATTTGGTTTGATTCCATTCCATTCCTTTCCATTCCATTCCATTCCATTCCATTCGGGTTGATGCCATTCCATTCCATTCCATTCCATTTGGGTTGATTCCATTCCATTCCATTCCATTCCATTCCATTCCATTCCATTCCATTCGGGATGATTCCATTCCATTCTTTCAATTCCATTCCATTCCATTCCAATCGGGTTGATTCCATTCCGTTCCATTCCATTACATTCCATTAAGATTGATTCCATTCCATTTTCATTCCATTCCTTTGCATTCCTTTCCATTCCATTCGGGTTGATTCCAATCCATGCCATTCCATTCCATTCCATTCCATTCGTGTTGATTCCATTCCATTCCATTCCATTCGCGTTGATTCCATTCCATTCCATTCCATTGGGGTTGATAACTTTCTATTCCATTCCATCACATTCCATTCCATTCCATTCGGGATGATTCCATTCCATTCCATTCCACTGCATTCCATTCCATTCGGGTTGATTCCATTCCATTCCATTCCATGCCATTTGGTTTGATTCCATCCCATTCCATTCCATTGAATTCCATTCCATTCCATTCCGGTTCACTGCATTCCATTCCATTCCATTCCATTCCATTCGGGGTGATTCCATTCCATTCCATTCGATTCTACTACATTCCATTCCATTCGATTCCATTCCATTCAGTTCGATTCCATTCCATTCCATTCCATTCGATTCCACTCCGTTCCGGTTGATTCCATTCCATTCCAGTCCACTCCATTCCATTCCATTTGGTTTGATTCCATTCCATTCCTTTCCATTCCATTCCATTCCATTCCATTCCATTCGGGTTGATTCCATTCCATTCCATTCCATTCCATTCCATTCGGGTTGATTCCATTCCATTCCATTCAATTCCATTCCATTCGGGATGATTCCATTCCATTCTTTCCATTCCATTCCATTCCATTCCATTTGGGTTGATTCCATTCCGTTCCATTCCATTCCATTCCATTCCATTCCATTCCATTCGGATTTATTCCATTCCATTTTCATTCCATTCCTTTGCATTCCTTTCCATTTCATTCGGGTTGATTCCATTCCATTCCATTCTGTTCCATTCGGGTTGATTCCATTCCATTCCATTCCATGCCATTTGGTTTGATTCCATCCCATTACATTCCATTGAACTCCATTCCATTCCATTCCGGTTGACAGCATTCCATTCCTTTCCATTCCATTCCATTCGGTTTGATTCCATTCCATTGCATTCGATTCCACTACATTCCATTCCATTCGATTCCATTCCTTTCAGTTCGATTCCTTTCCATTCCATTCCATTCGATTCCACTTCATTCCGGTTGATTCCATTCCATTCCAATCCACTCCATTCCATTCCATTTGGTTTGATTCCATTCCATTCCATTCCAATCCATTCCATTCCATTCGGGTTGATTCCACTCCATTCCATTCTATTCCATTCGGGTTGATTCCATTCCATTCCATTCCATTCCATTCCATTCGGGTTGATTCCATTCCATTCCATTCCATTCCATTCCATTCCATTCGGGTTGATTCCATTCCGTTCCATTCCATTCCATTTCATTCCATTCCATTCCATTCCATTCGGATTGATTCCATTACATTTTCATTCCATTCCATTGCATTCCTTTCCATTCCATTCGGGTTGATTCCATTCCATTCCATTCTATTCCATTTGGGTTGATTTTATTCCATGCCATTCCATTCCATTCGAGTTGATTCCATTCCATTCCATTCCATTCCATTCGATTTCATTCCATTCCATTCCATTCGGGTTGGTTCCATTCCATTCCGTTTCATTCCATTACATTCCATTCCATTAGATTCTTTTTGATTCCATTCCATTCCATTGCATTCCATTCCATTCCATTCCATTCCATTCCGGTTGATTCCATCCCATTCCATTCCATTACATTTGGTTTAACTCCATTCCATTCCATTCCGGTTGATTCCATTCCATTCCATTCCATCCCATTCCATTCCATTCCATTCCATTCGGTTTAATTCCATTCCATTCCATTCCGGTTGATTACATTCCATTCCTTTCCATTCCATTTTGGTTGATTCCATTCCATTCCATTCCTTTCCATTCCATTTAGGTTGACTCCATTCCTTTCCATTCCATTCCATTCCGGTTGATTCCATTCAATTCCATTCCATTCCATTCCATTCCTTTCCATTCGGATTTATTCCATTCCATTCCATTCCATCTGATTCCATTCCATTCCATCCGATTTCATTCCATTACATTCGGGTTGATTCCATAGCGTTCCATTCCATTCCATTCCGTTCCTTTCCAATCGATGTGATTCTATTCCATTGCGTTCCATTCCATTCCATTCCATTCCATTCGGGTTGATTCCATTCCATTCCATTCCATGGCATTTGGTTTGATTCCATCCTATTCCATTCCATTGAATTCCATTCCATTCCATTCCGGTTCACTGCATTCCATTCCATTCCATTCCATTCCATTCGGGTTGATTCCATTCCATTCCATTCGATTCCACTACATTCCATTCCATTCGATTCCATTCCATTCAGTTCGATTCCATTCCATTCCATTCCATTCCATTCCACTCTGTTTCGGTTGATTCCATTCCATTCAAATCCACTCCATTCCATTCCATTTGGTTTGATTCCATTCCATTCCATTCAATTCAATTCCTTTCCATTCCATTCCATTCGGGTTGATTCCATTCCATTCCATTCCATTCCATTCGGGTTGATTCCATTCCATTCCATTCCATTCCATTCGGGTTGATTCCATTCCATTCCATTCCATTCCGTTCCATTCCATTCCATTCGGGTTGATTCCATTCCATTCCATTCCGTTCCATTCCATTCCATTCCATTCCATTCCATTCGGTTTGATTCCATTCCATTCCATTCCATTGCATTCGGGTTGATTCCATTCCATTCCATTCCATTCCATTCGGGTTGATTCCATTCCATTCCATTCCATTCCATTCCATTCCATTCCATTCCATTCCATTCCATTCCATTCGAGTTGATTCCATTCCATTCCATTCCATTCCATTCCATTCCGTTCGGATTGATTCCATTCCGTTCCATTCCATTCCATTCCATTCCATTCCATTCCATTCGGATTGATTCCATTCCATTTTCATTCCATTCCATTGCATTCCTTTCCATTCCATTCTGGTTGATTCCATTCCATTCCATTCTATTCCATTCGGGTTGATTTCATTCCATTCCATTCCATTCGGGTTGATTACTTTCCGTTCCATTCCATTCCGTTCCATTCCATTCCATTTCTTTCCAAAACATTTCATTCTGGTTGATAATATTCTATTCCTTTCTGTTCCATTCCATTCCATTCCATTTCATTCCATCCCATTCCGGTTGATTCCATTCATTTCCATTCCATTCGGTTTGACTCCATTCCACTCCATTCTGGTTGATTGCATTCCATTCCTTTCCATTCCATTTAGTTTGACTCCATTCCATTCTATTCCATTCCACTTCATTCGGGTTGATTCCATTCCATTCTATTCCGTTCCATTCAGGTTGATTCTATTCCTTTCCATTCCATTCCATTCCATTCCATTCCATTCCATTTGGGTTGATTCCTTTCCATTCCATTCCATTCCATTCCATTCCATTCTTGTTGATTCCATTCCATTCCATTCCATTCGCGTTGATTCCATTCCATTCCATTCCATTCGGGTTGATAACATTCTACTCCATTCCATCACATTCCATTCCATTCCATTCGGGTTGATTCCATTCCATTCCAATCCAATGCATTCCATTCCATTCGGGATGATTCCATTCCACTCCATTCCATGCCATTTGGTTTGATTCCATCCGATTCCATTCCATTGAATTCCATTCCATTCCATTCGGGTTGATTCCATTCCATTCCATTCGATTCCACTACATTCCATTCCATTCCATTCCATTCCATTTAGTTCGATTCCATTCCATTGCATTCCATTCCATTCCACTGCGTTCCAGTTGCTTCCATTCCATTCTAATCCACTACATTCCATTCCATTTGGTTTGATTCCATTCCATTCCATTCCAATCCATTCCATTCCATTCCATTCGGGGTGATTCCATTCCATTCCATTCGATTCTACTACATTCCATTCCATTCGATTCCATTCCATTCAGTTCGATTCCATTCCATTCCATTCCATTCGATTCCACTCCGTTCCGGTTGATTCCATTCCATTCCAGTCCACTCCATTCCATTCCATTTGGTTTGATTCCATTCCATTCCTTTCCATTCCATTCCATTCCATTCCATTCCATTCGGGTTGATTCCATTCCATTCCATTCCATTCCATTCCATTCGGGTTGATTCCATTCCATTCCATTCAATTCCATTCCATTCGGGATGATTCCATTCCATTCTTTCCATTCCATTCCATTCCATTCCATTCGGGTTGATTCCATTCCGTTCCATTCCATTCCATTCCATTCCATTCCATTCCATTCGGATTTATTCCATTCCATTTTCATTCCATTCCTTTGCATTCCTTTCCATTTCATTCGGGTTGATTCCATTCCATTCCATTCTGTTCCATTCGGGTTGATTCCATTCCATTCCATTCCATGCCATTTGGTTTGATTCCATCCCATTACATTCCATTGAACTCCATTCCATTCCATTCCGGTTGACAGCATTCCATTCCTTTCCATTCCATTCCATTCGGTTTGATTCCATTCCATTGCATTCGATTCCACTACATTCCATTCCATTCGATTCCATTCCTTTCAGTTCGATTCCTTTCCATTCCATTCCATTCGATTCCACTTCATTCCGGTTGATTCCATTCCATTCCAATCCACTCCATTCCATTCCATTTGGTTTGATTCCATTCCATTCCATTCCAATCCATTCCATTCCATTCGGGTTGATTCCACTCCATTCCATTCTATTCCATTCGGGTTGATTCCATTCCATTCCATTCCATTCCATTCCATTCGGGTTGATTCCATTCCATTCCATTCCATTCCATTCCATTCCATTCGGGTTGATTCCATTCCGTTCCATTCCATTCCATTTCATTCCATTCCATTCCATTCCATTCGGATTGATTCCATTACATTTTCATTCCATTCCATTGCATTCCTTTCCATTCCATTCGGGTTGATTCCATTCCATTCCATTCTATTCCATTTGGGTTGATTTTATTCCATGCCATTCCATTCCATTCGAGTTGATTCCATTCCATTCCATTCCATTCCATTCGATTTCATTCCATTCCATTCCATTCGGGTTGGTTCCATTCCATTCCGTTTCATTCCATTACATTCCATTCCATTAGATTCTTTTTGATTCCATTCCATTCCATTGCATTCCATTCCATTCCATTCCATTCCATTCCGGTTGATTCCATCCCATTCCATTCCATTACATTTGGTTTAACTCCATTCCATTCCATTCCGGTTGATTCCATTCCATTCCATTCCATCCCATTCCATTCCATTCCATTCCATTCGGTTTAATTCCATTCCATTCCATTCCGGTTGATTACATTCCATTCCTTTCCATTCCATTTTGGTTGATTCCATTCCATTCCATTCCTTTCCATTCCATTTAGGTTGACTCCATTCCTTTCCATTCCATTCCATTCCGGTTGATTCCATTCAATTCCATTCCATTCCATTCCATTCCTTTCCATTCGGATTTATTCCATTCCATTCCATTCCATCTGATTCCATTCCATTCCATCCGATTTCATTCCATTACATTCGGGTTGATTCCATAGCGTTCCATTCCATTCCATTCCGTTCCTTTCCAATCGATGTGATTCTATTCCATTGCGTTCCATTCCATTCCATTCCATTCCATTCGGGTTGATTCCATTCCATTCCATTCCATGGCATTTGGTTTGATTCCATCCTATTCCATTCCATTGAATTCCATTCCATTCCATTCCGGTTCACTGCATTCCATTCCATTCCATTCCATTCCATTCGGGTTGATTCCATTCCATTCCATTCGATTCCACTACATTCCATTCCATTCGATTCCATTCCATTCAGTTCGATTCCATTCCATTCCATTCCATTCCATTCCACTCTGTTTCGGTTGATTCCATTCCATTCAAATCCACTCCATTCCATTCCATTTGGTTTGATTCCATTCCATTCCATTCAATTCAATTCCTTTCCATTCCATTCCATTCGGGTTGATTCCATTCCATTCCATTCCATTCCATTCGGGTTGATTCCATTCCATTCCATTCCATTCCATTCGGGTTGATTCCATTCCATTCCATTCCATTCCGTTCCATTCCATTCCATTCGGGTTGATTCCATTCCATTCCATTCCGTTCCATTCAATTCCATTCCATTCCATTCCATTCGGTTTGATTCCATTCCATTCCATTCCATTGCATTCGGGTTGATTCCATTCCATTCCATTCCATTCCATTCGGGTTGATTCCATTCCATTCCATTCCATTCCATTCCATTCCATTCCATTCCATTCCATTCCATTCGAGTTGATTCCATTCCATTCCATTCCATTCCATTCCATTCCATTCGGATTGATTCCATTCCGTTCCATTCCATTCCATTCCATTCCATTCCATTCCATTCGGATTGATTCCATTCCATTTTCATTCCATTCCATTGCATTCCTTTCCATTCCATTCTGGTTGATTCCATTCCATTCCATTCTATTCCATTCGGGTTGATTTCATTCCATTCCATTCCATTCGGGTTGATTACTTTCCGTTCCATTCCATTCCGTTCCATTCCATTCCATTTCTTTCCAAAACATTTCATTCTGGTTGATAATATTCTATTCCTTTCTGTTCCATTCCATTCCATTCCATTTCATTCCATCCCATTCCGGTTGATTCCATTCATTTCCATTCCATTCGGTTTGACTCCATTCCACTCCATTCTGGTTGATTGCATTCCATTCCTTTCCATTCCATTTAGTTTGACTCCATTCCATTCTATTCCATTCCACTTCATTCGGGTTGATTCCATTCCATTCTATTCCGTTCCATTCAGGTTGATTCTATTCCATTCCATTCCATTCCATTCCATTCCATTCCATTCCATTTGGGTTGATTCCTTTCCATTCCATTCCATTCCATTCCATTCCATTCTTGTTGATTCCATTCCATTCCATTCCATTCGCGTTGATTCCATTCCATTCCATTCCATTCGGGTTGATAACATTCTACTCCATTCCATCACATTCCATTCCATTCCATTCGGGTTGATTCCATTCCATTCCAATCCAATGCATTCCATTCCATTCGGGATGATTCCATTCCACTCCATTCCATGCCATTTGGTTTGATTCCATCCGATTCCATTCCATTGAATTCCATTCCATTCCATTCGGGTTGATTCCATTCCATTCCATTCGATTCCACTACATTCCATTCCATTCCATTCCATTCCATTTAGTTCGATTCCATTCCATTGCATTCCATTCCATTCCACTGCGTTCCAGTTGCTTCCATTCCATTCTAATCCACTACATTCCATTCCATTTGGTTTGATTCCATTCCATTCCATTCCAATCCATTCCATTCCATTCCATTCGGGTTGATTCCATTCCATTCCATTGCATTCCATTCGGGTTGATTCCATTCCATTCCATTCCATTCCATTTCATTCCATTCCATTCCATTCCATTCGGGTTGATTCCATTCCGTTCCATTCCATTCCATTCCATTGCATTCCATTCGAGTTGATTCCATTCCGTTCCATTCGATTCCATTCCATTAAGATTGATTCCATTCCATTTTCATTCCATTCCATTGCATTCCTTTCCATTCCATTCGTGTTCCATCACATTCCATTCCATTCCATTCGGGTTGATTCCATTCCATTCCATTCCATTGCATTCCATTCCATTCGGGTTGATTCCATTCCATTCCATTCCATGCCATTTGGTTTGATTCCATCCCATTCCATTCCATTGAATTCCATCCCATTCCATTCCGGTTCACTGCATTCCATTCCATTCCATTCCATTCCACTCTGTTTCGGTTGATTCCATTCCATTCCAATCCACTCCATTCCATTCCATTTGGTTTGATTCCATTCCATTCCATTCCATTCCATTCCAATCCATTCCATTCCATTCCATTCGGGTTGATTCCATTCCATTCCATTGCATTCCATTCGGGTTGATTCCATTCCATTCCATTCCATTTCATTTCATTCCATTCCATTCCATTCCATTCGGGTTCATTCCATTCCATTGCATTCCATTCGAGTTGATTCCATTCCGTTCCATTCCATTCCATTCCATTAAGATTGATTCCATTCCATTTTCATTCCATTCCATTGCATTCCTTTCCATTCCATTCGGGTTGATTCCATTCTATGTCTTTCCATTCCATTCCATTCCATTCGTGTTGATTCCATTCCATTCCATTCCATTCCATTCGCGTTGATTCCATTCCATTCCATTCCATTCGGGATGATAACATTCTATTCCATTCCATCACATTCCATTCCATTCCATTCGGGTTGAATCCATTCCATTCCATTCCATTGCATTCCATTCCATTCGGGTTGATTCCATTCCATTCCATTCCATGCCATTTGGTTTGATTCCATCCCATTCCATTCCATTGAATTCCATTCCATTCCATTCCGGTTCACTGCATTCCATTCCATTCCATTCCATTGAATTCCATTCCATTCCATTCCGGTTCACTGCATTCCATTCCATTCCGTTCCATTCCATTCGGGTTGATTCCATTCCATTCCATTCGATTCCACTACATTGCATTCCATTCGATTCCATTCCATTCAGTTCGATTCCATTCCATTCCATTCCATTCCATTCCACTCCGTTCCGGTTGATTCCATTCCATTCCAATCCACTCCATTCCATTCCATTTGGTTTGATTCCATTCCATTCCTTTCCATTCCATTCCATTCCATTCCATTCGGGTTGATGCCATTCCATTCCATTCCTTTCCTTTCGGGTTGATTCCATTCCATTCCATTCCATTCCATTCCATTCCATTCCATTCCATTCGGGATGATTCCATTCCATTCTTTCAATTCCATTCCATTCCATTCCAATCGGGTTGATTCCATTCCGTTCCATTCCATTCCATTCCATTCCATTCGGATTTATTCCGTTCCATTTTCATTCCATTCCATTGCATTCCTTTCCATTTCATTCGGGTTGATTCCATTCCATTCCATTCCGTTCCATTCGGGTTGATTCCATTCCATTCCATTCCATTGCATTCCATTCCATTCGGGTTGATTCCATTCCATTCCATTCCATGCCATTTGGTTTGATTCCATCCCATTACATTCCATTGAACTCCAATCCATTCCATTCCGGTTGACTGTGTTCCATTCCATTCCATTCCATTCCATTCGGGTTGATTCCATTCCATTCCATTCGATTCCACTACATTCCATTCCATTCCATTCGATTCCTTTCCATTCAGTTCGATTCCTTTCCATTCCATTCCAGTCGATTCCCCTCCGTTCCGGTTGGTTCCATTCCATTCCAATCCACTCCATTCCATTCCATTTGGTTTGATTCCATTCCATTCCATTCCAATCCATTCCATTCCATTCGGGTTGATTCCATTCCATTCCATTCTATTCCATTCGGGTTGATTCCATTCCATTCCATTCCATTCCATTCCATTCCATTCCATTCAGGTTGATTCCATTCCATTCCATTCCATTCCATTCCATTCCGGTTGATTGCATTCCATTCCATTCCATTCCATTCCATTCCATTCCATTCCGGTTGACTCCATTCCATTCCATTCCATTCCATTATATTCCATTCTGGTTGATTCCATTCCATTCCATTCCATTCCATTGCTTTCCATTTGGGTTGATTCCATTCCATTGAATTCCATCCGATTCCATTCCATTACTTTCGGGTTGATTTCATAGCATTCCATTCCATTCCATTCCGTTCCATTCCAATCGGGTTGATTCTATTCCATTGCGTTCCTTTCCTTTCCCTTCCATTCCTTTCCACTTGGGTTGACTCCATTCCATTCCAATCTATTCCATTCCACTCCATTCCATTCCATTCTGGTTGATTCCATTCCACTCCATTCCATTCCATTCCATTCCATTCCTTACCATTCCATTCCATTCGGGTTGATTACTTTCCATTCCATTCCATTCCATTCCATTCCAAACCATTCCATTCGAGTTGATAATATTCTATTCTATTCCGTTCCATTCCATTCCATTCCAATTCATTCCATTCCATTCGGGTTGATTCCATTCCATTCCATTCCATTCGGTTTGACTCCATTCCATTCCATTCCGGTTGATTCCATTCCATTCCTTTCCATTCCATTTTGGTTGATTCCATTCCATTTCATTCCTTTCCATTCCATTTCGGTTGACTCCATTCCATTCCATTCCATTCCATTCATTTCCGGTTGATTCCATTCCATTCCATTCCTTTCCATTAGGATTGATTCCATTCCATTCCATTCCATCCGATTCCATTCCATTCCATTCCATTCGGGTTGATTCCATAGCATTCCATTCCATTCCATTCCGATCCGTTCCAAACGGGTTGATTCTATTCCATTGCGTGCCATTCCATTCCATTCCATTCCATTCCACTTGGGTTGACTCCATTCCATTCCAATCTATTCCATTCCATTCCATTCCATTCCATTCGGGTTGATTCCATTCCACTCCATTCCATTCCATTCCATTCCATTTCATTCGGGTTGATTCCATTTCATTCCATTCCGTTCCATTCGGGTTGATTCTATTCCATTCCATTCCATTCCATTCCATTCCAGTTGGGTTGCTTACATTCCATTCCATTCCATTCCATTCGTGTTGATTCCAATCCATTCCATTCCATTCGGGTTGATTCCATTCCATTCCATTCCATTCGGGTTGATAACATTCTATTCTATTCCATGCAATTCCATTCCATTCCATTCGGGTTGATTCCATTCCATTCCATTCCATTGCATTCCATTCCATTCGGGTTGATTCCATTCCATTCCATTCCATTCCATTGCATTCCATTCGAGTTGATTCCATTCCGTTCCATTCCATTCCATTCCATTCCATTCCATTCCATTCCATTCCATTCGGGTTGATTCCATTCCATTCCATTCCATTCCATTCCATTCCATTCCATTCGTGTTGATTCCATTCCATTCCATTACATTCCACTCCATTCCATTCGTGTTGATTCCATTCCATTCTATTCCATTCCATTCGGTTTGACTCCATTCCATTACATTCCTGTTGATTCCATTCCACTCCATTCCATTCCATTCCATTCCATTCCTTACCATTCCATTCCATTCGGGTTGATTACTTTCCATTCCATTCCATTCCATTCCATTCCATTCCAAACCATTCCATTCGAGTTGATAATATTCTATTCCATTCCGTTCCATTCCATTCCATTCCATTTCATTCCATTCCATTCGGGTTGATTCCATTCCATTCCATTCCATTCGGTTTGACTCCATTCCATTCCATTCCGGTTGATTCCATTCCATTCCTTTCCATTCCATTTAGGTTGATTCCATTCCATTTCATTCCTTTCCATTCCATTTAGGTTGACTCCATTCCATTCCATTCCATTCCATTCCATTCCATTCCGGTTGATTCCATTCCATTCAATTCCATTCCTTTCCATTCCTTTCCATTAGGATTGATTCCATTCCATTCCATTCCATCCGATTCCATTCCATTCCATTCCATTCGGGTGGATTCCATAGCATTCCATTCCATTCCATTCCGATCCGTTCCAATCGGGTTGATTCTATTCCATTGCGTGCCATTCCATTCCATTCCATTCCGTTCCCCTTGTGTTGACTCCATTGCATTCCAGTCTATTCCATTCCATTCCATTCCATTTCATTCCATTCGGGTTGATTCCATTCCACTGCATTCCATTCCATTCCATTCCATGTCAGTCGGGTTGAATCCATTCCATTCCATTCCGTTCCATTCGGGTTGATTCTATTCCATTCCATTCCATTCCATTCCATTCCACTTGCGTTGCTTCCATTCCATTCCATTCCATTCGTGTTGATTTCATTCCATTGCATTCCACTCGGGTTGATTCCATTGCATTCCATTCCATTCGGGTTGATAACATTCTATTCTATTCCATCCCATTCCATTCCATTCCATTCGGGTTGATTCCATTCCATTCCATTCCATTGCATTCCATTCCATTCAGGTTGACTCCATTCCATTCCATTCCATTCCATTATATTCCATTCTAGTTGATTCCATTCCATTCCATTCCATTCCATTCCTTTCCATTTGGGTTGATTCCATTCCATTAAATTCCATCCGATTCCATTCCATTCCTTTCGGGTTGATTTCATAGCATTCCATTCCATTCCATTCCGTTCCATTCCAATCGGGTTGATTCTATTCCATTGCGTTCCTTTCCTTTCCCTTCCATTCCTTTCCACTTGGGTTGACTCCATTCCATTCCAATCTATTCCATTCCACTCCATTCCATTCCATTCTGGTTGATTCCTTTCCACTCCATTGCATTCCATTCCATTCCATTCCTTACCATTCCATTCCATTCGGGTTGATTACTTTCCATTCCATTCCATTCCATTCCAAACCATTCCATTCGAGTTGATAATATTCTATTCTATTCCGTTCCATTCCATTCCATTCCAATTCATTCCATTCCATTCGGGTTGATTCCATTCCATTCCATTCCATTCGGTTTGACTCCATTCCATTCCATTCCGGTTGATTCCATTCCATTCCTTTCCATTCCATTTTGGTTGATTCCATTCCATTTCATTCCTTTCCATTCCATTTCGGTTGACTCCATTCCATTCCATTCCATTCCATTCCATTCATTTCCGGTTGATTCCATTCCATTCCATTCCTTTCCATTAGGATTGATTCCATTCCATTCCATTCCATCCGATTCCATTCCATTCCATTCCATTCGGGTTGATTCCATAGCATTCCATTCCATTCCATTCCGATCCGTTCCAATCGGGTTGATTCTATTCCATTGCGTGCCATTCCATTCCATTCCATTCCATTCCACTTGGGTTGACTCCATTCCATTCCAATCTATTCCATTCCATTCCATTCCATTCCATTCGGGTTGATTCACATTCCACTCCATTCCATTCCATTCCATTCCATTTCATTCGGGTTGATTCCATTTCATTCCATTCCGTTCCATTCGGGTTGATTCTATTCCATTCCATTCCATTCCATTCCATTCCACTTGGGTTGCTTACATTCCATTCCATTCCATTCCATTCGTGTTGATTCCATTCCATTCCATTCCATTCGGGTTGATTCCATTCCATTCCATTCCATTCGGGTTGATAACATTCTATTCTATTCCATGCAATTCCATTCCATTCCATTCGAGTTGATTCCATTCCATTCCATTCCATTGCATTCCATTCCATTCGGGTTGATTCCATTCCATTCCATTCCATTCCATTCCATTGCATTCCATTCGAGTTGATTCCATTCCGTTCCATTCCATTCCATTCCATTCCATTCCATTCCATTCCATTAAGATTGATTCCATTCCATTTTCATTCCATTCCATTGCATTCCTTTCCATTGCATTCGGGTTGATTCCATTCCATTCCATTCTATTTCATATGGGTTGATTCCATTCCATTCGATTTGATTCCATTCCATTTCATTCCATTCCATTCGATTTCATTCCATTCCATTCCATTCGGGTTGGTTCCATTCCATTCCGTTTCATTCCATTTCATTCCATTCCATTACATGCTCTTTGATTCCATTCCATTCCATTGCATTCCATTCCATTCCATTGCATTCCATTCCATTCCATTCCGGTTGATTCCATTCCATTCCATTCCATTCTATTCGTGTTGATTCCATTCCATTCCATTCGTGTTTATTCCATTCCATTCCATTCCATTCCATTCCATTCCATTCCATTCCATTCCATTCCATTCCATTGGGGTTGATTCCATTCCATTCCCTTCCATTCAATTCCTTTCCATTCAGGTTGATTCCATTCCATTCCATTCTATCCCATTCCATTCCATTCCTTTTGGTTTAACTGCATTCCATTCCATTCCGGTTGATTCCATTCCATTCCTGTCCATTCCATTTTGGTTGATTCCATTCCATTCCATTCCTTTCCATTCCATTTAGGTTGACTCCATTCCTTTCCATCCCATTCCGTTCCGGTTGATTCCATTCAATTCCATCCCATTCCATTCCTTTCCATTCGGATTTATTCCATTCAATTCCTTTCCATCCGATTCCATTCCATTCCATCCGATTTCATTCCATTCCATTCGGGTTGATTCCATGCCACTCCATTCCATTCCATTCCATTCCATTCCATTTCATTCGTGTTGATTCCATTCCATTCCATTCCATTCCGTTCGGGTTGATTCTATTCGATTCCATTACATTCCATTCCTTTCCACTTCGGTTGCTCCCATTCCATTCCATTCCATTCCATTCGTGTTTATTCCATTCCATTCCATTCCATTCGTGTTGATTCCATTCCATTCCATTCCATTCCGGTTGATTCCATTCCATTCCATTCCATTCCATTCCATTCCATTCCATTCCATTCCATTCCATTCCGGTTGACTCCATTCCATTCCATTCCATTCCATTATATTCCATTCCGGTTGATTCCATTCCATTCCATTCCATTCCATTCCTTTCCATTTGGGTTGATTCCATTCCATTAAATTCCATCCGATTCCATTCCATTCCATTCGGGTTGATTCCATAGCATTCCATTCCATTCCATTCCGTTCCGTTCCAATCGGGTTGATTCTATTCCATTGCGTTCCATTCCATTCCCTTCCATTCCATTCCACTTGGGTTGATTCCATTCCATTCCAATCTATTCCATTCCATTCCATTCCATTCCATTCGGGTTGATTCCATTCCACTCCATTCCATTCCATTCCATTCCATTCCTTACCATTCCATTCCATTCGGTTTGATTACTTTCCATTCCATTCCATTCCATTCCATTCCATTCCATTCCAAACCATTCCATTCGAGTTGATAATATTCTATTCCATTCCGTTCCATTCCATTCCATTCCATTTCATTCCATTCCTTTCGGGTTGATTCCATTCCATTCCATTCCATTCGGTTTGACTCCATTCCATTCCATTCCGGTTGATTCCATTCCATTCCTTTCCATTCCATTTAGGTTGATTCCATTCCATTTCATTCCTTTCCATTCCATTTAGGTTGACTCCATTCCATTCCATTCCATTCCATTCCACTCCGGTTGATTCCATTCCATTCAATTCCATTCCTTTCCATTCCTTTCCATTAGGATTGATTCCATTCCATTCCATTCCATCCGATTCCATTCCATTCCATTCCATTCCGGTTTATTCCATAGCATTCCATTCCATTCCATTCCGTTCCGTTCCACTCTGGTTGATTCTATTCCATTGCGTTCCATTCCATTCCATTGCATTCCATTCCATTCAGGTTGATTCCATTCCATTCCATTCCATTCCATTTCATTCCATTCCATTCCATTCCATTCGGGTTGATTCCATTCCGTTCCATTCCATTCCATTCCATTGCATTCCATTCGAGTTGATTCCATTCCGTTCCATTCGATTCCATTCCATTAAGATTGATTCCATTCCATTTTCATTCCATTCCATTGCATTCCTTTCCATTCCATTCGGGTTGATTCCATTCCATTCCATTCCATTGCATTCCATTCCATTCGGGTTGATTCCATTCCATTCCATTCCATGCCATTTGGTTTGATTCCATCCCATTCCATTCCATTGAATTCCATCCCATTCCATTCCGGTTCACTGCATTCCATTCCATTCCATTCCATTCCACTCTGTTTCGGTTGATTCCATTCCATTCCAATCCACTCCATTCCATTCCATTTGGTTTGATTCCATTCCATTCCATTCCATTCCAATCCATTCCATTCCATTCCATTCGGGTTGATTCCATTCCATTCCATTGCATTCCATTCGGGTTGATTCCATTCCATTCCATTCCATTCCATTCCATTCCATTTCATTCCATTCCATTCCATTCCATTCGGGTTCATTCCATTCCATTCCATTCCATTCCATTCCATTGCATTCCATTCGAGTTGATTCCATTCCTTTCCATTCCATTCCATTCCATTAAGATTGATTCCATTCCATTTTCATTCCATTCCATTGCATTCCTTTCCATTCCATTCGGGTTGATTCCATTCTATGCCATTCCATTCCATTCCATTCCATTCGTGTTGATTCCATTCCATTCCATTCCATTCCATTCGCGTTGATTCCATTCCATTCCATTCCATTCGGGATGATAACATTCTATTCCATTCCATCACATTCCATTCCATTCCATTCGGGTTGAATCCATTCCATTCCATTCCATTGCATTCCATTCCATTCGGGTTGATTCCATTCCATTCCATTCCATGCCATTTGGTTTGATTCCATCCCCTTCCATTCCATTGAATTCCATTCCATTCCATTCCGGTTCACTGCATTCCATTCCATTCCATTCCATTGAATTCCATTCCATTCCATTCCGGTTCACTGCATTCCATTCCATTCCGTTCCATTCCATTCGGGTTGATTCCATTCCATTCCATTCGATTCCACTACATTGCATTCCATTCGATTCCATTCCATTCAGTTCGATTCCATTCCATTCCATTCCATTCCATTCCACTCCGTTCCGGTTGATTCCATTCCATTCCAATCCACTCCATTCCATTCCATTTGGTTTGATTCCATTCCATTCCTTTCCATTCCATTCCATTCCATTCCATTCGGGTTGATGCCATTCCATTCCATTCCATTCCTTTCGGGTTGATTCCATTCCATTCCATTCCATTCCATTCCATTCCATTCCATTCGGGATGATTCCATTCCATTCTTTCAATTCCATTCCATTCCATTCCAATCGGGTTGATTCCATTCCGTTCCATTCCATTCCATTCCATTCCATTCCATTCGGATTTATTCCGTTCCATTTTCATTCCATTCCATTGCATTCCTTTCCATTTCATTCGTGTTGATTCCATTCCATTCCATTCCGTTCCATTCGGGTTGATTCCATTCCATTCCATTCCATTGCATTCCATTCCATTCGGGTTGATTCCATTCCATTCCATTCCATGCCATTTGGTTTGATTCCATCCCATTACATTCCATTGAACTCCAATCCATTCCATTCCGGTTGACTGTATTCCATTCCATTCCATTCCATTCCATTCCATTCGGGTTGATTCCATTCCATTCCATTCGATTCCACTACATTCCATTCCATTCCATTCCATTCCTTTCCATTCAGTTCGATTCCTTTCCATTCCATTCCAGTCGATTCCCCTCCGTTCCGGTTGATTCCATTCCATTCCAATCCACTCCATTCCATTCCATTTGGTTTGATTCCATTCCATTCCATTCCAATCCATTCCATTCCATTCGGGTTGATTCCATTCCATTCCATTCTCTTCCATTCGGGTTGATTCCATTCCATTCCATTCCATTCCATTCCATTCCATTCCATTCAGGTTGATTCCATTCCATTCCATTCCATTCCATTCCATTCCGGTTGATTGCATTCCATTCCATTCCATTCCATTCCATTCCATTCCATTCCGGTTGACTCCATTCCATTCCATTCCATTCCATTATATTCCATTCTGGTTGATTCCATTCCATTCCATTCCATTCCATTGCTTTCCATTTGGGTTGATTCCATTCCATTAAATTCCATCCGATTCCATTCCATTCCTTTCGGGTTGATTTCATAGCATTCCATTCCATTCCATTCCGTTCCATTCCAATCGGGTTGATTCTATTCCATTGCGTTCCTTTCCTTTCCCTTCCATTCCTTTCCACTTGGGTTGACTCCATTCCATTCCAATCTATTCCATTCCACTCCATTCCATTCCATTCTGGTTGATTCCATTCCACTCCATTCCATTCCATTCCATTCCATTCCTTACCATTCCATTCCATTCGGGTTGATTACTTTCCATTCCATTCCATTCCATTCCATTCCAAACCATTCCATTCGAGTTGATAATATTCTATTCTATTCCGTTCCATTCCATTCCATTCCAATTCATTCCATTCCATTCGGGTTGATTCCATTCCATTCCATTCCATTCGGTTTGACTCCATTCCATTCCATTCCGGTTGATTCCATTCCATTCCTTTCCATTCCATTTTGGTTGATTCCATTCCATTTCATTCCTTTCCATTCCATTTCGGTTGACTCCATTCCATTCGATTCCATTCCATTCATTTCCGGTTGATTCCATTCCATTCCATTCCTTTCCATTAGGATTGATTCCATTCCATTCCATTCCATCCGATTCCATTCCATTCCATTCCATTCGGGTTGATTCCATAGCATTCCATTCCATTCCATTCCGATCCGTTCCAAACGGGTTGATTCTATTCCATTGCGTGCCATTCCATTCCATTCCATTCCATTCCACTTGGGTTGACTCCATTCCATTCCAATCTTTTCCATTCCATTCCATTCCATTCCATTCTGGTTGATTCCATTCCACTCCATTCCATTCCATTCCATTCCATTTCATTCGGGTTGATTCCATTTCATTCCATTCCGTTCCATTCGGGTTGATTCTATTCCATTCCATTCCATTCCATTCCATTCCAGTTGGGTTGCTTACATTCCATTCCATTCCATTCCATTCGTGTTGATTCCAATCCATTCCATTCCATTCGGGTTGATTCCATTCCATTCCATTCCATTCGGGTTGATAACATTCTATTCTATTCCATGCAATTCCATTCCATTCCATTCGGGTTGATTCCATTCCATTCCATTCCATTGCATTCCATTCCATTCGGGTAGATTCCATTCCATTCCATTCCATTCCATTGCATTCCATTCGAGTTGATTCCATTCCGTTCCATTCCATTCCATTCCATTCCATTCCATTCCATTCCATTCCATTCCATTCGGGTTGATTCCATTCCATTCCATTCCATTCCATTCCATTCCATTCGTGTTGATTCCATTCCATTCCATTACATTCCACTCCATTCCATTCGTGTTGATTCCATTCCATTCTATTCCATTCCATTCGGTTTGACTCCATTCCATTACATTCCTGTTGATTCCATTCCACTCCATTCCATTCCATTCCATTCCATTCCTTACCATTCCATTCCATTCGGGTTGATTACTTTCCATTCCATTCCATTCCATTCCATTCCATTCCAAACCATTCCATTCGAGTTGATAATATTCTATTCCATTCCGTTCCATTCCATTCCATTCCATTTCATTCCATTCCATTCGGGTTGATTCCATTCCATTCCATTCCATTCGGTTTGACTCCATTCCATTCCATTCCGGTTGATTCCATTCCATTCCTTTCCATTCCATTTAGGTTGATTCCATTCCATTTCATTCCTTTCCATTCCATTTAGGTTGACTCCATTCCATTCCATTCCATTCCATTCCATTCCGGTTTATTCCATTCCATTCAATTCCATTCCTTTCCATTCCTTTCCATTAGGATTGATTCCATTCCATTCCATTCCATTCGGGTGGATTCCATAGCATTCCATTCCATTCCATTCCGTTCCGTTCCACTCTGGTTGATTCTATTCCATTGCGTTCCATTACATTCCATTCCATTCCATTCCATTCCATTCCATTCCACTTGGGTTGACTCCATTGCATTCCAGTCTATTCCATTCCATTCCATTCCATTTCATTCCATTCGGGTTGATTCCATTCCACTGCATTCCATTCCATTCCATTCCATGTCAGTCGGGTTGAATCCATTCCATTCCATTCCGTTCCATTCGGGTTGATTCTATTCCATTCCATTCCATTCCATTCCATTCCACTTGCGTTGCTTCCATTCCATTCCATTCCATTCGTGTTGATTTCATTCCATTGCATTCCACTCGGGTTGATTCCATTGCATTCCATTCCATTCGGGTTGATAACATTCTATTCTATTCCATCCCATTCCATTCCATTCCATTCGGGTTGATTCCATTCCATTCCATTCCATTGCATTCCATTCCATTCAGGTTGACTCCATTCCATTCCATTCCATTCCATTATATTCCATTCTAGTTGATTCCATTCCATTCCATTCCATTCCATTCCTTTCCATTTGGGTTGATTCCATTCCATTAAATTCCATCCGATTCCATTCCATTCCTTTCGGGTTGATTTCATAGCATTCCATTCCATTCCATTCCGTTCCATTCCAATCGGGTTGATTCTATTCCATTGCGTTCCTTTCCTTTCCCTTCCATTCCTTTCCACTTGGGTTGACTCCATTCCATTCCAATCTATTCCATTCCACTCCATTCCATTCCATTCTGGTTGATTCCTTTCCACTCCATTGCATTCCATTCCATTCCATTCCTTACCATTCCATTCCATTCGGGTTGATTACTTTCCATTCCATTCCATTCCATTCCAAACCATTCCATTCGAGTTGATAATATTCTATTCTATTCCGTTCCATTCCATTCCATTCCAATTCATTCCATTCCATTCGGGTTGATTCCATTCCATTCCATTCCATTCGGTTTGACTCCATTCCATTCCATTCCGGTTGATTCCATTCCATTCCTTTCCATTCCATTTTGGTTGATTCCATTCCATTTCATTCCTTTCCATTCCATTTCGGTTGACTCCATTCCATTCCATTCCATTCCATTCATTTCCGGTTGATTCCATTCCATTCCATTCCTTTCCATTAGGATTGATTCCATTCCATTCCATTCCATCCGATTCCATTCCATTCCATTCCATTCGGGTTGATTCCACAGCATTCCATTCCATTCCATTCCGATCCGTTCCAATCGGGTTGATTCTATTCCATTGCGTGCCATTCCATTCCATTCCATTCCATTCCACTTGGGTTGACTCCATTCCATTCCAATCTATTCCATTCCATTCCATTCCATTCCATTCGGGTTGATTCCATTCCACTCCATTCCATTCCATTCCATTCCATTTCATTCGGGTTGATTCCATTTCATTCCATTCCTTTCCATTCGGGTTGATTCTATTCCATTCCATTCCATTCCATTCCATTCCACTTGGGTTGCTTACATTCCATTCCATTCCATTCCATTCGTGTTGATTCCATTCCATTCCATTCCATTCGGGTTGATTCCATTCCATTCCATTCCATTCGGGTTGATAACATTCTATTCTATTCCATGCAATTCCATTCCATTCCATTCGGGTTGATTCCATTCCATTCCATTCCATTGCATTCCATTCCATTCGGGTTGATTCCATTCCATTCCATTCCATTCCATTGCATTCCATTCGAGTTGATTCCATTCCGTTCCATTCCATTCCATTCCATTCCATTCCATTCCATTAAGATTGATTCCATTCCATTTTCATTCCATTCCATTGCATTCCTTTCCATTGCATTCGGGTTTATTCCATTCCATTCCATTCTATTTCATATGGGTTGATTCCATTCCATTCGATTTGATTCCATTCCATTTCATTCCATTCCATTCGATTTCATTCCATTCCATTCCATTCGGGTTGGTTCCATTCCATTCCGTTTCATTCCATTTCATTCCATTCCATTATATTCTCTTTGATTCCATTCCATTCCATTGCATTCCATTCCATTCCATTGCATTCCATTCCATTCCATTCCATTCCGGTTGATTCCATTCCATTCCATTCCATTCTATTCGTGTTGATTCCATTCCATTCCATTCGTGTTTATTCCATTCCATTCCATTCCATTCCATTCCATTCCATTCCATTCCATTCCATTCGGGTTGATTCCATTCCATTCCCTTCCATTCAATTCCTTTCCATTCAGGTTGATTCCATTCCATTCCATTCTATCCCATTCCATTCCATTCCTTTTGGTTTAACTCCATTCCATTCCATTCCGGTTGATTCCATTCCATTCCTTTCCATTCCATTTTGGTTGATTCCATTCCATTCCATTCCTTTCCATTCCATTTAGGTTGACTCCATTCCTTTCCATCCCATTCCGTTCCGGTTGATTCCATTCAATTCCATCCCATTCCATTCCTTTCCATTCGGATTTATTCCATTCCATTCCTTTCCATCCGATTCCATTCCATTCCATCCGATTTCATTCCATTCCATTCGGGTTGATTTCATGCCACTCCATTCCATTCCATTCCATTCCATTCCATTCCGTTTCATTCGTGTTGATTCCATTCCATTCCATTCCATTCCGTTCGGGTTGATTCTATTCGATTCCATTACATTCCATTCCTTTCCACTTCGGTTGCTCCCATTCCATTCCATTCCATTCCATTCGTGTTTATTCCATTCCATTCCATTCCATTCGTGTTGATTCCATTCCATTCCATTCCATTCCGGTTGATTCCATTCCATTCCATTCCATTCCATTCCATTCCATTCC
Organism: Pan paniscus; assembly: GCF_029289425.2. Lineage (NCBI taxonomy): Eukaryota > Metazoa > Chordata > Mammalia > Primates > Hominidae > Pan > Pan paniscus. The sequence continues at coordinate 62,669,544 of NC_073260.2, forward strand.
ATTCCATTCCATTCCGGTTGACTCCATTCCATTCCATTCCATTCCATTATATTCCATTCCGGTTGATTCCATTCCATTCCATTCCATTCCATTCCTTTCCATTTGGGTTGATTCCATTCCATTAAATTCCATCCGATTCCATTCCATTCCATTCGGGTTGATTCCATTCCATTCCATTCCATTCGGGTTGATAACATTCTATTCTATTCCATGCAATTCCATTCCATTCCATTCGGGTTGATTCCATTCCATTCCATTCCATTGCATTCCATTCCATTCGGGTTGATTCCATTCCATTCCATTCCATTCCATTGCATTCCATTCGAGTTGATTCCATTCCGTTCCATTCCATTCCATTCCATTCCATTCCATTCCATTCCATTCCATTCCATTCCATTCGGGTTGATTCCATTCCATTCCATTCCATTCCATTCCATTCCATTCCATTCGTTTTGATTCCATTCCATTCCATTACATTCCACTCCATTCCATTCGTGTTGATTCCATTCCATTCTATTCCATTCCATTCGGTTTGACTCCATTCCATTACATTCCTGTTGATTCCATTCCACTCCATTCCATTCCATTCCATTCCATTCCTTACCATTCCATTCCATTCGGGTTGATTACTTTCCTATCCATTCCATTCCATTCCATTCCATTCCAAACCATTCCATTCGAGTTGATAATATTCTATTCCATTCCGTTCCATTCCATTCCATTCCATTTCATTCCATTCCATTCGGGTTGATTCCATTCCATTCCATTCCATTCGGTTTGACTCCATTCCATTCCATTCCGGTTGATTCCATTCCATTCCTTTCCATTCCATTTAGGTTGATTCCATTCCATTTCATTCCTTTCCATTCCATTTAGGTTGACTCCATTCCATTCCATTCCATTCCATTCCATTCCGGTTGATTCCATTCCATTCAATTCCATTCCTTTCCATTCCTTTCCATTAGGATTGATTCCATTCCATTCCATTCCATTCGGGTGGATTCCATAGCATTCCATTCCATTCCATTCCGTTCCGTTCCACTCTGGTTGATTCTATTCCATTGCGTTCCATTCCATTCCATTCCATTCCATTCCATTCCATTCCATTCCACTTGGGTTGACTCCATTGCATTCCAGTCTATTCCATTCCATTCCATTCCATTTCATTCCATTCGGGTTGATTCCATTCCACTGCATTCCATTCCATTCCATTCCATGTCAGTCGGGTTGAATCCATTCCATTCCATTCCGTTCCATTCGGGTTGATTCTATTCCATTCCATTCCATTCCATTCCATTCCACTTGCGTTGCTTCCATTCCATTCCATTCCATTCGTGTTGATTTCATTCCAGTGCATTCCACTCGGGTTGATTCCATTGCATTCCATTCCATTCGGGTTGATAACATTCTATTCTATTCCATCCCATTCCACTCCATTCCATTCGGGTTGATTCCATTCCATTCCATTCCATTGCATTCCATTCCATTCAGGTTGACTCCATTCCATTCCATTCCATTCCATTATATTCCATTCTAGTTGATTCCATTCCATTCCATTCCATTCCATTCCTTTCCATTTGGGTTGATTCCATTCCATTAAATTCCATCCGATTCCATTCCATTCCTTTCGGGTTGATTTCATAGCATTCCATTCCATTCCATTCCGTTCCATTCCAATCGGGTTGATTCTATTCCATTGCGTTCCTTTCCTTTCCCTTCCATTCCTTTCCACTTGGGTTGACTCCATTCCATTCCAATCTATTCCATTCCACTCCATTCCATTCCATTCTGGTTGATTCCTTTCCACTCCATTGCATTCCATTCCATTCCATTCCTTACCATTCCATTCCATTCGGGTTGATTACTTTCCATTCCATTCCATTCCATTCCATTCCAAACCATTCCATTCGAGTTGATAATATTCTATTCTATTCCGTTCCATTCCATTCCATTCCAATTCTTTCCATTCCATTCGGGTTGATTCCATTCCATTCCATTCCATTCGGTTTGACTCCATTCCATTCCATTCCGCTTGATTCCATTCCATTCCTTTCCATTCCATTTTGGTTGATTCCATTCCATTTCATTCCTTTCCATTCCATTTCGGTTGACTCCATTCCATTCCATTCCATTCCATTCATTTCCGGTTGATTCCATTCCATTCCATTCCTTTCCATTAGGATTGATTCCATTCCATTCCATTCCATCCGATTCCATTCCATTCCATTCCATTCGGGTTGATTCCATAGCATTCCATTCCATTCCATTCCGATCCGTTCCAATCGGGTTGATTCTATTCCATTGCGTGCCATTCCATTCCATTCCATTCCATTCCACTTGGGTTGACTCCATTCCATTCCAATCTATTCCATTCCATTCCATTCCATTCCATTCGGGTTGATTCCATTCCACTCCATTCCATTCCATTCCATTCCATTTCATTCGGGTTGATTCCATTTCATTCCATTCCGTTCCATTCGGGTTGATTCTATTCCATTCCATTCCATTCCATTCCATTCCACTTGGGTTGCTTACATTCCATTCCATTCCATTCCATTCGTGTTGATTCCATTCCATTCCATTCCATTCGGGTTGATTCCATTCCATTCCATTCCATTCGGGTTGATAACATTCTATTCTATTCCATGCAATTCCATTCCATTCCATTCGGGTTGATTCCATTGCATTCCATTCCATTGCATTCCATTCCATTCGGGTTGATTCCATTCCATTCCATTCCATTCCATTGCATTCCATTCGAGTTGATTCCATTCCGTTCCATTCCATTCCATTCCATTCCATTCCATTCCATTCCATTCCATTCCATTAAGATTGATTCCATTCCATTTTCATTCCATTCCATTGCATTCCTTTCCATTGCATTCGGGTTGATTCCATTCCATTCCATTCTATTTCATATGGGTTGATTCCATTCCATTCGATTTGATTCCATTCCATTTCATTCCATTCCATTCGATTTCATTCCATTCCATTCCATTCGGGTTGGTTCCATTCCATTCCGTTTCATTCCATTTCATTCCATTCCATTACATTCTCTTTGATTCCATTCCATTCCATTGCATTCCATTCCATTCCATTGCATTCCATTCCATTCCATTCCATTCCGGTTGATTCCATTCCATTCCATTCCATTCTATTCGTGTTGATTCCATTCCATTCCATTCGTGTTTATTCCATTCCATTCCATTCCATTCCATTCCATTCCATTCCATTCCATTCCATTCCATTCGGGTTGATTCCATTCCATTCCCTTCCATTCAATTCCTTTCCATTCAGGTTGATTCCATTCCATTCCATTCTATCCCATTCCATTCCATTCCTTTTGGTTTAACTCCATTCCATTCCATTCCGGTTGATTCCATTCCATTCCTTTCCATTCCATTTTGGTTGATTCCATTCCATTCCATTCCTTTCCATTCCATTTAGGTTGACTCCATTCCTTTCCATCCCATTCCGTTCCGGTTGATTCCATTCAATTCCATCCCATTCCATTCCTTTCCATTCGGATTTATTCCATTCCATTCCTTTCCATCCGATTCCATTCCATTCCATCCGATTTCATTCCATTCCATTCGGGTTGATTTCATGCCACTCCATTCCATTCCATTCCATTCCATTCCATTCCATTCCGTTTCATTCGTGTTGATTCCATTCCATTCCATTCCATTCCGTTCGGGTTGATTCTATTCGATTCCATTACATTCCATTCCTTTCCACTTCGGTTGCTCCCATTCCATTCCATTCCATTCCATTCGTGTTTATTCCATTCCATTCCATTCCATTCGTGTTGATTCCATTCCATTCCATTCCATTCCGGTTGATTCCATTCCATTCCATTCCATTCCATTCCATTCCATTCCATTCCGGTTGACTCCATTCCATTCCATTCCATTGCATTATATTCCATTCCGGTTGATTCCATTCCATTCCATTCCATTCCATTCCTTTCCATTTGGGTTGATTCCATTCCATTAAATTCCATTCGATTCCATTCCATTCCATTCGGGTTGATTCCATAGCATTCCATTCCATTCCATTCCGTTCCGTTCCAATCGGGTTGATTCTATTCCATTGCGTTCCATTCCATTCCCTTCCATTCCATTCCACGTGGGTTGACTCCATTCCATTCCAATCTATTCCATTCCATTCCATTCCATTCCATTCGGGTTGATTCCATTCCACTCCATTCCATTCCATTCCATTCCATTCCTTACCATTCCATTCCATTCGATTTGATTACTTTCCATTCCATTCCATTCCATTCCATTCCATTCCAAACCATTCCATTCGAGTTGATAATATTCTATTCCATTCCGTTCCATTCCATTCCATTCCATTTCATTCCATTCCATTCGGGTTGATTCCATTCCATTCCATTCCATTCGGTTTGACTCCATTCCATTCCATTCCGGTTGATTCCATTCCATTCCTTTCCATTCCATTTAGGTTGATTCCATTCCATTTCATTCCTTTCCATTCCATTTAGGTTGACTCCATTCCATTCCATTCCATTCCATTCCACTCCGGTTGATTCCATTCCATTCAATTCCATTCCTTTCCATTCCTTTCCATTAGGATTGATTCCATTCCATTCCATTCCATCCGATTCCATTCCATTCCATTCCATTCGGGTTTATTCCATAGCATTCCATTCCATTCCATTCCGTTCCGTTCCACTCTGGTTGATTCTATTCCATTGCGTTCCATTCCATTCCATTGCATTCCATTCCATTCAGGTTGATTCCATTCCATTCCATTCCATTCCATTCCATTCCATTGCATTCCATTCGAGTTGATTCCATTCCGTTCCATTCCATTCCATTCCATTAAGATTGATTCCGTTCCATTTTCATTCCATTCCATTGCATTCCTTTCCTTTCCATTCGGGTTGATTCCATTCCATGCCATTCCATTCCATTCCATTCCATCCGTGTTGATTCCATTCCATTCCATTCCATTCGCGTTGATTCCATTCCATTCCATTCCATTGCATTCCGTTCCATTCGGGTTGATTCCATTCCATTCCATTCCATGCCATTTGGTTTGATTCCATACCATTCCTTTCCTTTGAATTCCATTCCATTCCATTCCGGTTCACTGCATTCCATTCCATTCCATTCCATTCCATTCGGGTTGATTCCATTCCATTGCATTCGATTCCACTACATTCCATTCCATTCGATTCCATTCCATTCAGTTCGAATCCATTCCATTCCATTCCATTCGATTCCACTCCGTTCCGGTTGATTCCATTCCATTCCAGTCCACTCCATTCCATTCCATTTGGTTTGATTCCATTCCATTCCTTTCCATTCCATTCCATTCCATTCGGGTTGATTCCATTCCATTCCATTCCATTCCATTCGGGTTGATTCCATTCCATTCCATTCCATTCCATTCCATTCTGGATGATTCCATTCCATTCTTTCCATTCCATTCCATTCCATTCCTTTCGGGTTGATTCCATTCCGTTCCATTCCATTCCATTCCATTCCATTCCATTCCATTCGGATTTATTCCATTCCATTTTCATTCCATTCCTTTGCATTCCTTTCCATTTCATTCGGGTTGATTCCATTCCATTCCATTCCGTTCCATTCGGGTTGATTCCATTCCATTCCATTCAATTGCATTCCATTCCATTCGGGTTGATTCCATTCCATTCCATTCCATGCCATTTGGTTTGATTCCATCCCACTACATTCCATTGTACTCCATTCCATTCCATTCCGGGTGACAGCATTCCATTCCATTCCATTCCATTCCATTCGGTTTGATTCCATTCCATTCCATTCGATTCCACTACATTCCATTCCATTCGATTCCATTCCTTTCAGTTCGATTCCTTTCCATTCCATTCCATTCGATTCCACTTTGTTCCGGTTGATTCCATTCCATTCCAATCCCCTCCATTCCATTCCATTTGGTTTGATTCCATTCCATTCCATTCCAATCCATTCCATTCCATTCGGGTTGATTCCATTCCATTCCATTCTATTCCATTCGGGTTGATTCCATTCCATTCCATTCCATTCCATTCGGGTTGATTCCACTCCATTCCATTCCATTCCATTCCATTCCATTCCATTCCATTTGGGTTGATTCCATTCCGTTCCATTCCGTTCCATTTCATTCCATTCCATTCCATTCCATTCCATTCGGATTGATTCCATTCCATTTTCATTCCATTCCATTGCATTCCTTTCCATTCCATTCGGGTTGATTCCATTCCATTCCATTCTATTCCATTTGGGTTGATTTTATTCCATGCCATTCCATTCCATTCGAGTTGATTCCATTCCATTGCTTTCCATTCCATTCGATTTCATTCCATTCCATTCCATTCGGGTGGGTTCCATTCCATTCCGTTTCATTCCATTCCATTCCATTCCATTACATTCTTTTTGATTCCATTCCATTCCATTGCATTCCATTCCATTCCATTCCATTCCATTCCATTGCATTCCATTCCATTCCATTCCATTCCGGTTGATTCCATTCCATTCCATTCCATTCCATTCTATTCGTGTTGATTCCATTCCATTCCATTCGTGTTTATTCCATTCCATTCCATTCCATTCCATTCCAATCCATTCCATTCGGGTTGATTTCATTCCATTCCATTCCATTCGGTTTAACTCCATTCCATTCCATTCCGGTTGATTCCATTCCATTCCATTCCATCCCATTCCATTCCATTCCATTCGGTTTAACTCCATTCCATTCCATTCCGGTTGATTACATTCCATTCCTTTCCATTCCATTTTGGTTGATTCCATTCCATTCCATTCCTTTCCATTCCATTTAGGTTGACTCCATTCCTTTCCATTCCATTCCATTCCGGTTGATTCCATTCAATTCCATTCCATTCCATTCCATTCCTTTCCATTCGGATTTATTCCATTCCATTCCATTCCATCTGATTCCATTCCATTCCATCCGATTTCATTCCATTACATTCGGGTTGATTCCATAGCATTCCATTCCATTCCATTCCGTTCCTTTCCAATCGATGTGATTCTATTCCATTGCGTTCCATTCCATTCCATTCCATTCCATTCGGGTTGATTCCATTCCATTCCATTCCATGGCATTTGGTTTGATTCCATCCTATTCCATTCCATTGAATTCCATTCCATTCCATTCCGGTTCACTGCATTCCATTCCATTCCATTCCATTCCATTCGGGTTGATTCCATTCCATTCCATTCGATTCCACTACATTCCATTCCATTCGATTCCATTCCATTCAGTTCGATTCCATTCCATTCCATTCCATTCCATTATACTCTGTTTCGGTTGATTCCATTCCATTCAAATCCACTCCATTCCATTCCATTTGGTTTGATTCCATTCCATTCCATTCAATTCAATTCCATTCCATTCCATTCCATTCGGGTTGATTCCATTCCATTCCATTCCATTACATTCGGGTTGATTCCATTCCATTCCATTCCATTCCATTCGGGTTGATTCCATTCCATTCCATTCCATTCCGTTCCATTCCATTCCATTCGGGTTGATTCCATTCCATTCCATTCCGTTCCATTCAATTCCATTCCATTCCATTCCATTCCATTGCATTCGGGTTGATTCCATTCCATTCCATTCCATTCCATTCGGGTTGATTCCATTCCATTCCATTCCATTCCATTCCATTCCATTCCATTCGAGTTGATTCCATTCCATTCCATTCCATTCCATTCGGGTTGATTCCATTCCGTTCCATTCCATTCCATTCCATTCCATTCCATTCCATTCGTATTGATTCCATTCCATTTTCATTCCATTCCATTGCATTCCTTTCCATTCCATTCTGGTTGATTCCATTCCATTCCATTCTATTCCATTCGGGTTGATTTCATTCCATTCCATTCCATTCGGGTTGATTACTTTCCATTCCATTCCATTCCGTTCCATTCCATTCCATTCCATTCCAAACCATTTCATTCTGGTTGATAATATTCTATTCCATTCCGTTCCATTCCATTCCATTCCATTTCATTCCATCCCATTCCGGTTGATTCCATTCATTTCCATTCCATTCGGTTTGACTCCTTTCCACTCCATTCTGGTTGATTGCATTCCATTCCTTTCCATTCCATTTAGTTTGACTCCATTCCAATCTATTCCATTCCATTTCATTCGGGTTGATTCCATTCCATTCCATTCCGTTCCATTCAGGTTGATTCCATTCCATTCCATTCCATTCCATTCCATTCCATTCCATTCCATTCCATTCCATTCCATTTGGGTTGATTCCTTTCCATTCCATTCCATTCCATTCCATTCCATTCTTGTTCATTCCATTCCATTCCATTCCATTCCATTCGCGTTGATTCCATTCCATTCCATTCCATTCGGGTTGATAACATTCTATTCCATTCCATCACATTCCATTCCATTCCATTCGGGTTGATTCCATTCCATTCCATTCCAATGCATTCCATTCCATTCGGGATGATTCCATTCCACTCCATTCCATGCCATTTGGTTTGATTCCATCCGATTCCATTCCATTGAATTCCATTCCATTCCATTCCGGTTGACTGCATTCCATTCCATTCCATTCCATTCCATTCCATTCCATTCCATTCGGGTTGATTCCATTCCATTCCATTCGATTCCACTACATTCCATTCCATTCCATTCCATTCCATTCAGTTCGATTCCATTCCATTGCATTCCATTCCATTCCACTCCGTTCCGGTTGATTCCATTCCATTCTAATCCACTACATTCCATTCCATTTGGTTTGATTCCATTCCATTCCATTCCAATCCATTCCATTCCATTCCATTCGGGTTGATTCCATTCCATTCCATTGCATTCCATTCGGGTTGATTCCATTCCATTCCATTCCATTCCATTTCATTCCATTCCATTCCATTCCATTCGGGTTGATTCCATTCCGTTCCATTCCATTCCATTCCATTGCATTCCATTCGAGTAGATTCCATTCCGTTCCATTCGATTCCATTCCATTAAGATTGATTCCATTCCATTTTCATTCCATTCCATTGCATTCCTTTCCATTCCATTCGTGTTCCATCACATTCCATTCCATTCCATTCGGGTTGATTCCATTCCATTCCATTCCATTGCATTCCATTCCATTCGGGTTGATTCCATTCCATTCCATTCCATGCCATTTGGTTTGATTCCATCCCATTCCATTCCATTGAATTCCATCCCATTCCATTCCGGTCACTGCATTCCATTCCATTCCATTCCATTCCACTCTGTTTCGGTTGATTCCATTCAATTCCAATCCACTCCATTCCATTCCATTTGGTTTGATTCCATTCCATTCCATTCCATTCCAATCCATTCCATTCCATTCCATTCGGGTTGATTCCATTCCATTCCATTGCATTCCATTCGGGTTGATTCCATTCCATTCCATTCCATTCCATTTCATTCCATTCCATTCCATTCCATTCGGGTTCATTCCATTCCATTCCATTCCATTCCATTCCATTGTATTCCATTCGAGTTGATTCCATTCCGTTACATTCCATTCCATTCCATTAAGATTGATTCCATTCCATTTTCATTCCATTCCATTGCATTCCTTTCCATTCCATTCGGGTTGATTCCATTCTATGCCATTCCATTCCATTCCATTCCATTCGTGTTGATTCCATTCCATTCCATTCCATTCGCGTTGATTCCGTTCCATTCCATTCCATTCGGGTTGATAACATTCTATTCCATTCCATCACATTCCATTCCATTCCATTCGGGTTGAATCCATTCCATTCCATTCCATTCCATTCCATTCCAATCCATTCCATTCGGGTTGATTTCATTCCATTCCATTCCATTCGGTTTAACTCCATTCCATTCCATTCCGGTTGATTCCATTCCATTCCATTCCATCCCATTCCATTCCATTCCATTCGGTTTAACTCCATTCCATTCCATTCCGGTTGATTACATTCCATTCCTTTCCATTCCATTTTGGTTGATTCCATTCCATTCCATTCCTTTCCATTCCATTAAGTTGACTCCATTCCTTTCCATTCGATTCCATTCCGGTTGATTCCATTCAATTCCATTCCATTCCATTCCATTCCTTTCCATTCGGATTTATTCCATTCCATTCCATTCCATCTGATTCCATTCCATTCCATCCGATTTCATTCCATTACATTCGGGTTTATTCCATAGCATTCCATTCCATACCATTCCGTTCCTTTCCAATCGATGTGATTCTATTCCATTGCGTTCCATTCCATTCCATTCCATTCCATTCGGGTTGATTCCATTCCATTCCATTCCATGGCATTTGGTTTGATTCCATCCTATTCCATTCCATTGAATTCCATTCCATTCCATTCCGGTTCACTGCATTCCATTCCATTCCATTCCATTCCATTCGGGTTGATTCCATTCCATTCCATTCGATTCCACTACATTCCATTCCATTCGATTCCATTCCATTCAGTTCGATTCCATTCCATTCCATTCCATTCCATTCCACTCTGTTTCGGTTGATTCCATTCCATTCAAATCCACTCCATTCCATTCCATTTGGTTTGATTCCATTCCATTCCATTCAATTCAATTCCATTCCATTCGGGTTGATTCCATTCCATTCCATTCCATTCCATTCGGGTTGATTCCATTCCATTCCATTCCATTCCATTCCATTCGGGTTGATTCCATTCCATTCCATTCCATTCCATTCCATTCCATTCCATTCGGGTTGATTCCATTCCATTCCATTCCATTCCATTCAATTCCATTCCATTCCATTCCATTCGGTTTGATTCCATTCCATTCCATTCCATTGCATTCGAGTTGATTCCGTTCCATTCCATTCCATTCCATTCGGGTTGATTCCATTCCATTCCATTCCATTCCATTCCATTCCATTCGAGTTGATTCCATTCCATTCCATTCCATTCCATTCTGGTTGATTCCATTCCGTTCCATTCCATTCCATTCCATTCCATTCCATTCGGATTGATTCCTTTCCATTTTCATTCCATTCCATTGCATTCCTTTCCATTCCATTCTGGTTGATTCCATCCCATTCCATTCTATTCCATTCGGGTTGATTTCATTCCATTCCATTCCATTCGGGTTGATTACTTTCCATTCCATTCCATTCCATTCCATTCCATTCCATTCCAAACCATTTCATTCTGGTTCATAATATTCTATTCCATTCCGTTCCATTCCATTCCATTCCATTTCATTCCATCCCATTCCGGTTGATTCCATTCATTTCCATTCCATTCGGTTTGACTCCATTCCACTCCATTCTGGTTGATTGCATTCCATTCCTTTCCATTCCATTTAGGTTGACTCCATTCCATTCTATTCCATTCCATTTCATTCGGGTTGATTCAATTCCATTCCATTCCGTTCCATTCGGGTTGATTCTATTCCATTCCATTCCATTCCATTCCATTCCATTCCATTTGGGTTGATTCCTTTCCATTCCATTCCATTCCATTCCATTCCATTCCATTCCATTCTTGTTGATTCCATTCCATTCCATTCCATTCCATTCGCGTTGATTCCCTTCCATTCCATTCCATTCGGGTTGATAACATTCTATTCCATTCCATCACATTCCATTCCATTCCATTCGGGTTGATTCCATTCCATTCCATTCCAATGCATTCCATTCCATTCGGGATGATTCCATTCCACTCCATTCCATGCCATTTGGTTTGATTCCATCCGATTCCATTCCATTGAATTCCATTCCATTCCATTCCGGTTGACTGCATTCCATTCCATTCCATTCCATTCCATTCGGGTTGATTCCATTCCATTGCATTCGATTCCACTACATTCCATTCCATTCCATTCCATTCCATTCAGTTCGATTCCATTCCATTGCATTCCATTCCATTCCACTGCGTTCCGGTTGCTTCCATTCCATTCTAATCCACTACATTCCATTCCATTTGGTTTGATTACATTCCATTCCATTCCAATCCATTCCATTCCATTCCATTCGGGTTGATTCCATTCCATTCCATTGCATTCCATTCGGGTTGATTCCATTCCATTCCATTCCATTCCATTTCATTCCATTCCATTTTATTCCATTCCATTTCATTCCATTCCATTCGGGTTGATTCCATTCTATGCCATTCCATTCCATTCGTGTTGATTCCATTCAATTCCATTCCATTCGCGTTGATTCCATTCCATTCCATTCCATTCGGGTTGATAACATTCTATTCCATTCCATCACATTCCATTCCATTCCATTCGGGTTGATTCCATTCCATTCCAATCCACTCCATTCCATTCCATTTGGTTTGATTCCATTCCATTCCATTCCATTCCAATCCATTCCATTCCATTCCATTCGGGTTGATTCCATTCCATTCCATTGCATTCCATTCGGGTTGATTCCATTCCATTCCATTCCATTCCATTTCATTCCATTCCATTCCATTCCATTCGGGTTGATTCCATTCCATTCCATTCCATTCCATTGCATTACATTCGAGTTGATTCCATTCCGTTCCATTCCATTCCATTCCATTAGGATTGATTCCATTCCATTTTCATTCCATTCCATTGCATTCCTTTCCATTCCATTCGGGTTGATTCCATTCTATGCCATTCCATTCCATTCCATTCCATTCGTGTTGATTCCATTCCATTCCATTCCATTCGCGTTGATTCCATTCCATTCCATTCCATTCGGGTTGATAACATTCTATTCCATTCCATCACATTCCATTCCATTCCATTCGGGTTGAATCCATTCCATTCCATTCCATTGCTTTCCATTCCGTTCGGGTTGATTCCATTCCATTCCATTCCATGCCACTTGGTTTGATTCCATCCCATTCCATTCCATTGAATTCCATTCCATTCCATTCCGGTTCACTGCATTCCATTCCATTCCATTCCGTTCCATTGAATTCCATTCCATTCCATTCCGGTTCACTGCATTCCATTCCATTCCGTTCCATTCCATTCGGGTTGATTCCATTCCATTCCATTCGATTCCACTACATTCCATTCCATTCGATTCCATTCCATTCAGTTCGATTCCATTCCATTCCATTCCATTCGATTCCACTCCGTTCCGGTTGATTCCATTCCATTCCAATCCACTCCATTCCATTCCATTTGGTTTGATTCCATTCCATTCCTTTCCATTCCAGTCCATTCCATTCCATTCGGGTTGATGCCATTCCATTCCATTCCATTCCATTCGGGTTGATTCCATTCCATTCCATTCCATTCCATTCCATTCGGGATGATTCCATTCCATTCTTTCAATTCCATTCCATTCCATTCCAATCGGGTTGATTCCATTCCGTTCCATTCCATTACATTCCATTAAGATTGATTCCATTCCATTTTCATTCCATTCCATTGCATTCCTTTCCATTCCATTCGGGTTGATTCCAATCCATGCCATTCCATTCCATTCCATTCCATTCGTGTTGATTCCATTCCATTCCATTCCATTCGCGTTGATTCCATTCCATTCCATTCCATTCGGGTTGATAACTTTCTATTCCATTCCATCACATTCCATTCCATTCCATTCGGGTTGATTCCATTCCATTCCATTCCACTGCATTCCATTCCATTCGGGTTGATTCCATTCCATTCCATTCCATGCCATTTGGTTTGATTCCATCCCATTCCATTCCATTGAATTCCATTCCATTCCATTCCGGTTCACTGCATTCCATTCCATTCCATTCCATTCGGGTTGATTCCATTCCATTCCATTCGATTCTACTACATTCCATTCCATTCGATTCCATTCCATTCAGTTCGATTCCATTCCATTCCATGCCATTCGATTCCACTCCGTTCCCGTTGATTCCATTCCATTCCAGTCCACTCCATTCCATTCCATTTGGTTTGATTCCATTCCATTCCTTTCCATTCCATTCCATTCCATTCCATTCGGGTTGATTCCATTCCATTCCATTCCATTCCATTCCATTCCATTCCATTCGGGTTGATTCCATTCCATTCCATTCCATTCCATTCCATTCGGGATGATTCCATTCCATTCTTTCCATTCCATTCCATTCCATTCCATTCGGGTTGATTCCATTCCTTTCCATTCCATTCCATTCCATTCCATTCCATTCCATTCGGTTTTATTCCATTCCATTTTCATTCCATTCCTTTGCATTCCTTTCCATTTCATTCGGGTTGATTCCATTCCATTCCATTCCGTTCCATTCGGGTTGATTCCATTCCATTCCATTCCATGCCATTTGGTTTGATTCCATCCCATTACATTCCATTGAACTCCATTCCATTCCATTCCGGTTGACAGCATTCCATTCCATTCCATTCCATTCCATTCGGTTTGATTCCATTCCATTGCATTCGATTCCACTATATTCCATTCCATTCGATTCCATTCCTTTCATTTCGATTCCTTTCCATTCCATTCCATTTGATTCCACTTCATTCCGGTTGATTCCATTCCATTCCAATCCACTCCATTCCATTCCATTTGGTTTGATTCCATTCCATTCCATTCCAATCCATTCCATTCCATTCGGGTTGATTCCACTCCATTCCATTCTATTCCATTCGGGTTGATTCCATTCCATTCCATTCCATTCCATTCCATTCGGGTTGATTCCATTCCATTCCATTCCATTCCCTTCCATTCCATTCGGGTTGATTCCATTCCGTTCCATTCCATTCCATTTCATTCCATTCCATTCCATTCCATTCGGATTGATTCCATTACATTTTCATTCCATTCCATTGCATTCCTTTCCATTCCATTCGGGTTGATTCCATTCCATTCCATTCTATTCCATTTGGGTTGATTTTATTCCATGCCATTCCATTCCATTCGAGTTGATTCCATTCCATTCCATTCCATTCCATTCGATTTCATTCCATTCCATTCCATTCGGGTTTGTTCCATTCCATTCCGTTTCATTCCATTCCATTCCATTCCATTACATTCTTTTTGATTCCATTCCATTCCATTGCATTCCATTCCATTCCATTCCATTCCATTCCATTCCGGTTGATTCCATCCCATTCCATTCCATTACATTCGGTTTAACTCCATTCCATTCCATTCCGGTTGATTCCATTCCATTCCATTCCATCCCATTCCATTCCATTCCATTCCATTCGGTTTAACTCCATTCCATTCCATTCCGGTTGATTACATTCCATTCCTTTCCATTCCATTTTGGTTGATTCCATTCCATTCCATTCCTTTCCATTCCATTTAGGTTGACTCCATTCCTTTCCATTCCATTCCATTCCGGTTGATTCCATTCAATTCCATTCCATTCCATTCCATTCCTTTCCATTCGGATTTATTCCATTCCATTCCATTCCATCTGATTCCATTCCATTCCATCCGATTTCATTCCATTACATTCGGGTTGATTCCATAGCATTCCATTCCATTCCATTCCGTTCCTTTCCCATCGATGTGATTCTATTCCATTGCATTCCATTCCATTCCATTCCATTCCATTCGGGTTGATTCCATTCCATTCCATTCCATGGCATTTGGTTTGATTCCATCCTATTCCATTCCATTGAATTCCATTCCATTCCATTCCGGTTCACTGCATTCCATTCCATTCCATTCGGGTTGATTCCATTCCATTCCATTCGATTCCACTACATTCCATTCCATTCGATTCCATTCCATTCAGTTCGATTCCATTCCATTCCATTCCATTCCATTCCACTCTGTTTCGGTTGATTCCATTCCATTCAAATCCACTCCATTCCATTCCATTTGGTTTGATTCCATTCCATTCCATTCAATTCCATTCCATTCCATTCCATTCCATTCGGGTTGATTCCATTCCATTCCATTCCATTCCATTCGGGTTGATTCCATTCCATTCCATTCCATTCCACTCGGGTTGATTCCATTCCATTCCATTCCATTCCGTTCCATTCCATTCCATTCGGGTTGATTCCATTCCATTCCATTCCGTTCCATTCAATTCCATTCCATTCCATTCCATTCGGTTTGATTCCATTCCATTCCATTCCATTGCATTCGGGTTGATTCCATTCCATTCCATTCCATTCCATTCGGGTTGATTCCATTCCATTCCATTCCATTCCATTCGAGTTGATTCCATTCCATTCCATTCCATTCCATTCGGGTTGATTCCATTCCGTTCCATTCCTTTCCATTCCATTCCATTCCATTCCATTCGTATTGATTCCATTCCATTTTCATTCCATTCCATTGCATTCCTTTCCATTCCATTCTGGTTGATTCCATTCCGTTCCATTCTATTCCATTCGGGTTGATTTCATTCCATTCCATTCCATTCGGGTTGATTACTTTCCATTCCATTCCATTCCGTTCCATTCCATTCCATTCCATTCCAAACCATTTCATTCTGGTTGATAATATTCTATTCCATTCCGTTCCATTCCATTCCATTCCATTTCATTCCATCCCATTCCGGTTGATTCCATTCATTTCCATTCCATTCGGTTTGACTCCATTCCACTCCATTCTGGTTGATTGCATTCCATTCCTTTCCATTCCATTTAGTTTGACTCCATTCCAATCTATTCCATTGCATTTCATTCGGGTTGATTCCATTCCATTCCATTCCGTTCCATTCAGGTTGATTCTATTCCATTCCATTCCATTCCATTCCATTCCATTCCATTCCATTCCATTCCATTTGGGTTGATTCCTTTCCATTCCATTCCGTTCAATTCCATTCCATTCTTGTTCATTCCATTCCATTCCATTCCATTCGCGTTGATTCCATTCCATTCCATTCCATTCGGGTTGATAACATTCTATTCCATTCCATCACATTCCATTCCATTCCATTCGGGTTGATTCCATTCCATTCCATTCCAATGCATTCCATTCCATTCGGGATGATTCCATTCCACTCCATTCCATGCCATTTGGTTTGATTCCATCCGATTCCATTCCATTGAATTCCATTCCATTCCATTCCG
The DNA here is from genome assembly GCF_029289425.2 of Pan paniscus. Lineage (NCBI taxonomy): Eukaryota > Metazoa > Chordata > Mammalia > Primates > Hominidae > Pan > Pan paniscus. The sequence goes on from NC_073260.2 coordinate 62,686,509, forward strand.
GTTGACTGCATTCCATTCCATTCCATTCCATTCCATTCCATTCGGGTTGATTCCATTCCTTTCCATTCGATTCCACTACATTCCATTCCATTCCATTCCATTCCATTCAGTTCGATTCCATTCCATTGCATTCCATTCCATTCCACTCCGTTCCGGTTGATTCCATTTCATTCTAATCCACTACATTCCATTCCATTTGGTTTGATTCCATTCCATTCCATTCCAATCCATTCCATTCCATTCCATTCGGGTTGATTCCATTCCATTCCATTGCATTCCATTCGGGTTGATTCCATTCCATTCCATTTCATTCCATTCCATTCCATTCCATTCGGGTTGATTCCATTCCGTTCCATTCCATTCCATTCCATTGCATTCCATTCGAGTAGATTCCATTCCGTTCCATTCGATTCCATTCCATTAAGATTGATTCCATTCCATTTTCATTCCATTCCATTGCATTCCTTTCCATTCCATTCGTGTTCCATCACATTCCATTCCATTCCATTCGGGTTGATTCCATTCCATTCCATTCCATTGCATTCCATTCCATTCGGGTTGATTCCATTCCATTCCATTCCATGCCATTTGGTTTGATTCCATCCCATTCCATTCCATTGAATTCCATCCCATTCCATTCCGGATCACTGCATTCCATTCCATTCCATTCCATTCCACTCTGTTTCGGTTGATTCCATTCCATTCCAATCCACTCCATTCCATTCCATTTGGTTTGATTCCATTACATTCCATTCCATTCCAATCCATTCCATTCCATTCCATTCGGGTTGATTCCATTCCATTCCATTGCATTCCATTCGGGTTGATTCCATTCCATTCCATTCCATTCCATTTCATTCCATTCCATTCCATTCCATTCGGGTTCATTCCATTCCATTCCATTCCATTCCATTCCATTCCATTCCATTGTATTCCATTCGAGTTGATTCCATTCCGTTACATTCCATTCCATTCCATTAAGATTGATTCCATTCCATTTTCATTCCATTCCATTGCATTCCTTTCCATTCCATTCGGGTTGATTCCATTCTATGCCATTCCATTCCATTCCATTCCATTCGTGTTGATTCCATTCCATTCCATTCCATTCGCGTTGATTCCGTTCCATTCCATTCCATTCGGGTTGATAACATTCTATTCCATTCCATCACATTCCATTCCATTCCATTCGGGTTGAATCCATTCCATTCCATTCCATTGCATTCCATTCCATTCGGGTTGATTCCATTCCATTCCATTCCATGCCATTTGGATTGATTCCATCCCATTCCATTGCATTGAATTCCATTCCATTCCATTCCGGTTCACTGCATTCCATTCCATTCCATTCCATTGAATTCCATTCCATTCCATTCCGGTTCACTGCATTCCATTCCATTCCGTTCCATTCCATTCGGGTTGATTCCATTCCATTCCATTCCATTCCACTACATTGCATTCCATTCGATTCCATTCCATTCAGTTCGATTCCATTCCATTCCATTCCATTCGATTCCACTCCGTTCCGGTTGATTCCATTCCATTCCAATCCACTCCATTCCATTCCATTTGGTTTGATTCCATTCCATTCCTTTCCATTCCATTCCATTCCATTCCATTCGGGTTGATGCCATTCCATTCCATTCCATTCCATTCGGGTTGATTCCATTCCATTCCATTTAATTCCATTCCATTCGGGATGATTCCATTCCATTCTTTCAATTCCATTCCATTCCATTCCAATCGGGTTGATTCCATTCCGTTCCATTCCATTCCATTCCATTCCATTCCATTCCATTCGGATTTATTCCGTTCCATTTTCATTCCATTCCATTGCATTCCTTTCCATTTCATTCGGGTTGATTCCATTCCATTCCATTCCGTTCCATTCGGGTTGATTCCATTCCATTCCATTCCATTGCATTCCATTCCATTCGGGTTGATTCCATTCCATTCCATTCCATGCCATTTGGTTTGATTCCATCCCATTACATTCCATTGAACTCCAATCCATTCCATTCCGGTTGACTGTATTCCATTCCATTCCATTCCATTCCATTCGGGTTGATTCCATTCCATTCCATTCCATTCCACTACATTCCATTCCATTCCATTCGATTCCTTTCCATTCAGTTCGATTCCTTTCCATTCCATTCCAGTCGATTCCACTCCGTTCCGGTTGATTCCATTCCATTCCAATCCACTCCATTCCATTCCATTTGGTTTGATTCCATTCCATTCCATTCCAATCCATTCTATTCCATTCGGGTTGATTCCATTCCATTCCATTCTATTCCATTCGGGTTGATTCCATTCCATTCCATTCCATTCCATTGCATTCCATTCGGGTTGATTCCATGCCATTCCATTCCATTCCATTCCATTCGGGTTGATTCCATTCCGTTCCATTCCATTGCATTTCATTCCATTCCATTCCATTCCATTCCATTCGGATTGATTCCATTCCATTTTCATTCCATTCCATTGCATTCCTTTCCATTCCATTCGGGTTGATTCCATTCCATTCCATTCTATTCCATTTGGGTTGATTTCATTCCATGCCATTCCATTCCATTCGAGTTGATTCCATTCCATTCCATTCCGTTCCATTCGGGTTGATTCCATTTCATTCCGATCCACTCCATTCCTTTCCATTCAGGTTGATTCCATTCCATTCCATTCCATCCCATTCCATTCCATTCCATTCGCTTTAACTCCATTCCATTCCATTCCGGTTGATTACATTCCATTCCTTTCCATTCCATTTTGGTTGATTCCATTCCATTCCATTCCTTTCCATTCCATTTAGGTTGAATCCATTCCTTTCCATTCCATTCCATTCCGGTTGATTCCATTCAATTACATTCCATTCCATTCCATTCCTTTCCATTCGGATTTATTCCATTCCATTCCATTCCATCCGATTCCATTCCATTCCATCCGATTTCATTCCATTCCATTCGGGTGGATTCCATAGCATTCCACTCCATTCCATTCCGTTCCTTTCCAATCGATGTGATTCTATTCCATTGCGTTCCATTCCATTCCATTCCATTCCATTCGGGTTGATTCCATTCCATTCCATTCCATGGCATTTGGTTTGATTCCATCCTATTCCATTCCATTGAATTCCATTCCATTCCATTCCGGTTCACTACATTCCATTCCATTCCATTCCATTCCATTCGGGTTGATTCCATTCCATTCCATTCCATTCCACTACATTCCATTCCATTCGATTCCATTCCATTCAGTTCGATTCCATTCCATTCCATTCCATTCGATTCCACTCTGTTTCGGTTGATTCCATTCCATTCCAATCCACTCCATTCCATTCCATTTGGTTTGATTCCATTCCATTCCATTCCATTCAATTCCATTCCATTCCTTTCCATTCGTGTTGATTCCATTCCATTCCATTCCATTCCATTCGCGTTGATTCCATTCCATTCCATTCCATTCCATTCCATTAAATTCCATTCGGGTTGATTCCATTCCATTCCATTCCTTTCCATTCCATTCCATTCGGATTTATTCCATTCCATTTTCATTCCATTCCATTGCATTCCTTTCCATTTCATTCGGGTTGATTCCATTCCTTTCCATTCCGTTCCATTCGGGTTGATTCCATTCCATTCCATTCCATTGCATTCCATTCCATTCTGGTTGATTCCATTCCACTGCATTCCATTCCATTCCATTCCATTTCATTCGGGTTGATTCCATTCCATTCCATTCCGTTCCATTCGGGTTGATTCTATTCCATTCCATTCCATTCCATTGAATTCCACTTGCGTTGCTTCCATTCCATTCCATTCCATTCGTGTTGATTCCATTCCATTCCATTCCATTCGGGTTGATTCCACTCCATTCCATTCCATTCGGGTTGATAACATTCTATTCTATTCTATCCCATTCCATTCCATTCCATTCGGGTTGATTCCATTCCATTCCGTTGCATTCCATTCCATTCGGGTTGATTCCATTCCATTCCATTCCATTCCATTCCATTCCATTGCATTCCATTCGAGTTGATTCCATTCCGTTCCATTCCATTCCATTCCATTAAGATTTATTCCATTCCATTTTCATTCCATTCCATTGCATTCCTTTCCTTTCCATTCGGGTTGATTCCATTCCATGCCATTCCATTCGATTCCATTCCATTCGTGTTGATTCCATTCCATTCCATTCCATTTGCGTTGATTCCATTCCATTCCATTCCATTAGGGTTGATAACATTCTATTCCATTCCATCACATTCCATTCCATTCCATTCCATTCGGGTTGATTCCATTCCGTTCCATTCCTTTGCATTCCATTCCATTCGGGTTGATTCCATTCCATTCCATTCCATGCCATTTGGTTTGATTCCATCCCATTCCATTCCATTGTATTCCATTCCATTCCATTCCGGTTCACTGCATTCCATTCCATTCCATTCCATTGCATTCGGGTTGATTCCATTCCATTCCATTCCATTCCACTACATTCCATTCCATTCGATTCCATTCCATTCAGTTCGATTCCATTCCATTCCATTCCATTCGGCTTGACTCCTTTCCATTCCATTCCATTCCATTACATTACATTCCGATTGACCCCATTCCATTCCATTCCATTCCATTCCATTCCATTCCATTCGGGTTGATTCCATTCCATTCCATTCCATTCCACTCCGGTTGATTCCATTCCATTCCATTCCATTGCATTCCATTCCATTCCAATCGGGTTGATTCCATTCCATTCCTTTACATTCCATTCCTTTCCATTCCTTTCCATTCCATTCCATTCGGGTGGATTCCACTCCATTCCATTCCATTCCATTCCATTCCATTCTATTCGGGTTGATTCCATTCCATTCCATTCCATTCCGGTTGATTCCATTGCATTCCATTCCATTCCATTCCATTCCATTCCATTCTATTCGGGTTGATTCCATTCCGTTACATTCCATTCCGCTTGATTCCATTCCATTCCATTCCATTCCATTCCATTCCATTCCATTCCATTCGAGTTGTATCCATTCCATTCCATTCCATTACATTCCATTCCGTTCTGGTTGATTCCATTCCATTCCATTCCATTCCATTCCATTGCATTCCATTCCATACCATTCAGATTGATTTCATTCCATTCCATTCCATTCCATTCCATTCCAATCCGGTTGATTCCATTCCATTCCATTCCATTCCATTTGGGTTGATTCAATTCCATTCCATTTCATTCCATTCCACTGCATTCCATTCCATACCATTCAGGTTGATTTCATTCCATTCCATTCCATTCCATTCCATTCCATTGCATTCCATTCCATACCATTCAGGTTGATTTCATTCCATTCCATTCCATTGAGGTTGATTCTATACCTTTCCAATCCATTCCATTCCATTCCATTCCGTTCCATTCCACTCAGGTTGATTCCGCTCCATTCCATTCCATTCCATTCCATTGCATTCCATTCGTGTTGATTCCATTCCATTCCATTCCATTCCATTCCGTTCCATTCCATTCCATTCGGGTTGATTCCATTCCATGCCATTCCTTTCCATTCCATTCCATTCCATTCCATTCCATTCCATTCCATTCTATTCGGGTTGATTCCACTCCGTTCCATTGAATTCCAGTCCATACCATTCTGGGTGATTCCATTCCATTCCATTCCATTCCATTCGTGTTGATTCCATTCCATTCCATTCCATTCCATTGGGGTGATTCCATTCTATTCCATTCCATTCCATTCCATTCTATTCGGGTTGATTGCATTCCATTCCATTCCGGTTGATTCCATTCCATTCCATTCCATTCCATTCCATTCCATTCCATTCCATTCCATTCCGGTGTATTCATTTCCATTCCATTCCATTCCATTCCATTCCATTCCAGTGGATTCCATTCCATCCCAATGCATTCCATTCCTTTTTATTCTGTTTGATTCCATTCCACTCCATTACATTCCATTCCTTTCCAATTCATTCCATTCCATTCCATTCCATTCCTTTCCATTTCATTCCATTCCATTCCATTCGGGTTGATGGCATTTCATTCCATTCCTTTCCATTCCATTTGGGTTGATTCCATCCCATTCCATTGCACTCTATTCCATTACATTACATTCCATTCTATTCCATTCCTTTCCATTCCATTCCATTCCATTCCATTCCATTCCATTCCATTCGGGTTGACTCCATTCCATTCCATTTCATTCCATTGCATTCCACTTCATTCTATTCCATTCGGGTTGATTCCTTTCCATTCCATTCCATTACTTTCCATTCCATTCCATTCCGGTTGATGCCGTTCCATTCCATTTCATTCCATTGGGGTGATTCCATTCCATTCCATTTCATTCCATTCCGTTCCTTTCCATTCCATTTTATTCGGGTTGATTCCATTCCATTCCATTCCATTCCATTCCGGTAGATTCCATTCCATTCCATTCCATTCCATTAGATTCCAATCCATTCCATTCGGGTTGATTCCTTTCCATTCCATTCCATTCTATTCCATTCCTTTCCATTCGGGTGGATTCCATTCCATTCCATTCCATTCCATTCGTGTTGATTCCATTTCATTCGATTCCATTCCATTCCATACAATTCCGATTGATTCCATTCCATTCCATTCCATTCCATTCCATTAGATTCCAATCCATTCCATTCGGGTTGATTCCTTTCCATTCCATTCCATTCCATTCGGGTGGATTCCATTCCATTCCATTCCATTCGGATTGATTCCATTCCATTCCATTCCATTCCATTCCATTCCATTCCATTCCACTCCATTCCGTTTGATTCTATTCCATTCCATTCCATTCCATTCCATTCCATTCTATTCAGTTTGATTCCTTTCCATTCCATTCCATTCAATTTAGTTCCATTCGCATTGATTCCATTCCATTCCATTCCAATCCATTCCATTGCATTCGGGTTGATTCTATTCCATTCCATTCCATTCCGCTCCTGTTGATTCCATTCCATTCCATTCCATTCCATTACATTCCTTTCGGGTTGATTCCATTCCATTCCTTTCCATTCCATTCCTTTCCATTCCATGCCATTCGGGTGGATCCCATTCCACTCCATTCCATTCCATTCCTTTCCATTTGGGTTGATTCCATTCCATTCCATTCCGTTCCATTCCATTCCATTCCATTCCATTCCATTCCATTCCATTCCATTCGGGTTGATTCGCTTCCATTCCATTCCGTTCCCTTTGATTCCATTCCTTTCCATTACATTACATTACATGCCGGTTGATTCCATCCCATTCCATTCCATTGAGGTTGATTCCATTCCATTCCATTCCATTCCATTCCCTTCCATTCCATTCGTGTTGATTTCATTCCGTTCCATTCCATTCCACTCCATTCCATTCCATTCCATTCCATTCAGGTTGGTTCCATTCCATTCCATTCAATTCTATTCCATTCCATTCCATTCGGGATGATTCCTTTCCATTCCATTCCATTCAACTCTGGTTGATTCCATCCCATTCCATTCCATTGCATTCCATTCCATTCCAATCGGGTTGATTCCATTCCATTCCTTTACATTCCATTCCTTTCCATTCCTTTCCATTCCATTACATTCGGGTGGATTCCACTCCATTCCATTCCATTCCATTCCATTCCATTCCATTCCTTTCCATTCGGGTTGATTCCATTCCATTCCATTCCGTTCCATTCCATTCCATTCCATTCCTTTCCTTTCCATTCGGGTTGATTCCATTCCATTCCATTCCATTAGGTTTGAATCCATTCCATTCCATTCCATTCCATTCCGGTTGATTCCACTCCATTCCATTCCATTCCATTCCATTACATTCCATTCCTTTCCATTCGGTTTGATTCCATTCCATTCCATTCCGTTCCATTCCACTCCATTCCATTCCATTCCTTTCCATTCGGGTTGATTCCATTCCATTCCATTCGGTTCCATTCCATTCCATTCCATTCCACTCCATTCGGGTTGATTCGCTTCCATTCCATTCAATTAGGTTTGACTCCATTCCATTCCATTCCATTCCGGTTGATTCCATCCCATTCCATTGCATTCCATTCCATTCCATTCAGGTTGATTCCATTCCATTCCATTCCATTACATTCCATTCCATTCGTGTTGATTCCATTCCGTTCCTTTCCATTCTATTCCATTCCATTTCATTCTATTCGGGTTGATTCCACTCCATTCCATTGCATTCCAGTCCATACCATTCTGGGTGATTCCATTCCATTACATTCCATTACATTCCATTCCATTCGGGTTGATTCCATTCCATTCCTTTCCATTCCATTCCATTCCATTCGTGTTGATTCCATTCCATTCCATTCCATTCCATTCCATTGGGGTGATTCCATTCTATCCCATTCCATTCCATTCCATTCTATTCGGGTTGATTCCATTCCATTACATTCCATTCCGGTTGATTCCATTTCATTCCATTCCATTCCATTCCATTCCAGTGGATTCCATTCCATTCCATTCCATTCCGGTGGATTCCATTCCCTCCCATTCCATTCCATTCCATTTTATTCGGTTTGATTCCATTCCATTCCATTCCATTCCATTCCTTTCGATTTCATTCCATTCCATTCCATTCGGGTTGATGGCATTTCATTCCATTCCTTTCTATTCCATTTGGGTTGATTCCGTCCCATTCCATTGCACTCTATTCCATTCCATTCCATTCCATTCCATTCTCTTCCATTCCATTCCATTCCATTCCATTCTATTCCATTCCATTCCATTCCATTCCATTCCATTCCACTCCAATCCCCTCCACTCCACTCCACGCCACTCCATTCCATTCCAATCAATTCCATTCTGGTTGATTCCATTCCAATCCATTCCATTCCATTACATTACATTCGTGTTGATTCCTTTCCATTCCATTCCATTCCTTTCCATTCCATTGCATTCCGGTTGATTCCATTCCATTCCATTCGGGTTGATTCCATTCAATTCCATTCCATTCCATTCAATTGGGGTGATTCCATTCCATTCCATTTCATTCCATTCCATTCCTTTCCATTCCATTTTATTCGGGTTGATTCCACTCCATTACATTCCATTCCTTTCCGGTTGATTCCGCTCCATTCCATTCCATTCCATTCCATTCCATTCCAATCCGGTAGATTCCATTCCATTCCATTCCATTCCAATCCATTCCATTCGGGTTGATTCCTTTCCATTCCATTCCATTCCTTTCCATTCGGGTTGATTCCGTTCCATTCCATTACGTTCCATTCCATCCCATTCCATTCCATCACATTCTGGTTGATTCGCTTCCATTCCATTCCATTCGGTTTGACTCCATTCCATTGCATTCGATTCTATTCGGGTTGATTCCATTCCATTCCATTCCATTCGGGTTGATACCATTCCATTCAATTTCATTCCATTCCATTCCATTCCACTCCATTCCGTTTGATTCTATTCCATTCCATTCCATTCCATTCCATTCCATTCCATTCCATTCCATTCTATTCAGTTTGATTCCTTTCCATTCCATTCCATTCCATTCCATTACATTACATTCCATTCGGTTTGACTCTATTCAATTCCATTCCATTCCACTCTGGTTGATTCCATTCCATTCCATTCCATTCCATTCCATTCCATTCCATTCGGGTTGATTCCATTCCATTCCTTTCCATTCCATTCCATTCCATTCCATTACATTACATTCGGGTTGATTCGCTTCCATTCCATTCCGTTCCCTTTGACTCCATTCCATTCCAGTACATTACATTACATTCCGGTTGATTCCATCCCATTCCATTCCATTCCATTTCATTCAGGTTGATTCCATTCCATTCCATTCCATTCCATTCCATTCGTGTTGATTCCATTCCTTTCCATTCCATTCCATTCCATTCCATTCAGGTTGGTTCCATTCCATTCCATTCCATTCCGGTTGATTCCATTCCATTCCATTCCATTCCGGTAGATTCCATTCCATTCCATTCCATTCGTGTGGATTCCATTCCATTCCATTCCATTCCGTTCGTGTTGATTCCATTTCCTTCGATTCCATTCCATTCCATTCCATTCCATTCCGATTGATTCCATTCCATTCCATTCCATTCTATTCCATTCCATTCCATTCCATTCCATTTCATTCGTGTTGATTCCTTTCCATTCCATTCCATTCCTTTCCATTCCATTCCATTCCGGTTGCTTGCATTCCATTCCATTCCATTCGGGTTGATTCCTTTCCATTCCATTCCATTCCATTCCATTCGTGTGGATTCCATTCCATTCCATTCCATTCCATTCCTTTCGTGTTGATTCCATTTCATTCGATTCCATTCCATTCCATTCCATTCCATTCCACTCCATTCCTTTTGATTCTATTCCATTCCATTCCATTCCATTCCATTCAGTTTGATTCCTTTCCATTCCATTCCATTCCATTTCATTTCATTCCATTCCATTCCATTCGGATTGACTCCATTCCATTCCTTTCCATTCCATTCCTTTCCATTCCATTCCCTTCCATTCCATTCGTGTGGATTCCATTCCATTCCATTCCATTCCATTCCATTCCATTCCATTCCATTCCATTCCTTTCCATTCGGGTTGATTCCATTCCATTCCTTTCCGTTCCATTCCATCCCATTCCATTCCATTCAATTCCATTACATTCTGGTTGATTCACTTCCAATCCATTCCATTCGGTTTGACTCCATTCCATTGCATTCCATTACATTCCATTCCAGTTGTTTCCATCCCATTCCTTTCCATTCCATTCCATTCAGGTTGATTCCATTCCATTCCATTCCATTCCATTCTATTAGGGTTGATTCCACTCCATTCCATTGCATTCCAGTCCATACCATACTGGGTGATTCCATTCCATTCCATTCCATTCCATTCCATTCCATTCCTTTCCATTCTATTTTGTTTGATTACTTTCCATTCCATTCCATTCCATTGAGTTCCATTTGCGTTCATTCTATTCCATTCCATTCCATTCCATTCCATTCCATTCCATTCGTGTTGATTCCATTCCATTCCATTCCATTGGGGTGATTCCATTCTTTTCCATTCCTTTCCATTCCATTCTATTCGAGTTGATTCAATTCCATTATATTGCATTCCGGATGATTCCATTCCATTCCATTCCATTCTATTCCATTCCATTCCAGTGGATTCCATCCCATTCCATTGCGCTCTATTCCATTACATTCCATTCCATTCTATTCCATTTCATTCCATTCCATTCCACTCCAATCCCCTCCACTCCACTCCACTCCACTCCATTCCATTCCAATCAATTCCATTCGGGTTGATTCCATTCCATTCCTTTCCATTCCATTCCATTCCATTCCATTCGGGTTGATTCCATTCCATTCCATTTCAATCCATTCCATTCCACTTCATTCCATTCCATTCGGGTTGATTCCTTTCCATTCCATTCCATTACTTTCCATTCCATTCCATTCCGGTTGATGCCATTCCATTCCATTTCATTCCATTGGGGTGATTCCATTCCATTCCATTTCATTCCATTCCATTCCTTTCCATTCCATTTTATTCGCGTTGATTCCATTCCATTCCATTCCGGTAGATTCCATTCCATTCCATTCCATTCCATTAGATTCCAATCCATTCCATTCGGGTTGATTCCTTTCCATTCCATTGCATTCCATTCCATTCCATTCGGGTGGATTCCATTCCATTCCATTCCATTCCGTTCGTGTTGATTCCATTTCATTCGATTCCATTCCATTCCATTCCGATTGATTCCATTCCATTCCATTCCATTAGATTCCAATCCATTCCATTCGGGTTGATTCCTTTCCATTCCATTCCATTCCGTTCGTGTGGATTCCATTCCATTCCATTCCATTCCGTTCGTGTTGATTCCATTTCATTCGATTCCATTCCATTCCATTCCATTCCTATTGATTCCATTCAATTCCATTCCATTCCATTCTATTCCATTCCATTCCATTCCATTCCATTCCATTCGCGTTGATTCCATTCCATTCCATTCCATTTCATTCCATTCAATTCCGTACCATTCCATTCCATTGGGGTGATTTGATTCTATTCCATTCCGTTCCATTCCATTCCATTCCATTCGGGTTGATTGCATTCCATTACATTCCATTCCATTCGTATTGATTCCATTCCATTCCATTCCATTCCATTCCATTCCATTCCATTCCACTCCATTCCGTTTCATTCTATTCCATTCCATTCCATTCCATTCCATTCCATTCCATTCTATTCAGTTTGATTCCTTTCCATTCCATTCCATTCCATTTAGTTCCATTCGCGTTGATTCCATTCCATTCCATTCCATTCCATTCCATTCCATTCGGGTTGATTCCATTCCATTCCATTCCATTCCACTCCGGTTGATTCCATTCCATTCCATTCCATTCCATTACATTCCATTCCTGTTGATTCCATTCCATTCCATTCCATTCCATTCCTTTCCATTCCATTCCATTCCATTCCTTTCGGGTGGATCCCATTCCATTCCATTCCATTCCATTCCATTCCATTCGTTTCCATTCGGGTTGATTCCTTTCCAATCCATTCCGTTCCATTCCATTCCATTCCATTCCATTCCATTCCATTCCATTCGGGTTGATTCTCTTCCATTCCATTCCGTTCCCTTTGACTCCATTCCTTTCCATTACATTACATTACATTCCGGTTGATTCCATCCCATTCCATTCCATTCCATTCCATGCAGGTTGATTCCATTCCATTCCATTCGTTTCCATTCGGGTTGATTCCATTCCATTCCATTCCGTTCCATTCCATTCCATTCCATTCCATTCCATTCCATTCCATTCGGGTTGATTCGCTTCCATTCCATTCCGTTCCCTTTGACTCCATTCCTTTCCATTACATTACATTACATTCCGGTTGATTCCATCCCATTCCATTCCATTCCATTCCATGCAGGTTGATTCCATTCCATTTCTTTCCATTCCATTCCCTTCCATTCCATTCGTGTTGATTCCATTCCGTTCCATTCCATTCCATTCTATTCAATTCCATTCCATTCCATTCAGGTTGGTTCAATTCCATTCCATTCCATTCTATTCCATTCCATTCCATTCGGGATGATTCCATTCCATTCCATTCCATTCCACTCCGGTTGATTCCATTCCATTCCATTCCATTGCATTCCATTCCATTCCAATCGGGTTGATTCCATTCCATTCCTTTCCATTCCATTCCTTTCCATTCCTTTCCATTCCATTCCATTCGGGTGGATTCCACTCCATTCCATTCCATTCCATCCCATTACATTCCATTCCTTTCCATTCGGGTTGATTCCATTCCATTCCATTCCGTTCCATTCCATTCCATTCCATTCCATTCCATTCCATTCCATTCCATTCCATTCCTTTCCATTCTGGTTGATTCCATTCCATTCCATAAGGTTCCATTCCATTCCATTCCATTCGGGTTGATTCGCTTCTATTCCATTCCATTAGGTTTGACTCCATTCCATTCCATTCCATTCCTTTCCGGTTGATTCCATCCCATTCCATTGCATTCCATTCCATTCCATTCAGGTTGATTCCATTCCATTCCATTCCATTCCATTCCATTCGTGTCGATTCCATTCCGTTCCATTCCATTCTATTCCATTCCATTCCATTCCATTCCATTTCATTCTATTCGGGTTGATTCCACTCCATTCCATTGCATTCCACTCCATACCATTCTGGGTGATTCCATTCCATTCCATTCCATTCCATTCCAATCCATTCGTGTTGATTCCATTCCATTCCTTTCCATTCCATTCCATTCCATTCGTGTTGATTCCATTCCATTCCATTCCATTCCATTCCATTGGGGTGATTCCATTCTATCCCATTCCATTCCATTCCATTCTATTCGGGTTGATTCCATTCCATTATATTCCATTCCGTTTGATTCCATTTCATTCCATTCCATTCCATTCCATTCCATTCCGGTGGATTCCATTCCCTCCCATTCCATTCCATTCCATTTTATTCGGTTTGATTCCATTCCATTCCATTCCATTCCATTCCTTTCCATTTCATTCCATTCCATTCCATTCGGGTTGATGTCATATCATTCCATTCCTTTCCATTCCATTTGGGTTGATTCCATCCCATTCCATTGCACTCTATTGCATTTCATTCCATTCCATTCTATTCCATTCCATTCCATTGCATTCGACTCCAATCCCGTCCACTCCACTCCACTCCACTCCAATCCGTTCCATTCCAATCAATTCCATTCGGGTTGATTCCATTCCATTCCATTCAATTCCATTCCATTCCATTCCATCCCATTCCATTCGGGTTGATTCCATTCCATTCAATTTCATTCCATTCCAATCCATTCCATTCCACTCCACCCGATTCTATTTGGGTTGATTCCTTTCCATTCCATTCCATTCCTTTCCATTCCATTCCATTCCAGTTCATTGCATTCCATTCCATTCCATTCGGGTTGATTCCATTCCATTCCATTCCATTCAATTTCATTCCATTCCAATCCATTCCATTCCACTCCATTCCATTCCATTTGGGTTGATTCCTTTCCATTCCATTCCATTCCTTTCCATTCCATTCCATTCCGGTTGATTCCATTCCATTCCACTCCATTCGGGTTGATTCCATTCCATTCCATTCCATTCAATTGGGGTGATTCCATTCCATTCCCTTTCATTCCATTCCATTCCTTTCCATTCCATTTTATTCGGGTTGATTCCATTCCATTCCATTCCATTCCGGTTGATTCCATACCATTCCATTCCATTCCATTACAATCCGGTAGATTCCATTCCATTCCATTCCATTCCATTCCAATCCATTCCATTCGGGTTGATTCCTTTCCATTCCATTCCATTCCATTCCAATCATATGGATTCCATTCCATTCCATTCCATTCCGTTCGTGTTGATTCCATTTCATTCAATTCCATTCCATTCAATTCCATTCCGATTGATTCCATTCCATTCCATTCCATTCTATTCCATTCCATTCCATTACATTCCATTTCATACGGGTTTATTCCATTCCATTCCATTCCATTCCATTCCATTCCATTCCGTTCCATTCCATTCCATTGGGGTGATGCGATTCCATTCCGTTCCGTTCCATTCCATTCCATTCCGTTCGGGATGATTCCATTCCATTCCATTCCATTCCATTCCGGATGATTCCATTCCATTCCATTGCATTCCATTACGGTAGATTCCATTCCATTCCTTTCCAATCCATTCCCTTCGGGTTGATTCCTTTCCATTCCATTCCATTCCATTCCATTCCATTCCATTCGTGTGGATTCCATTCCATTCCATTCCATTCCATTCCATTCCGTTCGTGTTGATTCCATTTCATTCGATTCCATTCCATTCCATTCCATTCCGATTGATTCCATTCCATTCCATTCCATTCTATTCCATTCCATTCCATTCCATTCCATTTCATTCGTGTTGATTCCTTTACATTCCATTCCATTCCTTTCCATTCGATTCCATTCCGGTTGATTGCATTCCATTCCATTTCATTCGGGTTGATTCCATTCCATTCCATTGGGGTGATTCCATTCCATTCCATTTCATTCCATTCCATTCCTTTCCATTCCATTTTATTCGGGTTGATTCCATTCCATTCCATTCCATTCCATTCCGGTTGATTTCATTCCATTCCATTCCATTCCGGTAGATTCCATTCCATTCCATTCCATTCCAATCCATTCCATTCGGGTTGATTCCTTTCCATTCCATTCCATTCCATTCCATTCGTGTGGATTCCATTCCATTCCATTCCATTCCTTTCGTGTTGATTCCATTTCATTCGATTCCATTCCATTCCATTCCATTCCATTCCACTCCATTCCTTTTGATTCTATTCCATTCCATTCCATTCCATTCCATTCAGTTTGATTCCTTTACATTCCATTCCATTCCATTTCATTTCATTCCATTCCATTCCATTCGGATTGTCTCCATTCCATTCCTTTCCATTCCATTCCTTTCCATTCCATTCCCTTCCATTCCATTCGTGTGGATTCCATTCCATTCCATTCCATTCCATTCCATTCCATTCCATTCCATTCCATTCCATTCCTTTCCATTCGGGTTGATTCCATTCCATTCCTTTCCGTTCCATTCCATCCCATTCCATTCCATTCAATTCCATTACATTCTGGTTGATTCACTTCCAATCCATTCCATTCGGTTTGACTCCATTCCATTGCATTCCATTACATTCCATTCCAGTTGTTTCCATCCCATTCCTTTCCATTCCATTCCATTCAGGTTGATTCCATTCCATTCCATTCCATTCCATTCTATTAGGGTTGATTCCACTCCATTCCATTGCATTCCAGTCCATACCATACTGGGTGATTCCATTCCATTCCATTCCATTCCATTATATTCCATTCCTTTCCATTCTATTTTGTTTGATTACTTTCCATTCCATTCCATTCCATTGAGTTCCATTTGCGTTCATTCTATTCCATTCCATTCCATTCCATTCCATTCCATTCCATTCGTGTTGATTCCATTCCATTCCATTCCATTGGGGTGATTCCATTCTTTTCCATTCCATTCCATTCCATTCTATTCGAGTTGATTCAATTCCATTATATTGCATTCCGGATGATTCCATTCCATTCCATTCCATTCTATTCCATTCCATTCCAGTGGATTCCATCCCATTCCATTGCGCTCTATTCCATTACATTCCATTCCATTCTATTCCATTTCATTCCATTCCATTCCACTCCAATCCCCTCCACTCCACTCCACTCCACTCCATTCCATTCCAATCAATTCCATTCGGGTTGATTCCATTCCATTCCTTTCCATTCCATTCCATTCCATTCCATTCGGGTTGATTCCATTCCATTCCATTTCAATCCATTCCATTCCACTTCATTCCATTCCATTCGGGTTGATTCCTTTCCATTCCATTCCATTACTTTCCATTCCATTCCATTCCGGTTGATGCCATTCCATTCCATTTCATTCCATTGGGGTGATTCCATTCCATTCCATTTCATTCCATTCCATTCCTTTCCATTCCATTTTATTCGCGTTGATTCCATTCCATTCCATTCCGGTAGATTCCATTCCATTCCATTCCATTCCATTAGATTCCAATCCATTCCATTCGGGTTGATTCCTTTCCATTCCATTGCATTCCATTCCATTCCATTCGGGTGGATTCCATTCCATTCCATTCCATTCCGTTCGTGTTGATTCCATTTCATTCGATTCCATTCCATTCCATTCCGATTGATTCCATTCCATTCCATTCCATTAGATTCCAATCCATTCCATTCGGGTTGATTCCTTTCCATTCCATTCCATTCCGTTCGTGTGGATTCCATTCCATTCCATTCCATTCCGTTCGTGTTGATTCCATTTCATTCGATTCCATTCCATTCCATTCCATTCCTATTGATTCCATTCCATTCCATTCCATTCCATTCTATTCCATTCCATTCCATTCCATTCCATTCCATTCCATTCGCGTTGATTCCATTCCATTCCATTCCATTTCACTCCATTCAATTCCGTACCATTCCATTCCATTGGGGTGATTTGATTCTATTCCGTTCCGTTCCATTCCATTCCATTCCATTCGGGTTGATTGCATTCCATTACATTCCATTCCATTCGTATTGATTCCATTCCATTCCATTCCATTCCATTCCATTCCATTCCATTCCACTCCATTCCGTTTCATTCTATTCCATTCCATTCCATTCCATTCCATTCCATTCCATTCTATTCAGTTTGATTCCTTTCCATTCCATTCCATTCCATTTAGTTCCATTCGCGTTGATTCCATTCCATTCCATTCCATTCCATTCCATTCCATTCCATTCGGGTTGATTCCATTCCATTCCATTCCATTCCACTCCGGTTGATTCCATTCCATTCCATTCCATTCCATTACATTCCATTCCTGTTGATTCCATTCCATTCCATTCCATTCCATTCCATTCCTTTCGGGTGGATCCCATTCCATTCCATTCCATTCCATTCCATTCGTTTCCATTCGGGTTGATTCCTTTCCATTCCATTCCGTTCCATTCCATTCCATTCCATTCCATTCCATTCCATTCCATTCGGGTTGATTCTCTTCCATTCCATTCCGTTCCCTTTGACTCCATTCCTTTCCATTACATTACATTACATTCCGGTTGATTCCATCCCATTCCATTCCATTCCATTCCATGCAGGTTGATTCCATTCCATTCCATTCCAGTCCATTCCATTCCATTCGTTTCCATTCGGGTTGATTCCATTCCATTCCATTCCGTTCCATTCCATTCCATTCCATTCCATTCGGGTTGATTCGCTTCCATTCCATTCCGTTCCCTTTGACTCCATTCCTTTCCATTACATTACATTACATTCCGGTTGATTCCATTCCATTCCCTTCCATTCCATTCGTGTTGATTCCATTCCGTTCCATTCCATTCCATTCTATTCAATTCCATTCCATTCCATTCAGGTTGGTTCAATTCCATTCCATTCCATTCTATTCCTTTCCATTCCATTCGGGATGATTCCATTCCATTCCATTCCATTCCACTCCGGTTGATTCCATTCCATTCCATTCCATTGCATTCCATTCCATTCCAATCGGGTTGATTCCATTCCATTCCTTTCCATTCCACTCCTTTCCATTCCTTTCCATTCCATTCCATTCGGGTGGATTCCACTCCATTCCATTCCATTCCATCCCATTACATTCCATTCCTTTCCATTCGGGTTGATTCCATTCCATTCCATTCCGTTCCATTCCATTCCATTCCATTCCATTCCATTCCATTCCATTCCTTTCCATTCGGGTTGATTCCATTCCATTCCATAAGGTTCCATTCCATTCCATTCCATTCGGGTTGATTCGCTTCTATTCCATTCCATTCCATTCCATTCGTGTCGATTCCATTCCGTTCCATTCCATTCTATTCCATTCCATTCCATTCCATTCCATTTCATTCCTTTCCGGTTGATTCCATCCCATTCCATTGCATTCCATTCCATTCCATTCAGGTTGATTCCATTCCATTCCATTCCATTCCATTCCATTCCATTCCATTCCATTCCATTCGTGTCGATTCCATTCCGTTCCATTCCATTCTATTCCATTCCATTCCATTCCATTCCATTTCATTCTATTCGGGTTGATTCCCCTCCATTCCATTGCATTCCAGTCCATACCATTCTGGGTGATTCCATTCCATTCCATTCCATTCCATTCCAATCCATTCGTGTTGATTCCATTCCATTCCTTTCCATTCCATTCCATTCCATTCGTGTTGATTCCATTCCATTCCATTCCATTCCATTCCATTGGGGTGATTCCATTCTATCCCATTCCATTCCATTCCATTCTATTCGGGTTGATTCCATTCCATTATATTCCATTCCGTTTGATTCCATTTCATTCCATTCCTTTCCATTCCATTCTGGTGGATTCCATTCCCTCCCATTCCATTCCATTCCATTTTATTCGGTTTGATTCCATTCCATTCCATTCCATTCCTTTCCATTTCATTCCATTCCATTCCATTCGGGTTGATGGCATTTCATTCCATTCCTTTACATTCCATTTGGTTTGATTCCATCCCATTCCATTGCACTCTATTGCATTCCATTCCATTCCATTCCATTCCATTCCATTCGACTCCAATCCTGTCCACTCCACTCCACTCCACTCCATTCCATTCCAATCAATTCCATTCGGGTTGATTCCATTCCATTTCATTCCATTCCATTCCATTCCATTCCATTCCATTCGGGTTGATTCCATTCCATTCAATTTCATTCCATTCCATTCCATTCCATTCCATTCCACTCCATTCCATTCCATTTGGGTTGATTCCTTTCCATTCCATTCCATTCCTTTCCATTCCATTCCATTTCGGTTGATTCCATTCCATTCCATTCCATTGCATTCCATTCCATTCCAATCGGGTTGATTCCATTCCATTCCTTTCCATTCCATTCCTTTCCATTCCTTTCCATTCCATTCCATTCGGGTGGATTCCACTCCATTCCATTCCATTCCATTCCATTCCATTCCTTTCCATTCTGGTTGATTCCATTCCATTCCATTCTATTCCGTTTCATTCCATTCCATTCCATTTCATTCCATTCCTTTCCATTCGGGTTGATTCCATTCCATTCCATTCCGTTCCATTCCATTCCATTCCATTACATAACATTACATTCGGGTTGATTCGCTTCCATTCCATTCCATTAGGTTTGACTCCATTCCATTCCATTCCATTACATTCCATTCCGGTTGATTCCATCCCATTCCATTCAGGATGATTCCATTCCATTCCATTCCATTCCATTCCATTCGTGTTGATTCCATTCCGCTCCATTCCATTCTATTCCATTCCATTCCGTTCCATTCCATTCCATTTCATTCTATTCGTGTTGATTCCACTCCATTCTATTGCATTCCAGTCCATTCCATTTGGGTGATCCCATTCCATTCCATTCCATTCCATTTCATTCCATTCCATTCGGGTTTATTCCATTCCATTCCTTTCCATTCCATTCCATTCCATTCCATTGGTGTGATTCCATTCTGTCCCATTCCATTCCCTTCCATTCTATTCGGGTTGATTCCATTCCATTCCATTCCATTCCCGTTGATTCCATTTCATTCCATTCCATTCCGGTGGATTCCATTCCCTCCCATTCCATTCCATTCCATTGGATTCCATTCCATTCCATTCCATTCCGGTGGATTCCATTCCCTCCCATTCCATTCCATTCCATTTTATTCGGTTTGATTCCATTCCATTCCATTCCATTCCATTCCTTTCCTTTTCATTCCATTCCATTCCATTCGGGTTGATGTCATATCATTCCATTCCTTTCCATTCCATTTGGGTTGATTCCATCCCATTCCATTGCACTCTATTGCATTTCATTCCATTCCATTCTATTCCATTCCATTCCATTGCATTCGACTTCAATCCCGTCCACTCCACTCCACTCCACTCCAATCCATTCCATTCCAATCAATTCCATTCGGGTTGATTCCATTCCATTCCATTCAATTCCATTCCATTCCATTCCATCCCATTCCATTCAGGTTGATTCCATTCCATTCAATTTCATTCCATTCCAATCCATTCCATTCCACTCCACCCGATTCTATTTGGGTTGATTCCTTTCCATTCCATTCCATTCCTTTCCATTCCATTCCATTCCAGTTCATTGCATTCCATTCCATTCCATTCGGGTTGATTCCATTCCATTCCATTCCATTCAATTTCATTCCATTCCAATCCATTCCATTCCACTCCATTCCATTCCATCTGGGTTGATTCCTTTCCATTCCATTCCATTCCTTTCCATTCCATTCCATTCCGGTTGATTCCATTCCATTCCACTCCATTCGGGTTGATTCCATTCCATTCCATTCCATTCAATTGGGGTGATTCCATTCCATTCCATTTCATTCCATTCCATTCCTTTCCATTCCATTTTATTCGGGTTGATTCCATTACATTCCATTCCATTCCGGTTGATTCCATACCATTCCATTCCATTCCATTACAATCCGGTAGATTCCATTCCATTCCATTCCATTCCAATCCATTCCATTCGGGTTGATTCCTTTCCATTCCATTCCATTCCATTCCATTCATATGGATTCCATTCCATTCCATTCCATTCCGTTCGTGTTGATTCCATTTCATTCAATTCCATTCCATTCAATTCCATTCCGATTGATTCCATTCCATTCCATTCCATTCTATTCCATTCCATTCCATTACATTCCATTTCATACGGGTTTATTCCATTCCATTCCATTCCATTCCATTCCATTCCATTCCGTTCCATTCCATTCCATTGGGGTGATGCGATTCTATTCCGTTCCGTTCCATTCCATTCCATTCCGTTCGGGATGATTCCATTCCATTCCATTCCATTCCATTCCGGATGATTCCATTCCATTCCATTCCATTCCATTCCATTCCGGTAGATTCCATTCCATTCCTTTCCAATCCATTCCATTCGTGTTGATTCCTTTCCATTCCATTCCATTCCATTCCATTCCATTCCATTCCATTCGTGTGGATTCCATTCCATTCCATTCCATTCTATTCCGTTCGTGTTGATTCCATTTCATTCGATTCCATTCCATTCCATTCCGTTCCGATTGATTCCATTCCATTCCATTCCATTCTATTCCATTCCATTCCATTCCATTCCATTTCATTCGTGTTGATTCCTTTCCATTCCATTCCATTCCTTTCCATTCGATTCCATTCAGGTTGATTGCATTCCATTCCATTTCATTCGGGTTGATTCCATTCCATTCCATTGGGGTGATTCCATTCCATTCCATTTCATTCCATTCCATTCCTTTCCATTCCATTTTATTCGGGTTGATTCCATTCCATTCCATTCCATTCCATTCCGGTTGATTTCATTCCATTCCATTCCATTCCGGTAGATTCCATTCCATTCCATTCCATTCCAATCCATTCCATTCGGGTTGATTCCTTTCCATTCCATTCCATTCCATTCCATTCGTGTGGATTCCATTCCATTCCATTCCATTCCATTCCTTTCGTGTTGATTCCATTTCATTCGATTCCATTCCATTCCATTCCATTCCATTCCACTCCATTCCTTTTGATTCTATGCCATTCCATTCCATTCCATTCCATTCAGTTTGATTCCTTTCCATTCCATTCCATTCCATTTCATTTCATTCCATTCCATTCCATTCGGATTGACTCCATTCCATTCCTTTCCATTCCATTCCTTTCCATTCCATTCCCTTCCATTCCATTCGTGTGGATTCCATTCCATTCCATTCCATTCCATTCCATTCCATTCCATTCCTTTCCATTCGGGTTGATTCCATTCCATTCCTTTCCGTTCCATTCCATCCCATTCCATTCCATTCCATTCCATTACATTCTGGTTGATTCACTTCCAATCCATTCCATTCGGTTTGACTCCATTCCATTGCATTCCATTGCATTCCATTCCAGTTGTTTCCATCCCATTCCTTTCCATTCCATTCCATTCAGGTTGATTCCATTCCATTCCATTCCATTCCTTTCCATTCCATTCAGGTTGATTCCATTCCACTCCATTCCGTTCAGTTTGATTCCATTCCAATCCATTCCATACCATTCCATTACATTCCATTGCATTCCATTCTATTCCATTCAGGTTGATTCCATTCCATTCCATTCTATTCGGGTTGATTCCATTCAATTCCATTCCATTCCATTCCATTCCATTCCATTCCATTCGTCTTGATTCCATTGAGTTCCATTCCATTCCATTCCATTCCATTCCATTCCATTCCATTCCGGTTGGTTCCATTCTATTTCATTCCATTCCATTCCATTCCATTCGATTCCATTCCATTCCATTCGAGTTGATTCCATTCCATTCCATTCCATTCCATTCCATTCTATTCGGGTTGATTCCACTGCATTCCATTGCATTCCAGTCCATACCATTCTGGGTGATTCCATTCCATTCCATTCCATTCCATTCCATTCCATTCGGGTGGAATCCACTCCATTCCATTCCATTCCATTCCATTCCATTCCATTACATGCGTGTTGATTCGCTTCCATTCCATTCCATTAGGTTTGACTCCATTCCATTACATTCCATTACATTCCATTCCGGTTGATTCCATCCCATTCCATTGCATTCCATTCCATTCCATTCAGGTTGATTCCATTCCATTCCATTCCATTCCATTCCATTCTATTAGGGTTGATTCCACTCCATTCCATTGCATTCCAGTCCATACCATACTGGGTGATTCCATTCCATTCCATTCCATTCCATTCCATTGCATTCGGGTTGATTCCATTTCATTCCTTTCCATTCCATTCCATTCCATTCGTGTTGATTCCATTCCATTCCATTCCATTCCATTCCATTGGGGTGATTCCATTCTTTTCCATTCCATTCCATTCCATTCTATTTGAGTTGATTCCATTCCATTACATTCCATTCCGGTTGATTCCATTCCATTCCATTCCATTCTATTGCATTCCATTCCAGTGGATTCCATTCCATTCCATTCCATTCCATTCTATTTTATTCGGTTTGATTCCATTCCATTCCATTCCATTCCATTCCATTCCATCCCTTTCCATTTCATTCCATTCCATTCCATATGGGTTGATGGCATTTCATTCCATTCCTTTCTATTCCATTTAGGTTGATTCCATCCCATTCCATTGCACTCTATTCCATTCTATTCCATTCCATTCCGTTCTATTCCATTCCATTCCATTCCATTCCATTCCACTCCAATCCCCTCCACTCCACTCCACTCCATTCCATTCCAATCAATTCCATTCTGGTTGATTCCATTCCATTCCATTCCATTCCATTACATTCGGGTTGATTCCATTCCATTCCATTTCATTCCATTCCATTCCATTCCATTCCACTCCATTCCATTCCATTCGTGTTGATTCCTTTCCATTCCATTCCATTCCTTTCCATTCCATTCCATTCCGGTTGATTCCATTCCATTCCATTCGGGTTGATTCCATTCCATTCCATTCCATTCCATTCAATTGGGGTGATTCCATTCCATTCCATTTCATTCCATTCCATTCTTTCCATTCCATTTTCTTCGGGTTGATTCCACTCCATTACATTCCATTCCATTCCGGGTGATTCCGCTCCATTCCATTCCATTCCATTCCATTCCATTCCATTCCGGTAGATTCCATTCCATTCCATTCCATTCCAATCCATTCCATTCGGGTTGATTCCTTTCCATTCCATTCTATTCCTTTCCATTCGGGTTGATTCCATTCCATTCCATTCCGTTCCATTCCATCCTATTCCATTCCATTACATTCTGGTTGATTCGCTTCCATTCCATTCCATTCGGTTTGACTCCATTCCATTGCATTCCATTACATTCCATTCCGGTTGTTTCTATCGCATTCCATTCCATTCCATTCCATTCAGGTTGATTCCATTCCATTCCATACCGTTTCATTCCATTCCATTCAGTTTGATTCCATTCCACTCTATTCCTTTCATTTTCATTCCATTCCAATCTATTCCATTACATTCCATTGCATTCCATTCTATTCCATTCAGGTTGATTCCATTCCATTCCATTCTATTCGGGTTGAATCCATTCCATTCCATTCCATTCGGCTTGATTCCGTTCCATTCCATTCCATTCCATTGCATTACATTCCGATAGACCCCATTCGATTCCATTCCATTCCTTTCCATTCCATTCCATTCGTGTTGATTCCATTCCATTCCTTTCCAATCCATTGGGGTGATTCCATTCTATTCCATTCCATTCCATTCCATTCCATTCTTTTCGGGTTGATTCCATTCCATTCCATTCTATTCGGGTTGATTCCATTCCATTCAATTCCATTACATTCCATTCCATTCCACTCCATTCCGTTTGATTCTATTCCATTCCATTCCATTCCATTCCATTCTAATCAGTTTGATTCCTTTCCATTCCATTCCATTCCATTTAGTTCCATTCGCGTTGATTCCATTCCAATCCATTCCATTCCATTCCATTCGGGTTGATTCTATTCCATTCCATTCCGTTCCACTCTGGTTGATTCCATTCCATTCCATTGCATTCCATTCCATTCGGTTTGATTCCATCCCATTCCGTTCCATTCCATTCCATTCCATTACATTCCGTTACATTACATTCGGGTTGATTCGCTTCCATTCCATTCCGTTCCCTTTGACTCCATTCCATTCCAGTACATTACATTACATTCCGGTTGATTCAATCCCATTTCATTCCATTCCATTTCATTCAGGTTGATTCCATTCCATTCCATTCCATTCCATTCCCTTCCATTCCATTCGTGTTGATTCCATTCCTTTCCATTCCATTCCATTCCATTCCACTCCATTCCATTCAGGTTGGTTCCATTCCATTCCATTCCATTCCATTCAGTTTGGTTCCATTCCATTCCATTCCATTCCATTCCATTCCATTCGAGTTGATTCCATTCCATTCCATTCCATTCCATTCCATTCCATTCCATTCCATTCCAGTTGATTCAATTCCATTCCTTTCCATTCAATTCCTTTCATTCCATTCCATTCCATTCTGGTTGACTCCATTCCTTTGCATTCCATTCCATTCCATTCCATTCCATTCCATTCCATTCCATTCCATTCATGTTGATTCCATTCCATTCATGTTGATTTCATTACATTCCAATCGAGTTGATTCCATTCCATTCCATTCCAATTGGGTAGATTCCATTCCATTCCATTCCATCCCATTGCATTCCATTCCATTTGGGCTGATTCCATTCCATTCCATTCCATTCCATTCCATTCAGGTTGATTCTATTCCTTTCCATTCCATTCCATTCCATTCCATTCTGGTTGATTCTGTTCCATTCCATTCCATTCCATTCCATTCGTATTGATTCCCTTCCATTCCATTCCATTCCATTCCATTAGGGTTGATTCCATTCCATTCCATTCCTTTCCATTCCATTCCATTCGTGTTGAATCCATTCCATTCCATTCCATTCCATTCCATTCCATTCCATTCCATGCCATTCCATTCAGGTTGGTTCTATTCCATTCCATTCCATTCCATTCCATTCTAGTCGAGTTGTATCCATTCCATTCCATTCCATTACATTCCATTCCATTCCCGTTGATTCCCTTCCATTCCATTCCATTCCATTCCATTCAGGTTGGTTGCATTCCATTCCATACCATTGCATTCCATTCCGTTCCATTCGAGTTGTATCCATTCCATTCCATTCCATTCAGGTTGGTTCCATTCCATTCCATTCCATTGCATTCCATTCCATTCCATTCGAGTTGTATCCATTCCATTCCATTCCATTACATTCCATTCCATTCCGGTTGTTTCCATTCCATTCCATTCCATTCCATTCCATTCCATTCGAGTTGACTCTATTGCATTGCACTCAATTCCATTCCATTCCATTCCATTCCATTCCATTCCATTCCGTTCCATACCATTCAGGTTGATTTCATTCCATTCCATTCCATTCCATTCCATTCCATTCCATTCCATTCCATTCCATTCCGGTGGATTCCTTTCCATTCCATCCCATTCCATTCCATTCAATTTTATTTGGTTTGATTCCATTCCATTCCATTCCATTCCATTCCTTTCCAATTCATTCCATTCCATTCCATTCCATTCCATTCCATTTCATTCCATTCCATTCCATTCAGGTTGATTGCATTTCATTCCATTCCTTTCCATTCCATTTGGGATGATTCCATCCCATTCCATTGCACTCTATTCCATTCCATTTCATTCCATTCTATTCCATTCCATTCCATTCCGTTCCACTCCAATCCCCTCCACTCCACTCCACTCCACTCCATTCCATTCCAATCAATTCCATTCGCGTTGATTCCATTCCATTCCATTCCATTCCATTCCATTCCACTTCATTCCATTCAATTCGGGTTGATTCCTTTCCATTACATTCCATTACTTTCCATTCCATTCCATTCCGCTTGATTCCATTCCATTCCATTCCATTCGGTTTGATTCCATTCCATTCCATTCCATTCCATTGGGGTGATTCCATTCCATTGCATTTCAATCCATTCCATTCCTTTCCATTCCATTTTATTCGGGTTGATTCCATTCCATTCCATTCCATTCCATTCTGGTAGATTCCATTCCATTCCATTCCATTCCATTAGATTCCAATCCATTCCACTCGGGTTGATTCCTTTCCATTCCATTCCATTCCATTTCATTCCATTCCATTCGGGTGGATTCCATTTCATTCGATTCCATTCCATTCCATTCCATTCCGATTGATTCCATTCCATTCCATTCCATTCTATTCCATTCCATTCCATTCCATTCCATTCGCGTTGATTCCATTCCATTCCATTCCATTCCATTCCATTCCATTCCGTTCCATTCCATTCCACTGGGGTGATTCGATACTATTCCGTTCCGTTCCATTCCATTCCATTCCTTTCCATTCCATTCGGGTTGACTCCATTCCATTCCATTCCATTCGGTTTGCTTTCATTCCATTCCATTCCGTTCCATTCCATTCCACTCCATTCCTTTTGATTCTCTTCCATTCCATTCCATTCCATTCCATTCCATTCCATTCCATTCCATTCTATTCAGTTTGATTCCCTTAAATTCCATTCCATTCCATTTAGTTCCATTCGCGTTGATTCCATTCCATTCCATTTCATTCCATTCGGGTGGATTCCATTCCATTCCATTGCATTCCATTCCATTCTATTCCATTCGGGTTGATTCCATTCCATTCCTTTCCATTCCATTCCATTCGGGTGGATTCCATTCCATTCCATTCCATTAAATTCCATTCCTATCCATTCGGGTTGATTCCATTCCATTCCAGTCCGCTCCATTCCATTCCATTCCATTCCATTACATTCGGGTTGATTCGCTTCCATTCCATTCCGTTCCCTTTGACTCCATTCCATTCCATTCCATTCCATTCCATTCCGGTTGATTCCATCCCATTCCATTCCATTCCATTCAGGTTGATTCCATTCCATTCCATTCCATTCCATTCCCTTCCATTCCATTCGTGTTGATTCCACTCCGTTCCCTTCCATTCCTTTCCATTCCATTCCATTCCATTCCATTCCATTCCATAAAGGTTGGTTCCATTCCATTCCATTCCATTTCATTCCATTCGGGTGGATTCCATTCCATTCCACTCCATTCCATTCCACTCCATTCCAGTCCATTCGGGTTGATTCCATTCCATTCCATTCCGTTCCATTCCGTCCCATTCCATTCCATTCCATTACATTACATTCTGGTTGATTCGCTTCCATTCCATTCCATTCGGTTTGACTCCATTAAATTCCATTCCTTTACATTCCATTCCGGTTGTTTCCAACCCATTCCATTCCATTCCATTCCATTCCGTTCAGGTTGATTCCATTCCATTCCATTCCATTCCATTCAGGTTGATTCCTTTCCACTCCATTCCGTTCAGTTTGATTCCATTCCAACCCATTCCATGCCATTCCATTCCACTCCATTGCATTCCATTCTATACCATTCAGGTTGATTCCATTACATTGTATTCTATTCGGTTTGATTCCATTCCATTCCATTCCATTCCACTCCGGTTGATTCCATCCCATTCCATTCCATTGCATTCCATTCCATTCCAATCGGGTTGATTCCATTCCATTCCTTTCCATTCCATTCCTTTCCATTCCTTTCCATTCCATTCCATTCGGGTGGAATCCACTCCATTCCATTCCATTCCATTCCATTCCATTCCATTCCATTCCATTCCATTCCATTCCATTCCTTTCCATTCGGGTTGATTCCATTCCATTCCATTCCGTTCCATTCCATTCCATTCCATTACATTCGGTAGATTCACTTCCATTCCATTCCATTAGGTTTGACTCCATTCCATTCCATTCCGTTACATTCATTTCCGGTTGATTCCATCCCATTCCATTGCATTCCATTCCATTCCATTCAGGTTGATTCCATTCCGTTCCATTCCATTCTATTAGGGTTGATTCCACTCCATTCCATTGCATTCCAGTCCATACCATACTGGGTGATTCCATTCCATTCCATTCCATTCCATTCCATTCCATTCCATTCCTTTCCATTCGGGTTGATTCCATTCCTTTCCTTTCCATTCCATTCCATTCGTGTTGATTCCATTCCATTCCATTCCATTCCATTCCATTCCATTCCTTTCCATTCGGGTTGATTCCATTCCTTTCCTTTCCATTCCATTCCATTCGTGTTGATTCCATTCCATTCCATTCCATTCCATTCCATTCCATTCCATTGGGGTGATTCCATTCTTTTCCATTCCATTCCATTCCATTCTATTCGAGTTGATTCCATTCCATTACATTCCATTCCGGTTGATTCCATTCCATTGCATTCCATTCTATTCCATTCCATTCCAATGGAATCCATTCCATTCCATTCCATTCCATTCCGGTGGATTCCATTCACTCCCATTCCATTCCATTCCATCTTATTCGGTTTGACTCCATTCCATTCCATTCCATTCCATTCCTTTCCATTTCATTCCATTCCATTCCATTCGGGTTGATGGCATTTCATTCCATTCCTTTCCATTCCTTTTGGGTTGATTCCATTACATTCCATTACAGTCTATTCCATTCCATTCTTTTCCATTCCATTCCATTGCATTCCATTCGCGTTGATTCCATTCCATTCCATTCCATTCCATTCCAATCCATTCCATTCCATTCCATTCCGTTCCATTCCGTTCCATTGGTTTGATTCGATACTATTCCATTCCGTTCCATTCCATTCCATTCCGTTCCTTTCCATTCCATTCGGGTTAATTCCATTCCATTCCATTCCATTCGGGTTGCTTCCATTCCATTCCATTCCATTCCATTCCATTCCATTCCATTCCATTTAGTTCCATTCGTGTTGATTCCATTCCATTCCATTCCATTCCATTCCATTCCATTCCATTCCATTCCATTCGGGTTGATTCCATTCCATTCCATTCCATTCCATTCCATTCAATTCCATTCCATTCCATTCCATTCCATTCCATTCCATTCCATTCCATTCTGGTTGAATCCATTCCATTCCTTTCCATTCCATTCCTTTCCATTCCATTCCATTCGGGTGGATTCCATTCCATTCCACTCCATTCCATTCCATTCCATTCCTTTCCATTCAGATTGATTCCATTCCATTCCATTCCATTCCATTCCATTCCATTCCATTCCATTCCATTCCATTCCATTTCATTCCATTCCATTCAGGTTGGTTCCATTCCATTGCATTCAATTTCATTCCATTCGGGTGGATTCCATTCCATTCCATTCCGTTCCATTCCATTCTATTCTGGTTGATTCCACTCTATTCCATTGCATTCCAGTCCATAACATTCTGGGTGATTCCATTCCATTCCATTCCATTCCATTCCATTCCATTCGGGTGGAATCCACTCCATTCCATTCCATTCCATTCCATTCCATTCCATTACATGCGGGTTGATTCGCTTCCATTCCATTCCATTAGGTTTGACTCCATTCCATTACAATCCATTACATTCCATTCCGGTTGATTACATCCCATTCCATTGCATTCCATTCCATTCCATTCAGGTTGATTCCATTCCATTCCATTCCATTCCATTCCATTCTATTAGGGTTGATTCCACTACATTCCATTGCATTCCAGTCCATACCATACTGGGTGATTCCACTCCATTCCATTCCATTCCATTCCATTCCATTCCATTCCATTCCATTAGATTCCAATCCATTCCACTCGGGTTGATTCCTTTCCATTCCATTCCATTCCATTTCATTCCATTCCATTCAGGTGGATTCCATTTCATTCGATTCCATTCCATTCCATTCCATTCCGATTGATTCCATTCCATTCCATTCCATTCTATTCCATTCCATTCCATTCCATTCCATTCCATTCGCGTTGATTCCATTCCATTCCATTCCATTCCATTCCATTCCATTCCGTTCCATTCCATTCCACTGGGGTGATTCGATACTATTCCGTTCCGTTCCATTCCATTCCATTCCTTTCCATTCCATTCGGGTTGACTCCATTCCATTCCATTCCATTCGGTTTGCTTTCATTCCATTCCATTCCGTTCCATTCCATTCCACTCCATTCCTTTTGATTCTCTTCCATTCCATTCCATTCCATTCCATTCCATTCCATTCCATTCCATTCTATTCAGTTTGATTCCCTTAAATTCCATTCCATTCCATTTAGTTCCATTCGCGTTGATTCCATTCCATTCCATTTCATTCCATTCGGGTGGATTCCATTCCATTCCATTGCATTCCATTCCATTCTATTCCATTCGGGTTGATTCCATTCCATTCCTTTCCATTCCATTCCATTCGGGTGGATTCCATTCCATTCCATTCCATTAAATTCCATTCCTATCCATTCGGGTTGATTCCATTCCATTCCAGTCCGCTCCATTCCATTCCATTCCATTCCATTACATTCGGGTTGATTCGCTTCCATTCCATTCCGTTCCCTTTGACTCCATTCCATTCCATTCCATTCCATTCCATTCCGGTTGATTCCATCCCATTCCATTCCATTCCATTCAGGTTGATTCCATTCCATTCCATTCCATTCCATTCCCTTCCATTCCATTCGTGTTGATTCCACTCCGTTCCCTTCCATTCCTTTCCATTCCATTCCATTCCATTCCATTCCATTCCATAAAGGTTGGTTCCATTCCATTCCATTCCATTTCATTCCATTCGGGTGGATTCCATTCCATTCCACTCCATTCCATTCCACTCCATTCCAGTCCATTCGGGTTGATTCCATTCCATTCCATTCCGTTCCATTCCGTCCCATTCCATTCCATTCCATTACATTACATTCTGGTTGATTCGCTTCCATTCCATTCCATTCGGTTTGACTCCATTAAATTCCATTCCTTTACATTCCATTCCGGTTGTTTCCAACCCATTCCATTCCATTCCATTCCATTCCATTCCGTTCAGGTTGATTCCATTCCATTCCATTCCATTCCATTCAGGTTGATTCCTTTCCACTCCATTCCGTTCAGTTTGATTCCATTCCAACCCATTCCATGCCATTCCATTCCACTCCATTGCATTCCATTCTATACCATTCAGGTTGATTCCATTACATTGTATTCTATTCGGTTTGATTCCATTCCATTCCATTCCATTCCACTCCGGTTGATTCCATCCCATTCCATTCCATTGCATTCCATTCCATTCCAATCGGGTTGATTCCATTCCATTCCTTTCCATTCCTTTCCATTCCATTCCATTCGGGTGGAATCCACTCCATTCCATTCCATTCCATTCCATTCCATTCCATTCCATTCCATTCCATTCCATTCCATTCCATTCCTTTCCATTCGGGTTGATTCCATTCCATTCCATTCCGTTCCATTCCATTCCATTCCATTACATTCGGTAGATTCACTTCCATTCCATTCCATTAGGTTTGACTCCATTCCATTCCATTCCGTTACATTCATTTCCGGTTGATTCCATCCCATTCCATTGCATTCCATTCCATTCCATTCAGGTTGATTCCATTCCGTTCCATTCCATTCTATTAGGGTTGATTCCACTCCATTCCATTGCATTCCAGTCCATACCATACTGGGTGATTCCATTCCATTCCATTCCATTCCATTCCATTCCATTCCATTCCTTTCCATTCGGGTTGATTCCATTCCTTTCCTTTCCATTCCATTCCATTCGTGTTGATTCCATTCCATTCCATTCCATTCCATTCCATTCCATTCCTTTCCATTCGGGTTGATTCCATTCCTTTCCTTTCCATTCCATTCCATTCGTGTTGATTCCATTCCATTCCATTCCATTCCATTCCATTCCATTCCATTGGGGTGATTCCATTCTTTTCCATTCCATTCCATTCCATTCTATTCGAGTTGATTCCATTCCATTACATTCCATTCCGGTTGATTCCATTCCATTGCATTCCATTCTATTCCATTCCATTCCAATGGAATCCATTCCATTCCATTCCATTCCATTCCGGTGGATTCCATTCACTCCCATTCCATTCCATTCCATCTTATTCGGTTTGACTCCATTCCATTCCATTCCATTCCATTCCTTTCCATTTCATTCCATTCCATTCCATTCGGGTTGATGGCATTTCATTCCATTCCTTTCCATTCCTTTTGGGTTGATTCCATTACATTCCATTACAGTCTATTCCATTCCATTCTTTTCCATTCCATTCCATTGCATTCCATTCGCGTTGATTCCATTCCATTCCATTCCATTCCATTCCAATCCATTCCATTCCATTCCATTCCGTTCCATTCCGTTCCATTGGTTTGATTCGATACTATTCCATTCCGTTCCATTCCATTCCATTCCGTTCCTTTCCATTCCATTCGGGTTAATTCCATTCCATTCCATTCCATTCGGGTTGCTTCCATTCCATTCCATTCCATTCCATTCCATTCCATTCCATTCCATTTAGTTCCATTCGTGTTGATTCCATTCCATTCCATTCCATTCCATTCCATTCCATTCCATTCCATTCCATTCGGGTTGATTCCATTCCATTCCATTCCATTCCATTCCATTCCATTCCATTCCATTCTGGTTGAATCCATTCCATTCCTTTCCATTCCATTCCTTTCCATTCCATTCCATTCGGGTGGATTCCATTCCATTCCACTCCATTCCATTCCATTCCATTCCTTTCCATTCAGATTGATTCCATTCCATTCCATTCCATTCCATTCCATTCCATTCCATTCCATTCCATTCCATTCCATTTCATTCCATTCCATTCAGGTTGGTTCCATTCCATTCCATTCAATTTCATTCCATTCGGGTGGATTCCATTCCATTCCATTCCGTTCCATTCCATTCTATTCTGGTTGATTCCACTCTATTCCATTGCATTCCAGTCCATAACATTCTGGGTGATTCCATTCCATTCCATTCCATTCCATTCCATTCCATTCGGGTGGAATCCACTCCATTCCATTCCATTCCATTCCATTCCATTCCATTACATGCGGGTTGATTCGCTTCCATTCCATTCCATTAGGTTTGACTCCATTCCATTACAATCCATTACATTCCATTCCGGTTGATTACATCCCATTCCATTGCATTCCATTCCATTCCATTCAGGTTGATTCCATTCCATTCCATTCCATTCCATTCCATTCTATTAGGGTTGATTCCACTACATTCCATTGCATTCCAGTCCATACCATACTGGGTGATTCCACTCCATTCCATTCCATTCCATTCCATTCCATTCCATTCCATTAGATTCCAATCCATTCCACTCGGGTTGATTCCTTTCCATTCCATTCCATTCCATTTCATTCCATTCCATTCGGGTGGATTCCATTTCATTCGATTCCATTCCATTCCATTCCATTCCGATTGATTCCATTCCATTCCATTCCATTCTATTCCATTCCATTCCATTCCATTCCATTCGCGTTGATTCCATTCCATTCCATTCCATTCCATTCCATTCCATTCCGTTCCATTCCATTCCACTGGGGTGATTCGATACTATTCCGTTCCGTTCCATTCCATTCCATTCCTTTCCATTCCATTCGGGTTGACTCCATTCCATTCCATTCCATTCGGTTTGCTTTCATTCCATTCCATTCCGTTCCATTCCATTCCACTCCATTCCTTTTGATTCTCTTCCATTCCATTCCATTCCATTCCATTCCATTCCATTCCATTCCATTCCATTCTATTCAGTTTGATTCCCTTAAATTCCATTCCATTCCATTTAGTTCCATTCGCGTTGATTCCATTCCATTCCATTTCATTCCATTCGGGTGGATTCCATTCCATTCCATTGCATTCCATTCCATTCTATTCCATTCGGGTTGATTCCATTCCATTCCTTTCCATTCCATTCCATTCGGGTGGATTCCATTCCATTCCATTCCATTAAATTCCATTCCTATCCATTCGGGTTGATTCCATTCCATTCCAGTCCGCTCCATTCCATTCCATTCCATTCCATTACATTCGGGTTGATTCGCTTCCATTCCATTCCGTTCCCTTTGACTCCATTCCATTCCATTCCATTCCATTCCATTCCGGTTGATTCCATCCCATTCCATTCCATTCCATTCAGGTTGATTCCATTCCATTCCATTCCATTCCATTCCCTTCCATTCCATTCGTGTTGATTCCACTCCGTTCCCTTCCATTCCTTTCCATTCCATTCCATTCCATTCCATTCCATTCCATAAAGGTTGGTTCCATTCCATTCCATTCCATTTCATTCCATTCGGGTGGATTCCATTCCATTCCACTCCATTCCATTCCACTCCATTCCAGTCCATTCGGGTTGATTCCATTCCATTCCATTCCGTTCCATTCCGTCCCATTCCATTCCATTCCATTACATTACATTCTGGTTGATTCGCTTCCATTCCATTCCATTCGGTTTGACTCCATTAAATTCCATTCCTTTACATTCCATTCCGGTTGTTTCCAACCCATTCCATTCCATTCCATTCCATTCCATTCCGTTCAGGTTGATTCCATTCCATTCCATTCCATTCCATTCAGGTTGATTCCTTTCCACTCCATTCCGTTCAGTTTGATTCCATTCCAACCCATTCCATGCCATTCCATTCCACTCCATTGCATTCCATTCTATACCATTCAGGTTGATTCCATTACATTGTATTCTATTCGGTTTGATTCCATTCCATTCCATTCCATTCCACTCCGGTTGATTCCATCCCATTCCATTCCATTGCATTCCATTCCATTCCAATCGGGTTGATTCCATTCCATTCCTTTCCATTCCATTCCTTTCCATTCCTTTCCATTCCATTCCATTCGGGTGGAATCCACTCCATTCCATTCCATTCCATTCCATTCCATTCCATTCCATTCCATTCCATTCCATTCCATTCCTTTCCATTCGGGTTGATTCCATTCCATTCCATTCCGTTCCATTCCATTCCATTCCATTACATTCGGTAGATTCACTTCCATTCCATTCCATTAGGTTTGACTCCATTCCATTCCATTCCGTTACATTCATTTCCGGTTGATTCCATCCCATTCCATTGCATTCCATTCCATTCCATTCAGGTTGATTCCATTCCGTTCCATTCCATTCTATTAGGGTTGATTCCACTCCATTCCATTGCATTCCAGTCCATACCATACTGGGTGATTCCATTCCATTCCATTCCATTCCATTCCATTCCATTCCATTCCATTCCATTCCTTTCCATTCGGGTTGATTCCATTCCTTTCCTTTCCATTCCATTCCATTCGTGTTGATTCCATTCCATTCCATTCCATTCCATTCCATTCCATTCCTTTCCATTCGGGTTGATTCCATTCCT
Organism: Pan paniscus; assembly: GCF_029289425.2. Taxonomy (NCBI): domain Eukaryota; kingdom Metazoa; phylum Chordata; class Mammalia; order Primates; family Hominidae; genus Pan; species Pan paniscus. The sequence goes on from NC_073260.2 coordinate 62,723,414, forward strand.
TTCCTTTCCATTCCATTCCATTCGTGTTGATTCCATTCCATTCCATTCCATTCCATTCCATTCCATTCCATTCCATTGGGGTGATTCCATTCTTTTCCATTCCATTCCATTCCATTCTATTCGAGTTGATTCCATTCCATTACATTCCATTCCGGTTGATTCCATTCCATTGCATTCCATTCTATTCCATTCCATTCCAATGGAATCCATTCCATTCCATTCCATTCCATTCCGGTGGATTCCATTCACTCCCATTCCATTCCATTCCATCTTATTCGGTTTGACTCCATTCCATTCCATTCCATTCCATTCCTTTCCATTTCATTCCATTCCATTCCATTCGGGTTGATGGCATTTCATTCCATTCCTTTCCATTCCTTTTGGGTTGATTCCATTACATTCCATTACAGTCTATTCCATTCCATTCTTTTCCATTCCATTCCATTGCATTCCATTCGCGTTGATTCCATTCCATTCCATTCCATTCCAATCCATTCCATTCCATTCCATTCCGTTCCATTCCGTTCCATTGGTTTGATTCGATACTATTCCATTCCGTTCCATTCCATTCCATTCCGTTCCTTTCCATTCCATTCGGGTTAATTCCATTCCATTCCATTCCATTCGGGTTGCTTCCATTCCATTCCATTCCATTCCATTCCATTCCATTCCATTCCATTTAGTTCCATTCGTGTTGATTCCATTCCATTCCATTCCATTCCATTCCATTCCATTCCATTCCATTCCATTCGGGTTGATTCCATTCCATTCCATTCCATTCCATTCCATTCCATTCCATTCCATTCTGGTTGAATCCATTCCATTCCTTTCCATTCCATTCCTTTCCATTCCATTCCATTCGGGTGGATTCCATTCCATTCCACTCCATTCCATTCCATTCCATTCCTTTCCATTCAGATTGATTCCATTCCATTCCATTCCATTCCATTCCATTCCATTCCATTCCATTCCATTTCATTCCATTCCATTCAGGTTGGTTCCATTCCATTCCATTCAATTTCATTCCATTCGGGTGGATTCCATTCCATTCCATTCCGTTCCATTCCATTCTATTCTGGTTGATTCCACTCTATTCCATTGCATTCCAGTCCATAACATTCTGGGTGATTCCATTCCATTCCATTCCATTCCATTCCATTCCATTCGGGTGGAATCCACTCCATTCCATTCCATTCCATTCCATTCCATTCCATTCCATTACATGCGGGTTGATTCGCTTCCATTCCATTCCATTAGGTTTGACTCCATTCCATTACAATCCATTACATTCCATTCCGGTTGATTCCATCCCATTCCATTGCATTCCATTCCATTCCATTCAGGTTGATTCCATTCCATTCCATTCCATTCCATTCCATTCTATTAGGGTTGATTCCACTACATTCCATTGCATTCCAGTCCATACCATACTGGGTGATTCCATTCCATTCCATTCCATTCCATTCCATTCCATTCCATTCCATTCGGGTTGATTCCATTCCATTCCTTTCCATTCAATTCCATTCCATTCCATTCGTGTTGATTCCATTCCATTCCATTCCATTCCATTCCATTCCATTGGGGTGATTCCATTCTTTTCCATTCCATTCCATTCCATTCTATTTGAGTTGATTCCATTCCATTACATTCCATTCCGGTTGATTCCATTCCATTCCATTCCATTCTATTCCATTCCATTCCAGTGGATTCCATTCCATTCCGGTGGATTCCATTCACTCCCATTCCATCCCATTCCATTGCACTCTATTTCATTCCATTCCATTCCATTCCATTCCATTCTATTCCATTCCATTCCATTCCATTCCATTCCATTCCATTCCATTCCATTCCACTCCAATCCCCTCCATTCCACTCCACTCCTCTCCACTCCACTCCATTCCATTCCAATCAATTCCATTCTGGTTGATTCCATTCCATTCCATTCCATTCCATTCCATTCCATTCCATTACATTCGGGTTGATTCCATTCCATTCCATTTCATTCCATTCCATTCCATTCCATTCCATTCCACTCCATTCCATTCCATTCGTGTTGATTCCTTTCCATTCCATTCCATTCCTTTCCATTCCATTCCATTCCGGTTGATTCCATTCCATTCCATTCTGGTTGATTCCATTCCATTCCATTCCATTCCATTCAATTGGGGTGATTCCATTCCATTCCATTTCATTCCATTCCATTCCTTTCCATTCCATTTCATTCGGGTTGATTTCACTCCATTACATTCCATTCCATTACGGTTGATTCCGCTCCATTCCATTCCATTCCATTCCATTCCATTCCATTCCATTCCATTCCGGTAGATTCCATTCCATTCCATTCCATTCCAATCCATTCCATTCGGGTTGATTCCTTTCCATTCCATTCCATTCCTTTCCATTCGGGTTGATTCCATTCCATTCCATTCCGTTCCATTCCATCCCATTCCATTCCATTACATTCTGGTTGATTCGCTTCCATTCCATTCCATTCGGTTTGACTCCATTCCATTGCATTCCATTACATTCCATTCCGGTTGTTTCTATCGCATTCCATTCCATTCCATTCCATTCAGGTTGATTCCATTCCATTCCATTCCATTTCATTCCATTCCATTCAGTTTGATTCCATTCCACTCCATTCCTTTCAGTTTCATTCCATTCCAATCCATTCCATTACATTCCATTGCATTCCATTCTATTCCAATCAGGTTGATCCCATTCCATTCCATTCTATTCGGGTTGATTCCATTCCATTCCATTCCATTCGGCTTGACTCCGTTCCATTCCATTCCATTCCATTGCATTACATTCCGATTGACCCCATTCGATTCCATTCCATTCCATTCCTTTCCATTCCATTCCATTCGTGTTGATTCCATTCCATTCCATTCCATTCCATTGGGGGTGATTCCATTCTATTCCATTCCATTCCATTCCATTCCATTCTATTCGGGTTGATTCCATTCCATTCCATTCCATTCGGGTTGATTCCATTCCATTCAATTCCATTCCATTCCATTCCATTCCACTCCATTCCGTTTGATTCTATTCCATTCCATTCCATTCCATTCCATTCCATTCTATTCAGTTTGATTCCTTTCCATTCCATTCCATTCCATTTAGTTCCTTTCGCGTTGATTCCATTCCATTCCATTCCATTCCATTCCACTCTGGTTGATTCCATTCCATTCCATTCCATTCCATTCCATTCCATTCCATTCCATTCGGGTTGATTCCATTCCATTCCTTTCCATTCCAATCCATTCCATTACATTCCATTACATTACATTCGTGTTGATTCGCTTCCATTCCATTCCGTTCCCTTTGACTCCATTCCATTCCAGTACGTTACATTACATTCCGGTTGATTCCATCCCATTTCATTCCATTCCATTTCATTCAGGTTGATTCCATTCCATTCCATTCCCTTCCATTCCATTCGTGTTGATTCCATTCCGTTCCATTCCATTCCATTCCATTCCATTCCATTCCATTCCATTCAGGTTGGTTCCATTCCATTCCATTCCATTCCATTCAGTTTGGTTCCATTCCATTCCATTCCATTCCTTTCCATTCCATTCCATTCCATTCGAGTTGATTCCATTCCATTCCATTCCATTCCATTCCATTCCATTCGATTCCAGTTGATTCAATTCCATTCCTTTCCATTCAATTCCTTTCATTCCATTCCATTCCATTCTGGTTGACTCCATTCCATTCCATTCCATTCCACTCCATTCCATTCCATTCCATTCATGTTGATTCCATTCCATTCATGTTGATTTCATTACATTCCAATCGAGTTGATTCCATTCCATTCCATTCCATTTGGGTAGATTCGATTCCATTCCATTCCATCCCATTGCATTCCATTCCATTTGGGCTGATTCCATTCCATTCCATTCCATTCCATTCAGGTTGATTCTATTCCTTTCCACTCCATTCCATTCCACTCCATTCTGGTTGATTCTGTTCCATTCCATTCCATTCCATTCCATTCGTATTGATTCCCTTCCATTCCATTCCATTCCATTCCATTAGGTTTGATTCCATTCCATTCCATTCCATTCCATTCCATTCCATTCCATTCGTGTTGAATCCATTCCATTCCATTCCATTCCATTCCATGCCATTCCATTCAGGTTGGTTCTATTCCATTCCATTCCATTCCGTTCCATACTAGTCGAGTTGTATCCATTCCATTCCATTCCATTACATTCCATTCCATTCCCGTTGATTCACTTCCATTCCATTCCATTCCATTCCATTCAGGTTGGTTCCATTCCATTCCATTCCATTGCATTCCATTCCATTCCATTCGAGTTGTATCCATTCCATTCCATTCCATTACATTCCATTCCATTCCGGTTGTTTCCATTCCATTCCATTCCATTCCATTCGGGTTGACTCTATTGCATTGCACTCAATTCCATTCCATTCCATTCCATTCCATTCCATTCCGTTCCATACCATTCAGGTTGATTTCATTCCATTCCATTCCATTCCATTCCATTCCATTCCATTCCATTCCGGTGGATTCCTTTCCATTCCATCCCATTCCATTCCATTCAATTTTATTCGGTTTGATTTCATTCCATTCCATTCCATTCCATTCCTTTCCAATTCATTCCATTCCATTCCATTCCATTCCTTTCCATTTCATTCCATTCCATTCCATTCAGGTTGATTGCATTTCATTCAATTCCTTTCCATTCCATTTGGGATGATTCCATCCCATTCCATTGCACTCTATTCCATTCCATTTCATTCCATTCTATTCCATTCCATTCCATTCCGTTCCACTCCAATCCCCTCCACTCCACTCCACTCCACTCCATACCATTCCAATCAATTCCATTCGCGTTGATTCCATTCCATTCCATTCCGTTCCATTCCACTCCATTCCATTCCACTTCATTCCATTCAATTCGGGTTGATTCTTTCCATTCCATTCCATTACTTTCCATTCCATTCCGCTTGATTCCATTCCATTCCATTCCGTTCCATTCCATTCGGTTTGATTCCATTCCATTCCATTCCATTCCATTCCATTGGGGTGATTCCATTCCATTGCATTTCAATCCATTCCATTCCTTTCCATTCCATTTTATTCGGGTTGATTCCATTCCATTCCATTCCATTCCATTCTGGTAGATTACATTCCATTCCATTCCATTCCATTAGATTCCAATCCATTCCACTCGGGTTGATTCCTTTCCATTCCATTCCATTCCATTTCATTCCATTCCATTCGGGTGGATTCCATTCCATTCCATTCCATTCCGTTCGTGTTGATTCCATTTCATTCGATTCCATTCCATTCCATTCCATTCCGATTGATTCCATTCCATTCCATTCCATTCTATTCCATTCCATTCCATTCCATTCGCGTTGATTCCATTCCATTCCATTCCATTCCATTCCGTTCCATTCCATTCCACTGGGGTGATTCGATACTATTCCGTTCCGTTCCATTCCATTCCATTCCTTTCCATTCCATTCGGGTTGACTCCATTCCATTCCATTCCATTCGGTTTGCTTTCATTCCATTGCATTCCATTCCATTTCATTCCATTCGGGTGGATTCCATTCCATTCCATTCCATTTCATTCCATTCCATTCCATTCCAGTCCATTCGGGTTGATTCCATTCCATTCCATTCCGTTCCATTCCGTCCCATTCCATTCCATTCCATTACATTACATTCTGGTTGATTCGCTTCCATTTCATTCCATTCGGTTTGACTCCATTAAATTCCATTCCTTTACATTCCATTCCGGTTGTTTCCAACCCATTCCATTCCATTCCATTCCATTCCATTCCATTCCGTTCAGGTTGATTCCATTCCATTCCATTCCATTCCATTCAGGTTGATTCCTTTCCACTCCATTCCGTTCAGTTTGATTCCATTCCAATCCATTCCATGCCATTCCATTCCATTCCATTGCATTCCATTCTATACCATTCAGGTTGATTCCATTACATTGTATTCTATTCGGGTTGATTCCATTCCATTCCATTCCATTCCATTCCATTCCATTCCATTCCATTGGGGTGATTCCATTCTTTTCCATTCCATTCCATTCCATTCTATTCGAGTTGATTCCATTCCATTACATTCCATTCCGGTTGATTCCATTCCATTGCATTCCATTCTATTCCATTCCATTCCAATGGAATCCATTCCATTCCATTCCATTCCATTCCATTCCGGTGGATTCCATTCACTCCCATTCCATTCCATTCCTTCTTATTCGGTTTGACTCCATTCCATTCCATTCCATATATTTCCTTTCCATTTCATTCCATTCCATTCCATTCGGGTTGATGGCATTTCATTCCATTCCTTTCCATTCCATTTGGGTTGATTCCATTACATTCCATTACACTCTATTCCATTCCATTCCATTCCATTGCATTCCATTCGCGTTGATTCCATTCCATTCCATTCCATTCCATTCCATTCCATTCCGTTCCATTCCATTCCATTGGGGTGATTCGATACTATTCCGTTCCGTTCCATTCCATTCCATTCCGTTCCTTTCCATTCCATTAGGGTTAATTCCATTCCATTCCATTCCATTCGGGTTGCTTCCATTCCATTCCATTCCATTCCGTTTAGTTCCATTCGCATTGATTCCATTCCATTCCATTCCATTCCATTGCATTCCATTCGGGTTGATTCCATTCCATTCCATTCCATTCCATTCCATTCCATTCGGTTTGATTCCTTTCCATTCCTTTCCATTCCATTCCTTTTCATTCCATTCCATTCGGGTGGATTCCATTCCATTCCATTCCATCCATTCCATTCCATTCCATTCCATTCCTTTCCATTCGGATTGATTCCATTCCAATCCATTCCGTTCCATTCCATTCCATTCCATTCCATTCCATTCCATTACATTACATTCCATTACATTACATTCGGGTTGATTCGCTTCCATTCCATTCCGTTCCCTTTGACTCCATTCCATTCCATTAAATTACATTCCGGTTGATTCCATTCCATTCCATTCCATTCCATTCCATTCCATTCCATTCCATTCCATTCCATTCCATTCCATTCAGGTTGGTTCCATTCCATTCCAATCCATTTCATTCCATTCGGGTGGATTCCCTTCCATTCCATTCCGTTCCATTCCATTCCATTCCATTCCATTCGGGTTGCTTCCATTCCATTCCATTCCGTTCCATTCCGTCCCATTCCATTCCATTACATTACATTCTGGTTGATTCGCTTCCATTACATTCCATTCGGTTTGACTCCATTAAATTCCATTCCTTTACATTCCATTCCGGTTGTTTCCATCCCATTCCATTCCATTCCATTCCATTCCGTTCAGGTTGATTCCATTCCATTCCATTCCATTCCATTCAGGTTGATTCCATTCCACTCCATTACGTTCAGTTTGATTCCATTCCAATCCATTCCATGCCATTCCATTCCATCCCATTGCATTCCATTCTATTCCATTCAGGTTGATTCCATTCCACTGTATTCTATTCGGGTTGATTCCATTCCATTCCATTCCATTCCACTCCGGTTGATTCCATCCCATTCCATTCCATTGCATTCCATTCCATTCCATTCGGGTTGATTCCATTCCATTCCTTTACATTCCATTCCTTTCCATTCCATTCCATTCGGGTGGAATCCACTCCATTCCACTCCGTTCCATTCCATTCCATTCCATTCCATTTCTTTCGGGTTGATTCGCTTCCATTCCATTCCATTAGGTTTAACTCCATTCCATTCCATTCCTTTACATTCCATTCCGGTTGATTCCATCCCATTCCATTGCATTCCATTCCATTCCATTCAGGTTGATTCCATTCCATTCCATTCCATTCTATTAGGGTTCATTCCACTCCATTCCATTGCATTCTTGTCCATACCATACTGGGTGTTCCATTCTTTTCCATTCCATTCCATTCTATTCGAGTTGATTCCCTTCCATTACATTCCATTCCGGTTGATTCCATTCCATTCCATTCCATTCTATTCCATTCCATTCCAGTGGATTCCATTCCATTCCATTCCATTCCATTCCGGTGGATTCCATTCACTCCCATTCCATTCCATTCCATCTTATTCGGTTTGATTCCATTCCATTCCATTCCATTCCATTCCTTTCCATTTCATTCCATTCCATCCCATTCGGGTTGATGGCATTTCATTCCATTCCTTTCCATTCCATTTGGGTTGATTCCATTATATTCCATTACACTCTATTCCATAACATTCCATTCCATTCCATTCTATTCCATTCCATTCCATTCCATTCCATTCCATTCCATTCCACGCCAATCCCCTCCACTCCACTCCACTCCATTCCATTCCAATCAATTCCATTCTGGTTGATTCTATTCCATTCCATTCAATTCCATTCCATTCCATTCCTTTCCATTCCATTCGGGTTGATTCCATTCCATTCCATTTCACTCCATTCCATTCCATTCCATTCCACTCCATTCCATTCCATTCGGGTTGATTCCTTTCCATTCCATTCCATTCCGTTACATTCCATTCCATTCCGGTTGATTCCATTCCATTCCATTCCATTCGGTTTGATTCCATTGCATTCCATTCCATTCCATTGGGGTGATTCCATTCCATTCCATTTCATTCCATTCCATTTTATTCGGGTTGATTCCATTCCATTACATTCCATTCCATTCCAGTTGATTCCTTTCCATTCCATTCCATTCCATTCCATTCCATTCCATTCCGGTAGATTCCATTCCATTCCATTCCATTCCATTAGATTCCAATCCATTACATTCGTTTTGATTCCTTTCCATTCCATTCCATTCCATTCGGGTGGATTCCATTCCATTCCATTCCATTCCATTCCATTCCTTTCGTGTTGATTCCATTTCATTCGATTCCATTCCATTCCATTCCGATTGATTCCATTCCATTCCTTTCGTGTTGATTCCATTTCATTCGATTCCATTCCATTCCATTCCGATTAATTCCATTCCATTCCATTCCATTCTATTCCATTCCATTCCATTGCATTCCATTCGCGTTGATTCCATTCCATTCCATTCCATTCCATTCCATTCCGTTCCATTCCATTCCATTCCATTTTTTTCCATTCCATTCGGGTTGTTTCCATTCCATTCCATTCCATTCGGGTTGCTTCCATTCCATTCCATTCCATTCCATTCCATTCCACTCCATTGAGTTCCATTCGCGTTGATTCCATTCCATTCCATTCCATTCCATTCCATTCCATTCCATTCCATTCCATTCCATTCCGGTTGATTCCATTCCATTCCATTCCATTCCATTCCATTCCATTCCATTCCATTCAATTCCATTCGGGTTGATTCCATTCCATTCCTTTCCATTCCATTCCTTTCCATTCCATTCCATTCGTGTGGATTCCATTCCATTCCATTCCATTCCATTCCATTCCATTCCATTCCATTCCATTCCATTCCTTTCCATTCAGGTTGATTCCATTCCATTCCATTCCGTTCCATTCCATTCCATTCCATTCCTTTACATTACATTCGGGTTGATTCGCTTACATTCCATTCCGTTCCCTTTGACTCCATTCCATTCCTTTCCATTACATTACATTCTGGTTGATTCCATCCCATTCCATTCCATTCCATTCCATTCAGGTTGATTCCATTCCATATCCTTCCATTCCATTCGTGTTGATTCCATTCCGTTCCATTCCATTCCATTCCATTCCATTCCATTCCATTCCATTCAGGTTGGTTCCATTCCATTCCATTCCATTTCATTCAATTCGGGTGGATTCCATTCCATTCCATTCCGTTCCATTCCATTCCATTCCATTCCATTCGGGTTGCTTCCATTCCATTCCATTCCGTTCCATTCCGTCCCATTCCATTCCATTCCATTACATTACATTCTTGTTGATTCGCTTCCATTCCTTTCCATTCGGTTTGACTCCATTAAATTCCATTCGTTTACATTCCATTCCGGTTGTTTCCATCCCATTCCATTCCATTCCATTCCATTCCATTCCATTCCATTCAGTTTGATTCCATTCCACTCCATTACGTTTCAGTTTGATTCCATTCCAATCCATTCCATGCCATTCCATTCCATTCCATTGCATTCCATTCTATTCCATTCAGATTGATTCCATTCCATTGTATTCTATTCGGGTTGGTTATATTTCATTCCATTCCATTCCACTCCGGTTGATTCCATCCCATTCCATTCCATTGCATTCCATTCCATTCCGATCGGGTTGATTCCATTCCATTCCTTTCCATTCCATTCCTTTTCATTCCTTTCCATTCCATTCCATTCAGGTGGAATCCACTCATTCCATTCCATTCCATTCCATTCCATTCCATTACATGCGGGTTGATTCGCTTCCATTCCATTCCATTAGGTTTGACTCCATTCCATTACATTCTATTACATTCCATTCCGGTTGATTCCATCCCATTCCATTGCATTCCATTCCATTCCATTCAGGTTGATTCCATTCCATTCCATTCCATTCCATTCCATTCTATTAGGGTTGATTCCACGCCATTCCATTGCATTCCAGTCCATAGCATACTGGGTGATTCCATTCCATTCCATTCCATTCCATTTCATTCCATTCCATTCCATGCCATTCCATTCGGGTTGATTCCATTCCATTCCTTTCCATTCCATTCCATTCCATTCCATTCGTGTTGATTCCATTCCATTCCATTCCATTCCATTCCATTCCATTGGGGTCATTCCATTCTTTTCCATTCCATTCCATTCCATTCTATTCGAGTTGATTCCATACCATTACATTCCATTCTGGTTGATTCCATTCCATTGCATTCCATCCTATTCCATTCCATTCCAGTGGATTCCATTCCATTCCATTCCATTCCATTCCGGTGGATTCCATTCACTCCCATTCCATTCCATTCCATTTTATTCGGTTTGATTCCATTCCATTCCATTCCATTCCATTCCTTTCCATTTCATTCCATTCCATTCCATTCGGGTTGATGGCATTTCATTCCATTCCTTTCCATTCCATTTGGGTTGATTCCATCCCATTCCATTGCACTCTGTTCCATTACATTCCATTCCATTCCATTCTATTCCATTCCATTCCATTCCTTTCCATTCCACTCCAATCCCCTCCACTCCCCTCCAATCCATTCCATTCCAATCAATTCCATTCTAGTTGATTCCATTCCATTCCATTCAATTCCATTCCATTCCATTCCATTCCATTCGGGTTGATTCCATTCCATTCCATTCCATTCCATTCCATTCCATTCCATACCACTCCATTCCTTTCCATTCGTGTTGATTCCATTCCATTCCATTCCATTCCATTCCATTCCTTTCCATTTCATTCCATTCCTGTTGATTCCATTCCATTCCATTCGGGTTGATTCCATTCCATTCCATTCCATTCCATTCCATTACATTACATTCGGGTTGATTCCATTCCATTCCTTTCCATTCGATTCCTTTCCATTCCATTCCATTCGGGTGGATTCCATTCCATTACATTCCATTAAATTCCATTCCTTTCCATTCGGGTTGATTCCATTCCATTCCATTCCGCTCCATTCCATTCCATTCCATTCCATTCCATTCAATTACATTCGGGTTGATTCGCTTCCATTCCATTCCGTTCCCTTTGACTCCATTCCATTCCATTCCATTACATTACATAAAGGTTGGTTCCATTCCATTCCATTCCATTTCATTCCATTCGGGTGTATTCCATTCCATTCCATTCCATTCCATTCCTTTCCATTCCAGTCCATTCGGGTTGATTCCATTCCATTCCATTCCATTCCATTCCATTCCATTCCATTCCATTCCATTCCATTGCATTCCATTCCATTCGGGTTGATTCCATTCCATTCCTTTCCATTCCATTCCTTTCCATTCCATTCCATTCGGGTGGATTCCATTCCATTCCATTCCATTCCATTCCATTCCTTTCCATTCTGGTTGATTCCATTCCATTCCATTCCGTTCCATTCCATTCCATTCCATTCCATTACATTCGGGTTGATTCGCTTCCATTCCATTCCGTTCCCTTTGACTCCATTCCATTCCATTCCATTACATTACATTCCGGTTGATTCCATCCCATTCCATTCCATTCCATTCCATTCAGGTTGACTCCATTCCATTCCCTATCATTCCATTCGTGTTGATTCCATTCCGTTCCATTCCATTCCATTCCATAACATTCAGGTTGGCTCCATTCCATTCCATTCCATTTCATTCCATTCGGGTGGATTCCATTCCCTTCCATTCCGTTCCATTCCATTCCATTCCATTCCATTCGGGTTGCTTCCATTCCATTCCATTCCGTTCCATTCCGTCCCATTCCATTCCATTCCATTCCATTACATTTTTGTTGATTTGCTTCCATTCCATTCCATTCGGTTTGACTCCATTAAATTCCATTCCTTTACATTCCATTCCGGTTGTTTCCATCCCATTCCATTCCATTCCATTCCATTCCGTTCAGGTTAATTCCATTCCATTCCATTCCATTCCATTCAGGTTGATTCCATTCCACTCCATTACGTTCAGTTTGATTCCATTCCAATCCATTCCATGCCATTCCATTCCATTCCATTGCATTCCATTCTATTCCATTCAGGTTGATTCCATTCCATTGTATTCTATTCGGGTTCATTCCATTCCATTCCATTCCATTCCACTCCGGTTGATTCCATCCCATTCCATTCCATTGCATTCCATTCCATTCCAATCGGGTTGATTCAATTCCATTCCTTTCCATTCCATTCCTTTCCATTCCATTCCATTCGGGTGGAATCCACTCCATTCCATTCCATTCCATTCCATTCCATTCCATTCCATTCCATTCCATTCCATTACATGCGGGTTGATTCGCTTCCATTCCATTCCATTAGGTTTGACTTCTTTCCATTCCATTCCATTCCATTCCATTCCGGTTGATTCCATCCCATTCCATTGCATTCCTTTCCATTCCATTCAGTTTGATTCCATTCCATTCCATTCCATTCCATTCTATTAGGGTTGATTCCACTACATTCCATTGCATTCCAGTCCATACCATACTGGGTGATTCCATTCCATTCCATTCCATTCCATTCCATTCCATTCCATTCGAGTTGATTCCATTCCATTCCATTCCATTCGTGTTGATTCCATTCCATTCCATTCCATTCCATTCCATTGGGGTGATTCCATTCTTTTCCATTCCATTCCATTCCTTTCTATTCGAGTTGATTCCATTCCATTACATTCCATTCCGGTTGATTCCATTCCATTCCATTACATTCTATTCCATTCCATTCCAGTGGATTCCATTCCATTCCATTCCATTCCATTCCATTCCATTCCATTCCGGTGGATTCCATTCACTCCCATTCCATTCCATTCCATTTTATTCTGTTTGGTTCCATTCCATTCCATTCCATTCCATTCCTTTCCATTTCATTCCATTCCATTCCATTCGGGTTGATGGCATTTCATTCCATTCCTTTCCATTCCATTTGGGTTGATTCCATCCCATTCCATTGCACTCTATTCCATTCCATTCCATTCCATTCCATTCCATTCTATTCCATTCCATTCCATTCCATTCCATTCCACTCCAATCCCCTCCACTCCACTCCACTCCATTCCATTCCAATCAATTCCATTCTGGTTGATTCCATTCCATTCCATTCAATTCCATTCCATTCCATTCCATTCGGGTTGATTCCGTTCCATTCCATTCCATTCCATTCCATTCCATTCCACTCCATTCCATTCAATTCGAGTTGATTCCTTTCCAATCCATTCCATTCCTTTCCATTCCATTCCATTCCGGTTGATTCCATTCCATTCCATTCGGGTTGATTCCATTCCATTCCTTTCCATTCAATTGGGGTGATTCCATTCCATTCCATTTCATTCCATTCCATTCCTTTCCATTCCATTTTATTCGGGTTGATTCCACTCCATTACATTCCATTCCATTCCAGTTGATTCCGTTCCATTCCATTCCATTCCATTCCATTCCATTCCATTCCATTCCATTCCATTCCGGTAGATTCCATTCCATTCCATTCCATTCCAATCCATTCCATTCGGGTTGATTCCTTTCAATTCCATTCCATTCCATGCCATTCGTGTTGATTCCATTTCATTCGATTCCATTCCATTCCATTCCACTCCGTTCGATTCCATTCCATTGGGATGATGTGATTCTATTCCGTTCTGTTCCATTCCATTCCATTCCATTCCATTCCATTCGGGTTGATTCCTTTCCATTGCATTCCATTCGGATTGATTCCATTCCATTCCATTCCATTCCATTCCATTCCATTCCATTCCATTCCATTCCTTTTGATTCTATTCCATTCCATTCCATTCCATTCCATTCCATTCCATTCAGTTTGATTCCCTTCCATTCCATTCCTTTCCATTCCATTCCTTTTGATTCTATTCCATTCCATTCCATTCCATTCCATTCCATTCCATTCAGTTTGATTCCTTTCCATTCCATTCCATTCCATTTCGTTCCATTCGCGTTGATTCCATTCCATTCCATTCCATTCCATTTCATTCCATTCCATTCCATTCGGGTTGACTCCATTCCATTCCTTTCCATTCCATTCCTTTCCATTCCATTCCTTTTCATTCCATTCCATTCCATTCCATTCGGGTTGATTCCATTCCATTCCATTCCGTTCCATTCCATCCCATTACATTCCATTACATTCTGGTTGATTCGCTTCCGTTCCATTCCATTCGGTTTGACTCCATTCCATTGCATTCCATTACATTCCATTCCGGTTGTTTCCATCCCATTCCATTCCATTCCATTCCATTCAGGTTGATTCCATTCCATTCCATTCCATTTCATTCCATTCCATTCAGGTTGATTCCATTCCACTCCATTCCATTCAGTTTGATTCCTTTCCAATCCATTCCATTACATTCCATTGCATTCCATTCCATTCCATTCAGGTTGATTCCATTCCATTCCATTCTATTCAGGTTGATTCCATTCCATTCCATTCCATTCGGCTTGACTCCGTTCCATTCCATTCCATTCCATTCCATTACATTCCGTTGACCCCATTCCATTCCATTCTATTGCATTCCATTCCATTCCATTCCATTCGGGTTGATTCCATTCCATTCCATTCCTTTCCATTCCATTCCATTCGTGTTGATTCCATTCCATTCCATTCCATTGGGGTGATTCCATTCTATTCCATTCCATTCTATTCGGGTTGATTCCATTCCATTCCATTCCATACGGGTTGATTCCATTCCATTCAATTCCATTCCATTCCATTCCATTCCACTCCATTCCGTTTGATTCTATTCACTTCCATTCCATTCCATTCCATTCCCTTCCATTCCATTCCATTACATTCGGTTTGATTCGCTTCCATTCCATTCCGTTCCCTTTGACTCCATTCCATTCCATTAAATTACATTCCGGTTGATTCCATTCCATTCCATTCCATTCCATTCCATTCCATTCCATTCAGTTTGCTTCCATTCCATTCCAATCCATTTCATTCCATTCGTGTGGATTCCCTTCCATTCCATTCCGTTCCATTCCATTCCATTCCATTCCATTCGGTTTGCTTCCATTCCATTCCATTCCGTTCCATTCCGTCCCATTCCATTCCATTCCATTACATTACATTCTGGTTGATTCGCTTCCATTCCATTCCATTCGGTTTGACTCCATTAAATTCCATTCCTTTACATTCCATTCCGGTTGTTTCCATCCCATTCCATTCCATTCCATTCCATTCCGTTCAGGTTGATTCCATTCCATTCCATTCCATTCCATTCAGGTTGATTCCATTCCACTCCATTACGTTCAGTTTGATTCCATTCCAATCCATTCCATGCCATTCCATTCCATCCCATTGCATTCCATTCTATTCCATTCAGGTTGATTCCATTCCACTGTATTCTATTCGGGTTGATTCCATTCCATTCCATTCCATTCCACTCCGGTTGATTCCATCCCATTCCATTCCATTGCATTCCATTCCATTCCATTCGGGTTGATTCCATTCCATTCCTTTACATTCCATTCCTTTCCATTCCATTCCATTCGGGTGGAATCCACTCCATTCCATTCCGTTCCATTCCATTCCATTCCATTCCATTTCTTTCGGGTTGATTCGCTTCCATTCCATTCCATTAGGTTTAACTCCATTCCATTCCATTCCTTTACAATCCATTCCGGTTGATTCCATCCCATTCCATTGCATTCCATTCCATTCCATTCAGGTTGATTCCATTCCATTCCATTCCATTCTATTAGGGTTGATTCCACTCCATTCCATTGCATTCTAGTCCATACCATACTGGGTGTTCCATTCTTTTCCATTCCATTCCATTCTATTCGAGTTGATTCCCTTCCATTACATTCCATTCCGGTTGATTCCATTCCATTCCATTCCATTCTATTCCATTCCATTCCAGTGGATTCCATTCCATTCCATTCCATTCGATTCCGGTGGATTCCATTCACTCCCATTCCATTCCATTCCATCTTATTCGGTTTGATTCCATTCCATTCCATTGCATTCCATTCCTTTCCATTTCATTCCATTCCATTCCATTCGGGTTGATGGCATTTCATTCCATTCCTTTCCATTCCATTTGGGTTGATTCCATTACATTCCATTACACTCTATTCCATACCATTCCATTCCAATCCATTCTATTCCATTCCATTCCATTCCATTCCATTCCATTCCATTCCACGCCAATCCCCTCCACTCCACTCCACTCCATTCCATTCCAATCAATTCCATTCTGGTTGATTCTATTCCATTCCATTCAATTCCATTCCATTCCATTCCTTTCCATTCCATTCGGGTTGATTCCATTCCATTCCATTTCACTCCATTCCATTCCATTCCATTTCACTCCATTCCATTCCATTCCACTCCATTCCATTCCATTTGGGTTGATTCCTTTCCATTCCATTCCATTCCGTTCCATTCCATTCCATTCCGGTTGATTCCATTCCATTCCATTCCATTCGGTTTGATTCCATTCCATTCCATTCCATTCCATTGGGGTGATTCCATTCCATTCCATTTCATTCCATTCCATTTTATTCGGGTTGATTCCATTCCATTCCATTCCATTCCATTCCGGTAGATTCCTTTCCATTCCATTCCATTCCATTAGATTCCAATCCATTACATTCGTGTTGATTCCTTTCCACTCCATTCCATTCCATTCCATTCCTTTCGTGTTGATTCCATTTCATTCGATTCCATTCCATTCCATTCCGATTGTTTCCATTCCATTCCTTTCGTGTTGATTCCATTTCATTCGATTCCATTCCATTCCATTCCGATTAATTCCATTCCATTCCATTCCATTCTATTCCATTCCATTCCATTGCATTCCATTCGCGTTGATTCCATTCCATTCCATTCCATTCCATTCCATTCCATTCCGTTCCATTCCATTCCATTGGGGTGATTCGATACTATTCCGTTCCGTTCCATTCCATTCCATTCCATTCTTTTCCATTCCATTCGGGTTGTTTCCATTCCATTCCATTCCATTCGGGTTGCTTCCATTCCATTCCATTCCATTCCATTCCATTCCATTCCATTGAGTTCCATTCGCGTTGATTCCATTCCATTCCATTCCATTCCATTCCATTCCATTCCATTCCGGTTGATTCCATTCCATTCCATTCCATTCCATTCCATTCGGGTTGATTCCATTCCATTCCTTTCCATTCCATTCCTTTCCATTCCATTCCATTCGTGTGGATTCCATTCCATTCCATTCCATTCCATTCCATTCCTTTCCATTCACGTTGATTCCATTCCATTCCATTCCGTTCCATTCCATTCCATTCCATTCCTTTACATTACATTCGGGTTGATTCGCTTCCATTCCATTCCGTTCCCTTTGACTCCATTCCATTCCATTCCATTACATTACATTCCGGTTGATTCCATCCCATTCCATTCCATTCCATTCCATTCAGGTTGATTCCATTCCATATCCTTCCGTTCCATTCGTGTTGATTCCATTCCGTTCCATTCCATTCCATTCCATTCCATTCCATTCCACTCAGGTTGGTTCCATTCCATTCCATTCCATTTCATTCAATTCGGGTGGATTCCATTCCATTCCATTCCGTTCCATTCCATTCCATTCCATTCCATTCGGGTTGCTTCCATTCCATTCCATTCCGTTCCATTCCGTCCCATTCCATTCCATTCCATTACATTACATTCTGGTTGATTCGCTTCCATTCCATTCCATTCGGTTTGACTCCATTAAATTCCATTCCTTTACATTCCATTCCGGTTGTTTCCATCCCATTCCATTCCATTCCATTCCATTCCGTTCAGGTTGATTCCATTCCATTCCATTCCATTCCATTCAGGTTGATTCCATTCCACTCTATTACGTTCAGTTTGATTCCATTCCAATCCATTCCATGCCATTCCATTCCATCCCATTGCATTCCATTCTATTCCATTCAGGTTGATTCCATTCCACTGTATTCTATTCGGGTTGATTCCATTCCATTCCATTCCATTCCACTCCGGTTGATTCCATCCCATTCCATTCCATTGCATTCCATTCCATTCCATTCGGGTTGATTCCATTCCATTCCTTTACATTCCATTCCTTTCCATTCCATTCCATTCGGGTGGAATCCACTCCATTCCATTCCGTTCCATTCCATTCCATTCCATTCCATTTCTTTCGGGTTGATTCGCTTCCATTCCATTCCATTAGGTTTAACTCCATTCCATTCCATTCCTTTACAATCCATTCCGGTTGATTCCATCCCATTCCATTGCATTCCATTCCATTCCATTCAGGTTGATTCCATTCCATTCCATTCCATTCTATTAGGGTTGATTCCACTCCATTCCATTGCATTCTAGTCCATACCATACTGGGTGTTCCATTCTTTTCCATTCCATTCCATTCTATTCGAGTTGATTCCCTTCCATTACATTCCATTCCGGTTGATTCCATTCCATTCCATTCCATTCTATTCCATTCCATTCCAGTGGATTCCATTCCATTCCATTCCATTCGATTCCGGTGGATTCCATTCACTCCCATTCCATTCCATTCCATCTTATTCGGTTTGATTCCATTCCATTCCATTGCATTCCATTCCTTTCCATTTCATTCCATTCCATTCCATTCGGGTTGATGGCATTTCATTCCATTCCTTTCCATTCCATTTGGGTTGATTCCATTACATTCCATTAGACTCTATTCCATACCATTCCATTCCAATCCATTCTATTCCATTCCATTCCATTCCATTCCATTCCATTCCATTCCACGCCAATCCCCTCCACTCCACTCCACTCCATTCCATTCCAATCAATTCCATTCTGGTTGATTCTATTCCATTCCATTCAATTCCATTCCATTCCATTCCTTTCCATTCCATTCGGGTTGATTCCATTCCATTCCATTTCACTCCATTCCATTCCATTCCATTTCACTCCATTCCATTCCATTCCACTCCATTCCATTCCATTTGGGTTGATTCCTTTCCATTCCATTCCATTCCGTTCCATTCCATTCCATTCCGGTTGATTCCATTCCATTCCATTCCATTCGGTTTGATTCCATTCCATTCCATTCCATTCCATTGGGGTGATTCCATTCCATTCCATTTCATTCCATTCCATTTTATTCGGGTTGATTCCATTCCATTCCATTCCATTCCATTCCGGTAGATTCCTTTCCATTCCATTCCATTCCATTAGATTCCAATCCATTACATTCGTGTTGATTCCTTTCCACTCCATTCCATTCCATTCCATTCCTTTCGTGTTGATTCCATTTCATTCGATTCCATTCCATTCCATTCCGATTGATTCCATTCCATTCCTTTCGTGTTGATTCCATTTCATTCGATTCCATTCCATTCCATTCCGATTAATTCCATTCCATTCCATTCCATTCTATTCCATTCCATTCCATTGCATTCCATTCGCGTTGATTCCATTCCATTCCATTCCATTCCATTCCATTCCATTCCGTTCCATTCCATTCCATTGGGGTGATTCGATACTATTCCGTTCCGTTCCATTCCATTCCATTCCATTCTTTTCCATTCCATTCGGGTTGTTTCCATTCCATTCCATTCCATTCGGGTTGCTTCCATTCCATTCCATTCCATTCCATTCCATTCCATTCCATTGAGTTCCATTCGCGTTGATTCCATTCCATTCCATTCCATTCCATTCCATTCCATTCCATTCCATTCCGGTTGATTCCATTCCATTCCATTCCATTCCATTCCATTCGGGTTGATTCCATTCCATTCCTTTCCATTCCATTCCTTTCCATTCCATTCCATTCGTGTGGATTCCATTCCATTCCATTCCATTCCATTCCATTCCTTTCCATTCAGGTTGATTCCATTCCATTCCATTCCGTTCCATTCCATTCCATTCCATTCCTTTACATTACATTCGGGTTGATTCGCTTCCATTCCATTCCGTTCCCTTTGACTCCATTCCATTCCATTCCATTACATTACATTCCGGTTGTTTCCATCCCATTCCATTCCATTCCATTCCATTCAGGTTGATTCCATTCCATATCCTTCCGTTCCATTCGTGTTGATTCCATTCCGTTCCATTCCATTCCATTCCATTCCATTCCATTCCATTCCATTCCATTCAGGTTGGTTCCATTCCATTCCATTCCATTTCATTCAATTCGGGTGGATTCCATTCCATTCCATTCCGTTCCATTCCATTCCATTCCATTCCATTCGGGTTGCTTCCATTCCATTCCATTCCGTTCCATTCCGTCCCATTCCATTCCATTCCATTACATTACATTCTGGTTGATTCGCTTCCATTCCTTTCCATTCGGTTTGACTCCATTAAATTACATTCCTTTACATTCCATTCCGGTTGTTTCCATCCCATTCCATTCCATTCCGTTCCATTCCATTCAGTTTGATTCCATTCCACTCCATTACGTTCAGTTTGATTCCATTCCAATCCATTCCATGCCATTCCATTCCATTCCATTGCATTCCATTCTATTCCATTCAGATTGATTCCATTCCATTGTATTCTATTCGGGTTGGTTATATTTCATTCCATTCCATTCCACTCCGGTTGATTCCATCCCATTCCATTCCATTGAATTCCATTCCATTCCAATCGGGTTGATTCCATTCCATTCCTTTCCATTCAATTCCTTTTCATTCCTTTCCATTCCATTCCATTCGGGTGGAATCCACTCATTCCATTCCATTCCATTCCATTCCATTCCATTACATGCGGGTTGATTCGCTTCCATTCCATTCCATTAGGTTTGACTCCATTCCATTACATTCCATTACATTCCATTCCGGTTGATTCCATCCCATTCCATTGCATTCCATTCCATTCCATTCAGGTTGATTCCATTCCATTCCATTCCATTCCATTCCATTCTATTAGGGTTGATTCCACGCCATTCCATTGCATTCCAGTCCATACCATACTGGGTGATTCCATTCCATTCCATTCCATTCCATTCCATTCCATTCCATTCCATTCGGGTTGATTCCATTCCATTCCTTTCCATTCCATTCCATTCCATTCGTGTTGATTCCATTCCATTCCATTCCATTCCATTCCATTCCATTGGGGTCATTCCATTCTTTTCCATTCCATTCCATTCCATTCTATTCGAGTTGATTCCATACCATTACATTCCATTCTGGTTGATTCCATTCCATTCCATTCAATTCTATTCCATTCCATTCCAGTGGATTCCATTCCATTCCATTCCATTCCATTCCGGTGGATTCCATTCACTCCCATTCCTTTCCATTCCATTTTATTCGGTTTGATTCCATTCCATTCCATTCCATTCCATTCCTTTCCATTTCATTCCATTCCATTCCATTCGGGTTGATGGCATTTCATTCCATTCCTTTCCATTCCATTTGGGTTGATTCCATCCCATTCCATTGCACTCTGTTCCATTACATTCCATTCCATTCCATTCTATTCCATTCCATTCCATTCCTTTCCATTCCACTCCAATCCCCTCCACTCCACTCCAATCCATTCCATTCCAATCAATTCCATTCTGGTTGATTCCATTCCATTCCATTCAATTCCATTCCATTCCATTCCATTCCATTCGGGTTGATTCCATTCCATTCCATTCCATTCCATTCCATTCCATTCCATACCACTCCATTCCATTCCATTCGGGTTGATTCCATTCCATTCCATTCCATTCCTTTCCATTCCATTCCATTCCTGTTGATTCCATTCCATTCCATTCGGGTTGATTCCATTCCATTCCATTCCATTCAATTGGGGTGATTCCATTCCATTCCATTTCATGCCATTCCATTCCTTTCCATTCCATTTTATTTGGGTTGATTCCAATCCATTACATTCCATTCCATTCCAGTTGATTCCGTTTCATTCCATTCCATTCCATTCCATTCCATTCCGGTAGATTCCATTCCATTCCATTCCATTCCAATCCATTCCATTCGGGTTGATTCCATTCCATTCCATTCCATTCTATTCCATTCCATTCCATTCCATTCCATTTCATTCGGATTGATTCCATTCCATTCCATTCCACTCCATTCCATTCCATTTCATTCTGTTTGATTCCATTCCATTCCATTCCATTCCATTCCATTCCATTCAGGTTGGTTCCATTCCATTCCATATCTTTTCATTCCATTCGGGTGGATTCCATTCCATTCCATTCCGTTCCATTCCATTCCATTCCATTCCATTCGGGTTGTTTCCATTCCATTCCATTCCGTTCCATTCCGTCCCATTCCATTCCATTCCATTACATTACATTCTGGTTGATTTGCTTCCATTCCATTCCATTCGGTTTGACTCCATTAAATTCCATTCCTTTACATTCCATTCCGGTTGTTTCCATCCCATTCCATTCCATTCCATTCCATTCAGGTTGATTCCATTCCACTCCATTACGTTCAGTTTGATTCCATTCCAATCCATTCCATGCCATTCCATTCCATTCCATTGCATTCTATTCTATTCTATTCAGGTTGATTCCATTCCATTGTATTCTATTCGGGTTGATTCCATTCCATTCCATTCCATTCCACTCCAGTTGATTCCATCCCATTCCATTCCATTGCATTCCATTCCATTCCAATCGGGTTGATTCCATTCCATTCCTTTCCATTCCATTCCTTTCCATTCCATTCCATTCGGGTGGATTCCATTCCATTCCATTCCATTAAATTCCATTCCTATCCATTCGGGTTGATTCCATTCCATTCCATTCCATTCCATTCCATTCCATTCCATTCCATTCGGGTTGATTCCATTCCATTCCTTTCCATTCCATTCCTTTCCATTCCATTCCATTCGGGTGGATTCCATTCCATTCCATTCCATTAAATTCCATTCCTATCCATTCGGGTTGATTCCATTCCATTCCATTCCGCTCCATTCCATTCCATTCCATTCCATTCCATTCCATTCGGGTTGATTCGCTTCCATTCTATTCCGTTCCCTTTGACTCCATTCCCTTCTATTCCATTACATTACATTCCGGTTGATTCCATTCCATTCCATTCCGTTCCATTCCATTCCATTCCATTCCATTCCGGTTGCTTCCATTCCATTCCATTCCTTTCCATTCCGTCCCATTCCATTCCATTCCATTCCATTACATTCTGGTTGATTCGCTTCCATTCCATTCCATTCGGTTTGACTCCATTAAATTCCATTCCTTTATATTCCATTCCGGTTGTTTCCATCCCATTCCATTCCATTCCATTCCATTCCGTTCAGGTTGATTCCATTCCATTCCATTCCATTCCATTCAGGTTGATTCCATTCCACTCCATTACGTTCAGTTTGATTCCATTCCAATCCATTCCATGCCATTCCATTCCATTCCATTGCATTCCATTCTATTCCATTCAGGTTGATTCCATTCCATTGTATTCTATTCGGGTTGATTCCATTCCATTCCATTCCATTCCACTCCGGTTGATTCCATCCCATTCCATTCCATTCCGTTCCATTCCATTCCATTCCATTCCATTCGGGTTGCTTCCATTCCATTCCATTCCGTTCCATTCCGTCCCATTCCATACCATTCCATTACATTACATTCTGGTTGATTCGCTTCCATTCTATTCCATTCGGTTTGACTCCATTAAATTCCATTCCTTTACATTCCATTCCGGTTGTTTCCATCCCATTCCATTCCATTCCATTCCATTCCGTTCAGGATGATTCCATTCCATTCCATTCCATTCCATTCAGGTTGATTCCATTCCACTCCATTACGTTCAGTTTGATTCCATTCCAATCCATTCCATGCCATTCCATTCCATTCCATTGCATTCCATTCTATTCCATTCAGGTTGATTCCATTCCATTGTATTCTATTCGGGTTGATTCCATTCCATTCCATTCCATTCCACTCCGGTTGATTCCATCCCATTCCATTCCATTGCATTCCATTCCATTCCAATCGGGTTGATTCCATTCCATTCCTTTCCATTCCATTCCTTTCCATTCCTTTCCATTCCATTCCATTCGGGTGGAATCCACTCCATTCCATTCCATTCCATTCCATTCCATTCCATTACATGCGGGTTGATTCGCTTCCATTCCATTCCATTAGGTTTGACTTCTTTCCATTCCATTCCATTCCATTCCATTCAGGTTGATTCCATTCCATTCCATTCCATTTCATTCCATTCCATTCAGGTTGATTCCATTCCACTCCATTCCATTCAGTTTGATTCCTTTCCAATCCATTCCATTACATTCCATTGCATTCCATTCTATTCCATTCAGGTTGATTCCATTCCATTCCATTCTATTCAGGTTGATTCCATTCCATTCCATTCCATTCGGCTTGACTCCGTTCCATTCCATTCCATTCCATTACATTACATTCCGTTGACCCCATTCCATTCCATTCTATTGCATTCCATTCCATTCCATTCCATTCGGGTTGATTCCATTCCATTCCATTCCTTTCCATTCCATTCCATTCGTGTTGATTCCATTCCATTCCATTCCATTGGGGTGATTCCATTCTATTCCATTCCATTCCATTCCATTCCATTCTATTCGGGTTGATTACATTCCATTCCATTCCATACGGGTTGATTCCATTCCATTCAATTCCATTCCATTCCATTCCATTCCACTCCATTCCGTTTGATTCTATTCACTTCCATTCCATTCAATTCCATTCCCTTCCATTCCATTCCATTACATTCGGGTTGATTCGCTTCCATTCCATTCCGTTCCCTTTGACTCCATTCCATTCCATTCCATTACATTACATTCCGGTTGATTCCATCCCATACCATTCCATTCCATTCCATTCAGGTTGACTCCATTCCATTCCCTATCATTCCATTCGTGTTGATTCCATTCCGTTCCATTCCATTCCATTCCATTCCATTCCATTCCATTCAGGTTGGTTCCATTCCATTCCATATCTTTTCATTCCATTCGGGTGGATTCCATTCCATTCCATTCCGTTCCATTCCATTCCATTCCATTCCATTCGGGTTGCTTCCATTCCATTCCATTCCGTTCCATTCCGTCCCATTCCATTCCATTACATTACATTACATTCTGGTTGATTTGATTCCATTCCATTCCATTCGGTTTGACTCCATTAAATTCCATTCCTTTACATTCCATTCAGGTTGTTTCCATCCCATTCCATTCCATTCCATTCCATTCCGTTCAGGTTGATTCCATTCCATTCCATTCCATTCCATTCAGGTTGATTCCATTCCACTCCATTACGTTCAGTTTGATTCCATTCCAATCCATTCCATGCCATTCCATTCCATTCCATTGCATTCTATTCTATTCTATTCAGGTTGATTCCATTCCATTGTATTCTATTCGGGTTGATTCCATTACATTCCATTCCATTCCACTCCGGTTGATTCCATCCCATTCCATTCCATTGCATTCCATTCCATTCCAATCGGGTTGATTCCATTCCATTCCTTTCCATTCCATTCCTTTCCATTCCATTCCATTCGGGGTGATTCCATTCCATTCCTTTCCATTCCATTCCTTTCCATTCCATTCCATTCGGGTGGATTCCATTCCACTCCATTCCATTAAATTCCATTCCTATCCATTCGGGTTGATTCCATTCCATTCCATTCCATTCCATTCCATTCCATTCCATTCGGGTTGATTCCATTCCATTCCTTTCCATTCCATTCCTTTCCATTCCATTCCATTCGGGTGGATTCCATTCCATTCCATTCCATTAAATTCCATTCCTATCCATTCGGGTTGATTCCATTCCATTCCATTCCGCTCCATTCCATTCCATTCCATTCCATTCCATTCCAATCGGGTTGATTCCATTCCATTCCTTTCCATTCCTTTCCATTCCATTCCATTCGGGAGGAATCCACTCCATTCCATTCCATTCCATTCCATTCCATTCCATTCCATTCCATTCCATTACATGCGGGTTGATTCGCTTCCATTCCATTCCATTAGGTTTGACTTCTTTCCATTACATTCCATTCCATTCCATTCCGGTTGATTCCATCCCATTCCATTGCATTCCATTCCATTCCATTCAGGTTGATTCCATTCCATTCCATTCCATTCCATTCCATTCCATTCTATTAGGGTTGATTCCACTACATTCCATTGCATTCCAGTCCATACCATACTGGGTGATTCCATGCCATTCCATTCCATTCCATTCCATTCGGGTTGATTCCATTCCATTCCATTCCATTCGTGTTGATTCCATTCCATTCCATTCCATTCCATTGGGGTGATTCCATTCTTTTCCATTCCATTCCATTCCATTCTATTCGAGTTGATTCCATTCCATTACATTCCATTCCGGTTGATTCCATTCCATTCCATTCCATTCTATTCCATTCCATTCCAGTGGATTCCATTCCATTCCATTCCATTCCATTCCGGTGGATTCCATTCACTCCCATTCCATTCCATTCCATTTTATTCGGTTTGGTTCCATTCCATTCCATTCCATTCCATTCCTTTCCATTTCACTCCATTCCATTCCATTCGGGTTGATGGCATTTCATTCCATTCCTTTCCATTCCATTTGGGTTGATTCCATCCCATTCCATTGCACTCTATTCCATTCCATTCCATTCCATTCCATTCCATTCCATTCCACTCCAATCCCCTCCACTCCACTCCACTCCATTCCATTCCAATCAATTCCATTCTGGTTGATTCCATTCCATTCCATTCAATTCTATTCCATTCCATTCCATTTGGGTTGATTCCGTTCCATTCCATTCCATTCCATTCCATTCCATTCCATTCCACTCCATTCCATTCAATTCGAGTTGATTCCTTTCCATTCCATTCCATTCCTTTCCATTCCATTCCATTCCGGTTGATTCCATTCCATTCCATTCGGGTTGATTCCATTCCATTCCTTTCCATTCAATTGGAGTGATTCCATTCCATTCCATTTCATTCCATTCCACTCCTTTCCATTCCATTTTATTCGGGTTGATTCCACTCCATTACATTCCATTCCATTCCAGTTGATTCCGTTCCATTCCATTCCATTCCATTCCATTCCATTCCGGTAGATTCCATTCCATTCCATTCCATTCCAATCCATTCCATTCGGGTTGATTCCTTTCAATTCCATTCCATTCCATGCCATTCGTGTTGATTCCATTTCATTCGATTCCATTCCATTCCATTCCACTCCGTTCGATTCCATTCCATTGGGATGATGCGATTCTATTCCGTTCTGTTCCATTCCATTCCATTCCATTCCATTCCATTCGGGTTGATTCCTTTCCATTGCATTCCATTCGGATTGATTCCATTCCATTCCATTCCATTCCATTCCATTCCATTCCATTCCATTCCATTCCTTTTGATTCTATTCCATTCCATTCCATTCCATTCCATTCCATTCCATTCAGTTTGATTCCTTTCCATTCCATTCCATTCCATTCCTTTTGATTCTATTCCATTCCATTCCATTCCATTCCATTCCATTCCATTCAGTTTGATTCCTTTCCATTCCATTCCATTCCATTTCGTTCCATTCGCGTTGATTCCATTCCATTACATTCCATTCCATTTCATTCCATTCCATTCCATTCGGGTTGACTCCATTCCATTCCTTTCCATTCCATTCCTTTCCATTCCATTCCTTTTCATTCCATTCCATTCCATTCCATTCGGGTTGATTCCATTCCATTCCATTCCGTTCCATTCCATCCCTTTACATTCCATTACATTCTGGTTGATTCGCTTCCGTTCCATTCCATTCGGTTTGACTCCATTCCATTGCATTCCATTACATTCCATTCCGGTTGTTTCCATCCCATTCCATTCCATTCCATTCCATTCAGGTTGATTCCATTCCATTCCATTCCATTCCATTTCATTCCATTCCATTCAGGTTGATTCCATTCCACTCCATTCCATTCAGTTTGATTCCTTTCCAATCCATTCCATTACATTCCATTGCATTCCATTCTATTCCATTCAGGTTGATTCCATTCCATTCCATTCTATTCAGGTTGATTCCATTCCATTCCATTCCATTCGGCTTGACTCCGTTCCTTTCCATTCCATTCCATTACATTACATTCCGTTGACCCCATTCCATTCCATTCTATTGCATTCCATTCCATTCCATTCCATTCGGGTTGATTCCATTCCATTCCATTCCTTTCCATTCCATTCCATTCGTGTTGATTCCATTCCATTCCATTCCATTGGGGTGATTCCATTCTACTCCATTCCATTCAATTCCATTCCATTCTATTCGGGTTGATTCCATTCCATTCCATTCCATACGGGTTGATTCCATTCCATTCAATTCCATTCCATTCCATTCCAATCCACTCCATTCCGTTTGATTCTATTCACTTCCATTCGATTCCATTCCATTCCCTTCCATTCCATTCCATTACATTCGGGTTGATTCGCTTCCATTCCATTCCGTTCCCTTTGACTCCATTCCATTCCATTCCATTACATTACATTCCGGTTGATTCCATCCCATACCATTCCATTCCATTCCATTCAGGTTGACTCCATTCCATTCCCTATCATTCCATTCGTGTTGATTCCATTCCGTTCCATTCCATTCCATTCCATTCCATTCCATTCCATTCCATTCAGGTTAGTTCCATTCCATTCCATATCTTTTCATTCCATTCGGGTGGATTCCATTCCATTCCATTCCGTTCCATTCCATTCCATTCCATTCCATTCGGGTTGCTTCCATTCCATTCCATTCCGTTCCATTCCGTCCCATTCCATTCCATTACATTACATTACATTCTGGTTGATTTGCTTCCATTCCATTCCATTCGGTTTGACTCCATTAAATTCCATTCCTTTACATTCCATTCCGGTTGTTTCCATCCCATTCCATTCCATTCCATTCCATTCCGTTCAGGTTGATTCCATTCCATTCCATTCCATTCCATTCAGGTTGATTCCATTCCACTCCATTACGTTCAGATTGATTCCATTCCAATCCATTCCATGCCATTCCATTCCATTCCATTGCATTCTATTCTATTCTATTCAGGTTGATTCCATTCCATTGTATTCTATTCGGGTTGATTCCATTCCATTCCATTCCATTCCACTCCGGTTGATTCCATCCCATTCCATTCCATTGCATTCCATTCCATTCCAATCGGGTTGATTCCATTCCATTCCTTTCCATTCCATTCCTTTCCATTCCATTCCATTCGGGTTGATTCCATTCCATTCCTTTCCATTCCATTCCTTTCCATTCCATTCCATTCGAGTGGATTCCATTCCATTCCATTCCATTAAATTCCATTCCTATCCATTCGGGTTGAATCCATTCCATTCCATTCCATTCCATTCCATTCCATTCCATTCCATTCGGGTTGATTCCATTCCATTCCTTTCCATTCCATTCCTTTCCATTCCATTACATTCGGGTGGATTCCATTTCATTCCATTCGGGTGGATTCCATTCCATTCCATTCCATTAAATTCCATTCCTATCCATTCGGGTTGATTCCATTCCATTCCATTCCGCTCCATTCCATTCCATTCCATTCCATTCCATTCCATTCGGGTTGATTCGCTTCCATTCCATTCCGTTCCCTTTGACTCCATTCCATTCCATTCCATTACATTACATTCCGGTTGATTCCATCCCATTCCATTCCATTCCATTCCATTCAGGTTGATTCCATTCCATTCCATTCCATTCCACTCCCTTCCATTCCATTCGTGTTGATTCCACTCCGTTCCATTCCATTCCATTCCATTCCATTCCATTCCATTCCATTCCATAAAGGTTGGTTCCATTCCATTCCATTCCATGTCATTCCATTCGGGTGGATTCCATTCCATTCCATTCCATTCCATTCCTTTCCATTCCATTCCATTCCGGTTGATTCCATTCCATTCCATTCGGGTTGATTCCATTCCATTCCATTCCATTCAATTGGTGTGATTCCATTCCATTCCATTTCATTCTATTCCATTCCTTTCCATTCCATTTTATTCGGGTTGATTCCAATCCATTACATTCCATTCCATTCCGGTTGATTCCGTTCCATTCCATTCCATTCCATTCCATTCCATTCCATTCCATTCCATTCCATTACGATAGATTCCATTCTATTCCATTCCATTCCAATCCATTCCATTCGGGTTGATTCCTTTCCTTTCCATTCCATTCCATGCCATTCGTGTTGATTCAATTTCATTCGATTCCATTCCATTCTATTCCATTCCGATTGATTCCATTCCATTCCATTCCATTCAATTCCATTCCATTCCATTCCATTCCATTTCATTCGGGTTGATTCCATTCCATTCCATTCCATTCCATTCCATTCCATTCCACTCCGTTCCATTCCATTCCATTGGGGTGATGCGATTCTATTCCGTTCCGTTCCATTCCATTCCATTCCTTTCGGGTTGATTCCATTCCATTGCATTCCATTCGGATTGATTCCATTCCATTCCATTCCATTCCATTCCATTCCTGTTATTTCTATTCCATTCCATTCCATTCCATACCATTCAGTTTGATTCCTTTCCATTCCATTCCATTCCATTTCTTTCTATTCCCGTTGATTCCATTCCATTCCATTCCATTCCATTTCATTCCATTCCATTCCATTCGGGTAGACTCCATTCAATTCCATTCCATTCCATTCCTTTCCATTCCATTCCTTTCCATTCCATTCCATTCCATTCCATTCCATTCGGGTGGATTCCATTCCATTCCATTCCATTCCATTCCATTCCATTCCATTCCATTCCTTTCCATTCGGGTTGATTCCATTCCATTCCATTCCGTTCCATTCCATCCCATTCCATTCCATTACATTCTTGTTGATTCGCTTCCGTTCCATTCCATTCGGTTTGACTCCATTCCATTGCATTCCATTACATTCCATTCCGGTTGTTTCCATCCCATTCCATTCCATTCCATTCCATTCTGGTTGATTCCATTCCATTCCATTCCATTTCATTCCATTCCATTCAGGTTGATTCTATTCCACTCCATTCCATTCGAGTTGTATCCATTCCAATCCATTCCATTACATTCCATTGCATTCCATTCTATTCTATTCAGCTTGATTCCATTCCATTCCATTCTATTCGGGTTGATTCCATTCCATTCAATTCCATTCGGTTTGACTTCGTTCCATTCCATTCCATTCCATTACATTCCATTCCATTCCATTCGGGTTGACTCTATTCCATTCCATTCCATTCCATTCCATTCCATTCCATTCCATTCCATACCATTCAGGTTGATTTCATTCCATTCCATTCCATTCCATTCCATTCCATTCCATTCCATTCCGGTGGATTCCTTTCCATTCCATCCCATTCCATTCCATTTTATTCGGTTTGATTCCATTCCATTCCATTCCATTCCTTTCCAATTCATTCCATTCCATTCCATTCCTTTCCATTTTATTCCATTCCATTCCATTCAGGTTGATGGCATTTCATTCCTTTCCTTTCCATTCCATTTGGGTTGATTCCATCCCATTCCATTGCACTCTATTCCATTCCATTCCATTCCATTCTATTCCATTCCATTCCATTCCATTCCATTCCGTTCCACTCCAATCCCCTCCACTCCACTCCACTCCACTCCATTCCATTCCAATCAATTCCATTCGGTTTGATTCCATTCCATTCCATTCCATTCCATTCCACTTCATTCCATTCAATTCGGGTTGATTCCTTTCCATTCCATTCCATTACTTTCCATTCCATTCCATTCCGCTTGATTCCATTCCATTCCATTCCATTCTATTCGGTTTGATTCCATTCCATTCCATTCCATTCCATTGGGGTGATTCCATTCCATTCCATTTCATTCCATTCCTTTCCTTTCCATTCCATTTTATTCGGGTTGATTCCATTCCATTCCATTCCATTCCATTCCGGTAGATTCCATTCCATTCCATTCCATTCCATTAGATTCCAATCCATTCCATTCGGGTTGATTCCTTTCCATTCCATTCCATTCCATTCCATTCCATTCCATTCCATTCGGGTGGATTCCATTCCATTCCTTTACATTCCATTCCTTTCCATTCCATTCCATTCGGGTGGAATCCACTCCATTCCATTCCGTTCCATTCCATTCCATTCCATTCCATTTCTTTCGGGTTGATTCGCTTCCATTCCATTCCATTAGGTTTAACTCCATTCCATTCCATTCCTTTACAATCCATTCCGGTTGATTCCATCCCATTCCATTGCATTCCATTCCATTCCATTCAGGTTGATTCCATTCCATTCCATTCCATTCTATTAGGGTTGATTCCACTCCATTCCATTGCATTCTAGTCCATACCATACTGGGTGTTCCATTCTTTTCCATTCCATTCCATTCTATTCGAGTTGATTCCCTTCCATTACATTCCATTCCGGTTGATTCCATTCCATTCCATTCCATTCTATTCCATTCCATTCCAGTGGATTCCATTCCATTCCATTCCATTCGATTCCGGTGGATTCCATTCACTCCCATTCCATTCCATTCCATCTTATTCGGTTTGATTCCATTCCATTCCATTGCATTCCATTCCTTTCCATTTCATTCCATTCCATTCCATTCGGGTTGATGGCATTTCATTCCATTCCTTTCCATTCCATTTGGGTTGATTCCATTACATTCCATTACACTCTATTCCATACCATTCCATTCCAATCCATTCTATTCCATTCCATTCCATTCCATTCCATTCCATTCCATTCCACGCCAATCCCCTCCACTCCACTCCACTCCATTCCATTCCAATCAATTCCATTCTGGTTGATTCTATTCCATTCCATTCAATTCCATTCCATTCCATTCCTTTCCATTCCATTCGGGTTGATTCCATTCCATTCCATTTCACTCCATTCCATTCCATTCCATTTCATTCCATTCCATTCAATTCCACTCCATTCCATTCCATTTGGGTTGATTCCTTTCCATTCCATTCCATTCCGTTCCATTCCATTCCATTCCGGTTGATTCCATTCCATTCCATTCCATTCGGTTTGATTCCATTCCATTCCATTCCATTCCATTGGGGTGATTCCATTCCATTCCATTTCATTCCATTCCATTTTATTCGGGTTGATTCCATTCCATTCCATTCCATTCCATTCCGGTAGATTCCTTTCCATTCCATTCCATTCCATTAGATTCCAATCCATTACATTCGTGTTGATTCCTTTCCACTCCATTCCATTCCATTCCATTCCTTTCGTGTTGATTCCATTTCATTCGATTCCATTCCATTCCATTCCGATTGATTCCATTCCATTCCTTTCGTGTTGATTCCATTTCATTCGATTCCATTCCATTCCATTCCGATTAATTCCATTCCATTCCATTCCATTCTATTCCATTCCATTCCATTGCATTCCATTCGCGTTGATTCCATTCCATTCCATTCCATTCCATTCCATTCCATTCCGTTCCATTCCATTCCATTGGGGTGATTCGATACTATTCCGTTCCGTTCCATTCCATTCCATTCCATTCTTTTCCATTCCATTCGGGTTGTTTCCATTCCATTCCATTCCATTCGGGTTGCTTCCATTCCATTCCATTCCATTCCATTCCATTCCATTCCATTGAGTTCCATTCGCGTTGATTCCATTCCATTCCATTCCATTCCATTCCATTCCGGTTGATTCCATTCCATTCCATTCCATTCCATTCCATTCCATTCGGGTTGATTCCATTCCATTCCTTTCCATTCCATTCCTTTCCATTCCATTCCATTCGTGTGGATTCCATTCCATTCCATTCCATTCCATTCCATTCCTTTCCATTCAGGTTGATTCCATTCCATTCCATTCCGTTCCATTCCATTCCATTCCATTCCTTTACATTACATTCGGGTTGATTCGCTTCCATTCCATTCCGTTCCCTTTGACTCCATTCCATTCCATTCCATTACATTACATTCCGGTTGATTCCATCCCATTCCATTCCATTCCATTCCATTCAGGTTGATTCCATTCCATATCCTTCCGTTCCATTCGTGTTGATTCCATTCCGTTCCATTCCATTCCATTCCATTCCATTCCATTCCATTCCATTCAGGTTGGTTCCATTCCATTCCATTCCATTTCATTCAATTCGGGTGGATTCCATTCCATTCCATTCCGTTCCATTCCATTCCATTCCATTCCATTCGGGTTGCTTCCATTCCATTCCATTCCGTTCCATTCCGTCCCATTCCATTCCATTCCATTACATTACATTCTGGTTGATTCGCTTCCATTCCTTTCCATTCGGTTTGACTCCATTAAATTACATTCCTTTACATTCCATTCCGGTTGTTTCCATCCCATTCCATTCCATTCCATTCCATTCCATTCAGTTTGATTCCATTCCACTCCATTACGTTCAGTTTGATTCCATTCCAATCCATTCCATGCCATTCCATTCCATTCCATTGCATTCCATTCTATTCCATTCAGATTGATTCCATTCCATTGTATTCTATTCGGGTTGGTTATATTTCATTCCATTCCATTCCACTCCGGTTGATTCCATCCCATTCCATTCCATTGAATTCCATTCCATTCCAATCGGGTTGATTCCATTCCATTCCTTTCCATTCAATTCCTTTTCATTCCTTTCCATTCCATTCCATTCGGGTGGAATCCACTCATTCCATTCCATTCCATTCCATTCCATTCCATTACATGCGGGTTGATTCGCTTCCATTCCATTCCATTAGGTTTGACTCCATTCCATTACATTCCATTACATTCCATTCCGGTTGATTCCATCCCATTCCATTGCATTCCATTCCATTCCATTCAGGTTGATTCCATTCCATTCCATTCCATTCCATTCCATTCTATTAGGGTTGATTCCACGCCATTCCATTGCATTCCAGTCCATACCATACTGGGTGATTCCATTCCATTCCATTCCATTCCATTCCATTCCATTCCATTCCATTCGGGTTGATTCCATTCCATTCCTTTCCATTCCATTCCATTCCATTCGTGTTGATTCCATTCCATTCCATTCCATTCCATTCCATTCCATTGGGGTCATTCCATTCTTTTCCATTCCATTCCATTCCATTCTATTCGAGTTGATTCCATACCATTACATTCCATTCTGGTTGATTCCATTCCATTCCATTCCATTCTATTCCATTCCATTCCAGTGGATTCCATTCCATTCCATTCCATTCCATTCCGGTGGATTCCATTCACTCCCATTCCTTTCCATTCCATTTTATTCGGTTTGATTCCATTCCATTCCATTCCATTCCATTCCTTTCCATTTCATTCCATTCCATTCCATTCGGGTTGATGGCATTTCATTCCATTCCTTTCCATTCCATTTGGGTTGATTCCATCCCATTCCATTGCACTCTGTTCCATTACATTCCATTCCATTCCATTCTATTCCATTCCATTCCATTCCTTTCCATTCCACTCCAATCCCCTCCACTCCACTCCAATCCATTCCATTCCAATCAATTCCATTCTGGTTGATTCCATTCCATTCCATTCAATTCCATTCCATTCCATTCCATTCCATTCGGGTTGATTCCATTCCATTCCATTCCATTCCATTCCATTCCATTCCATACCACTCCATTCCATTCCATTCGGGTTGATTCCATTCCATTCCATTCCATTCCTTTCCATTCCATTCCATTCCTGTTGATTCCATTCCATTCCATTCGGGTTGATTCCATTCCATTCCATTCCATTCAATTGGGGTGATTCCATTCCATTCCATTTCATGCCATTCCATTCCTTTCCATTCCATTTTATTTGGGTTGATTCCAATCCATTACATTCCATTCCATTCCAGTTGATTCCGTTTCATTCCATTCCATTCCATTCCATTCCATTCCGGTAGATTCCATTCCATTCCATTCCATTCCAATCCATTCCATTCGGGTTGATTCCATTCCATTCCATTCCATTCTATTCCATTCCATTCCATTCCATTCCATTTCATTCGGATTGATTCCATTCCATTCCATTCCACTCCATTCCATTCCATTTCATTCTGTTTGATTCCATTCCATTCCATTCCATTCCATTCCATTCCATTCAGGTTGGTTCCATTCCATTCCATATCTTTTCATTCCATTCGGGTGGATTCCATTCCATTCCATTCCGTTCCATTCCATTCCATTCCATTCCATTCGGGTTGTTTCCATTCCATTCCATTCCGTTCCATTCCGTCCCATTCCATTCCATTCCATTACATTACATTCTGGTTGATTTGCTTCCATTCCATTCCATTCGGTTTGACTCCATTAAATTCCATTCCTTTACATTCCATTCCGGTTGTTTCCATCCCATTCCATTCCATTCCATTCCATTCAGGTTGATTCCATTCCACTCCATTACGTTCAGTTTGATTCCATTCCAATCCATTCCATGCCATTCCATTCCATTCCATTGCATTCTATTCTATTCTATTCAGGTTGATTCCATTCCATTGTATTCTATACGGGTTGATTCCATTCCATTCCATTCCATTCCACTCCAGTTGATTCCATCCCATTCCATTCCATTGCATTCCATTCCATTCCAATCGGGTTGATTCCATTCCATTCCTTTCCATTCCATTCCTTTCCATTCCATTCCATTCGGGTTGATTCCATTCCATTCCTTTCCATTCCATTCCTTTCCATTCCATTCCATTCGGGTGGATTCCATTCCATTCCATTCCATTAAATTCCATTCCTATCCATTCGGGTTGATTCCATTCCATTCCATTCCATTCCATTCCATTCCATTCCATTCGGGTTGATTCCATTCCATTCCTTTCCATTCCATTCCTTTCCATTCCATTCCATTCGGGTGGATTCCATTCCATTCCATTCCATTAAATTCCATTCCTATCCATTCGGGTTGATTCCATTCCATTCCATTCCGCTCCATTCCATTCCATTCCATTCCATTCCATTCCATTCGGGTTGATTCGCTTCCATTCTATTCCGTTCCCTTTGACTCCATTCCCTTCTATTCCATTACATTACATTCCGGTTGATTCCATTCCATTCCATTCCGTTCCATTCCATTCCATTCCATTCCATTCGGGTTGCTTCCATTCCATTCCATTCCGTTCCATTCCGTCCCATTCCATACCATTCCATTACATTACATTCTGGTTGATTCGCTTCCATTCTATTCCATTCGGTTTGACTCCATTAAATTCCATTCCTTTACATTCCATTCCGGTTGTTTCCATCCCATTCCATTCCATTCCATTCCATTCCGTTCAGGATGATTCCATTCCATTCCATTCCATTCCATTCAGGTTGATTCCATTCCACTCCATTACGTTCAGTTTGATTCCATTCCAATCCATTCCATGCCATTCCATTCCATTCCATTGCATTCCATTCTATTCCATTCAGGTTGATTCCATTCCATTGTATTCTATTCGGGTTGATTCCATTCCATTCCATTCCATTCCACTCCGGTTGATTCCATCCCATTCCATTCCATTGCATTCCATTCCATTCCAATCGGGTTGATTCCATTCCATTCCTTTCCATTCCATTCCTTTCCATTCCTTTCCATTCCATTCCATTCGGGTGGAATCCACTCCATTCCATTCCATTCCATTCCATTCCATTCCATTCCATTACATGCGGGTTGATTCGCTTCCATTCCATTCCATTAGGTTTGACTTCTTTCCATTCCATTCCATTCCATTCCATTCAGGTTGATTCCATTCCATTCCATTCCATTTCATTCCATTCCATTCAGGTTGATTCCATTCCACTCCATTCCATTCAGTTTGATTCCTTTCCAATCCATTCCATTACATTCCATTGCATTCCATTCTATTCCATTCAGGTTGATTCCATTCCATTCCATTCTATTCAGGTTGATTCCATTCCATTCCATTCCATTCGGCTTGACTCCGTTCCATTCCATTCCATTCCATTACATTACATTCCGTTGACCCCATTCCATTCCATTCTATTGCATTCCATTCCATTCCATTCCATTCGGGTTGATTCCATTCCATTCCATTCCTTTCCATTCCATTCCATTCGTGTTGATTCCATTCCATTCCATTCCATTGGGGTGATTCCATTCTATTCCATTCCATTCCATTCCATTCCATTCTATTCGGGTTGATTACATTCCATTCCATTCCATACGGGTTGATTCCATTCCATTCAATTCCATTCCATTCCATTCCATTCCACTCCATTCCGTTTGATTCTATTCACTTCCATTCCATTCAATTCCATTCCCTTCCATTCCATTCCATTACATTCGGGTTGATTCGCTTCCATTCCATTCCGTTCCCTTTGACTCCATTCCATTCCATTCCATTACATTACATTCCGGTTGATTCCATCCCATACCATTCCATTCCATTCCATTCAGGTTGACTCCATTCCATTCCCTATCATTCCATTCGTGTTGATTCCATTCCGTTCCATTCCATTCCATTCCATTCCATTCCATTCCATTCAGGTTGGTTCCATTCCATTCCATATCTTTTCATTCCATTCGGGTGGATTCCATTCCATTCCATTCCGTTCCATTCCATTCCATTCCATTCCATTCGGGTTGCTTCCATTCCATTCCATTCCGTTCCATTCCGTCCCATTCCATTCCATTACATTACATTACATTCTGGTTGATTTGATTCCATTCCATTCCATTCGGTTTGACTCCATTAAATTCCATTCCTTTACATTCCATTCAGGTTGTTTCCATCCCATTCCATTCCATTCCATTCCATTCCGTTCAGGTTGATTCCATTCCATTCCATTCCATTCCATTCAGGTTGATTCCATTCCACTCCATTACGTTCAGTTTGATTCCATTCCAATCCATTCCATGCCATTCCATTCCATTCCATTGCATTCTATTCTATTCTATTCAGGTTGATTCCATTCCATTGTATTCTATTCGGGTTGATTCCATTACATTCCATTCCATTCCACTCCGGTTGATTCCATCCCATTCCATTCCATTGCATTCCATTCCATTCCAATCGGGTTGATTCCATTCCATTCCTTTCCATTCCATTCCTTTCCATTCCATTCCATTCGGGGTGATTCCATTCCATTCCTTTCCATTCCATTCCTTTCCATTCCATTCCATTCGGGTGGATTCCATTCCACTCCATTCCATTAAATTCCATTCCTATCCATTCGGGTTGATTCCATTCCATTCCATTCCATTCCATTCCATTCCATTCCATTCGGGTTGATTCCATTCCATTCCTTTCCATTCCATTCCTTTCCATTCCATTCCATTCGGGTGGATTCCATTCCATTCCATTCCATTAAATTCCATTCCTATCCATTCGGGTTGATTCCATTCCATTCCATTCCGCTCCATTCCATTCCATTCCATTCCATTCCATTCCAATCGGGTTGATTCCATTCCATTCCTTTCCATTCCTTTCCATTCCATTCCATTCGGGAGGAATCCACTCCATTCCATTCCATTCCATTCCATTCCATTCCATTCCATTCCATTCCATTACATGCGGGTTGATTCGCTTCCATTCCATTCCATTAGGTTTGACTTCTTTCCATTACATTCCATTCCATTCCATTCCGGTTGATTCCATCCCATTCCATTGCATTCCATTCCATTCCATTCAGGTTGATTCCATTCCATTCCATTCCATTCCATTCCATTCCATTCTATTAGGGTTGATTCCACTACATTCCATTGCATTCCAGTCCATACCATACTGGGTGATTCCATGCCATTCCATTCCATTCCATTCCATTCGGGTTGATTCCATTCCATTCCATTCCATTCGTGTTGATTCCATTCCATTCCATTCCATTCCATTGGGGTGATTCCATTCTTTTCCATTCCATTCCATTCCATTCTATTCGAGTTGATTCCATTCCATTACATTCCATTCCGGTTGATTCCATTCCATTCCATTCCATTCTATTCCATTCCATTCCAGTGGATTCCATTCCATTCCATTCCATTCCATTCCGGTGGATTCCATTCACTCCCATTCCATTCCATTCCATTTTATTCGGTTTGGTTCCATTCCATTCCATTCCATTCCATTCCTTTCCATTTCACTCCATTCCATTCCATTCGGGTTGATGGCATTTCATTCCATTCCTTTCCATTCCATTTGGGTTGATTCCATCCCATTCCATTGCACTCTATTCCATTCCATTCCATTCCATTCCATTCCATTCCATTCCACTCCAATCCCCTCCACTCCACTCCACTCCATTCCATTCCAATCAATTCCATTCTGGTTGATTCCATTCCATTCCATTCAATTCTATTCCATTCCATTCCATTTGGGTTGATTCCGTTCCATTCCATTCCATTCCATTCCATTCCATTCCATTCCACTCCATTCCATTCAATTCGAGTTGATTCCTTTCCATTCCATTCCATTCCTTTCCATTCCATTCCATTCCGGTTGATTCCATTCCATTCCATTCGGGTTGATTCCATTCCATTCCTTTCCATTCAATTGGAGTGATTCCATTCCATTCCATTTCATTCCATTCCACTCCTTTCCATTCCATTTTATTCGGGTTGATTCCACTCCATTACATTCCATTCCATTCCAGTTGATTCCGTTCCATTCCATTCCATTCCATTCCATTCCATTCCGGTAGATTCCATTCCATTCCATTCCATTCCAATCCATTCCATTCGGGTTGATTCCTTTCAATTCCATTCCATTCCATGCCATTCGTGTTGATTCCATTTCATTCGATTCCATTCCATTCCATTCCACTCCGTTCGATTCCATTCCATTGGGATGATGCGATTCTATTCCGTTCTGTTCCATTCCATTCCATTCCATTCCATTCCATTCGGGTTGATTCCTTTCCATTGCATTCCATTCGGATTGATTCCATTCCATTCCATTCCATTCCATTCCATTCCATTCCATTCCATTCCATTCCTTTTGATTCTATTCCATTCCATTCCATTCCATTCCATTCCATTCCATTCAGTTTGATTCCTTTCCATTCCATTCCATTCCATTCCTTTTGATTCTATTCCATTCCATTCCATTCCATTCCATTCCATTCCATTCCATTCAGTTTGATTCCTTTCCATTCCATTCCATTCCATTTCGTTCCATTCGCGTTGATTCCATTCCATTACATTCCATTCCATTTCATTCCATTCCATTCCATTCGGGTTGACTCCATTCCATTCCTTTCCATTCCATTCCTTTCCATTCCATTCCTTTTCATTCCATTCCATTCCATTCCATTCGGGTTGATTCCATTCCATTCCATTCCGTTCCATTCCATCCCTTTACATTCCATTACATTCTGGTTGATTCGCTTCCGTTCCATTCCATTCGGTTTGACTCCATTCCATTGCATTCCATTACATTCCATTCCGGTTGTTTCCATCCCATTCCATTCCATTCCATTCCATTCAGGTTGATTCCATTCCATTCCATTCCATTCCATTTCATTCCATTCCATTCAGGTTGATTCCATTCCACTCCATTCCATTCAGTTTGATTCCTTTCCAATCCATTCCATTACATTCCATTGCATTCCATTCTATTCCATTCAGGTTGATTCCATTCCATTCCATTCTATTCAGGTTGATTCCATTCCATTCCATTCCATTCGGCTTGACTCCGTTCCTTTCCATTCCATTCCATTACATTACATTCCGTTGACCCCATTCCATTCCATTCTATTGCATTCCATTCCATTCCATTCCATTCGGGTTGATTCCATTCCATTCCATTCCTTTCCATTCCATTCCATTCGTGTTGATTCCATTCCATTCCATTCCATTGGGGTGATTCCATTCTACTCCATTCCATTCAATTCCATTCCATTCTATTCGGGTTGATTCCATTCCATTCCATTCCATACGGGTTGATTCCATTCCATTCAATTCCATTCCATTCCATTCCAATCCACTCCATTCCGTTTGATTCTATTCACTTCCATTCGATTCC
Source organism: Pan paniscus (assembly GCF_029289425.2). NCBI lineage: Eukaryota > Metazoa > Chordata > Mammalia > Primates > Hominidae > Pan > Pan paniscus. The sequence goes on from NC_073260.2 coordinate 62,765,877, forward strand.
ATTCCATTCCCTTCCATTCCATTCCATTACATTCGGGTTGATTCGCTTCCATTCCATTCCGTTCCCTTTGACTCCATTCCATTCCATTCCATTACATTACATTCCGGTTGATTCCATCCCATACCATTCCATTCCATTCCATTCAGGTTGACTCCATTCCATTCCCTATCATTCCATTCGTGTTGATTCCATTCCGTTCCATTCCATTCCATTCCATTCCATTCCATTCCATTCCATTCAGGTTAGTTCCATTCCATTCCATATCTTTTCATTCCATTCGGGTGGATTCCATTCCATTCCATTCCGTTCCATTCCATTCCATTCCATTCCATTCGGGTTGCTTCCATTCCATTCCATTCCGTTCCATTCCGTCCCATTCCATTCCATTACATTACATTACATTCTGGTTGATTTGCTTCCATTCCATTCCATTCGGTTTGACTCCATTAAATTCCATTCCTTTACATTCCATTCCGGTTGTTTCCATCCCATTCCATTCCATTCCATTCCATTCCGTTCAGGTTGATTCCATTCCATTCCATTCCATTCCATTCAGGTTGATTCCATTCCACTCCATTACGTTCAGATTGATTCCATTCCAATCCATTCCATGCCATTCCATTCCATTCCATTGCATTCTATTCTATTCTATTCAGGTTGATTCCATTCCATTGTATTCTATTCGGGTTGATTCCATTCCATTCCATTCCATTCCACTCCGGTTGATTCCATCCCATTCCATTCCATTGCATTCCATTCCATTCCAATCGGGTTGATTCCATTCCATTCCTTTCCATTCCATTCCTTTCCATTCCATTCCATTCGGGTTGATTCCATTCCATTCCTTTCCATTCCATTCCTTTCCATTCCATTCCATTCGAGTGGATTCCATTCCATTCCATTCCATTAAATTCCATTCCTATCCATTCGGGTTGAATCCATTCCATTCCATTCCATTCCATTCCATTCCATTCCATTCCATTCGGGTTGATTCCATTCCATTCCTTTCCATTCCATTCCTTTCCATTCCATTACATTCGGGTGGATTCCATTTCATTCCATTCGGGTGGATTCCATTCCATTCCATTCCATTAAATTCCATTCCTATCCATTCGGGTTGATTCCATTCCATTCCATTCCGCTCCATTCCATTCCATTCCATTCCATTCCATTCCATTCGGGTTGATTCGCTTCCATTCCATTCCGTTCCCTTTGACTCCATTCCATTCCATTCCATTACATTACATTCCGGTTGATTCCATCCCATTCCATTCCATTCCATTCCATTCAGGTTGATTCCATTCCATTCCATTCCATTCCACTCCCTTCCATTCCATTCGTGTTGATTCCACTCCGTTCCATTCCATTCCATTCCATTCCATTCCATTCCATTCCATTCCATAAAGGTTGGTTCCATTCCATTCCATTCCATGTCATTCCATTCGGGTGGATTCCATTCCATTCCATTCCATTCCATTCCTTTCCATTCCATTCCATTCCGGTTGATTCCATTCCATTCCATTCGGGTTGATTCCATTCCATTCCATTCCATTCAATTGGTGTGATTCCATTCCATTCCATTTCATTCTATTCCATTCCTTTCCATTCCATTTTATTCGGGTTGATTCCAATCCATTACATTCCATTCCATTCCGGTTGATTCCGTTCCATTCCATTCCATTCCATTCCATTCCATTCCATTCCATTCCATTCCATTCCATTACGATAGATTCCATTCTATTCCATTCCATTCCAATCCATTCCATTCGGGTTGATTCCTTTCCTTTCCATTCCATTCCATGCCATTCGTGTTGATTCAATTTCATTCGATTCCATTCCATTCTATTCCATTCCGATTGATTCCATTCCATTCCATTCCATTCAATTCCATTCCATTCCATTCCATTCCATTTCATTCGGGTTGATTCCATTCCATTCCATTCCATTCCATTCCATTCCATTCCACTCCGTTCCATTCCATTCCATTGGGGTGATGCGATTCTATTCCGTTCCGTTCCATTCCATTCCATTCCTTTCGGGTTGATTCCATTCCATTGCATTCCATTCGGATTGATTCCATTCCATTCCATTCCATTCCATTCCATTCCTGTTATTTCTATTCCATTCCATTCCATTCCATACCATTCAGTTTGATTCCTTTCCATTCCATTCCATTCCATTTCTTTCTATTCCCGTTGATTCCATTCCATTCCATTCCATTCCATTTCATTCCATTCCATTCCATTCGGGTAGACTCCATTCAATTCCATTCCATTCCATTCCTTTCCATTCCATTCCTTTCCATTCCATTCCATTCCATTCCATTCCATTCGGGTGGATTCCATTCCATTCCATTCCATTCCATTCCATTCCATTCCATTCCATTCCTTTCCATTCGGGTTGATTCCATTCCATTCCATTCCGTTCCATTCCATCCCATTCCATTCCATTACATTCTTGTTGATTCGCTTCCGTTCCATTCCATTCGGTTTGACTCCATTCCATTGCATTCCATTACATTCCATTCCGGTTGTTTCCATCCCATTCCATTCCATTCCATTCCATTCTGGTTGATTCCATTCCATTCCATTCCATTTCATTCCATTCCATTCAGGTTGATTCTATTCCACTCCATTCCATTCGAGTTGTATCCATTCCAATCCATTCCATTACATTCCATTGCATTCCATTCTATTCTATTCAGCTTGATTCCATTCCATTCCATTCTATTCGGGTTGATTCCATTCCATTCAATTCCATTCGGTTTGACTTCGTTCCATTCCATTCCATTCCATTACATTCCATTCCATTCCATTCGGGTTGACTCTATTCCATTCCATTCCATTCCATTCCATTCCATTCCATTCCATTCCATACCATTCAGGTTGATTTCATTCCATTCCATTCCATTCCATTCCATTCCATTCCATTCCATTCCGGTGGATTCCTTTCCATTCCATCCCATTCCATTCCATTTTATTCGGTTTGATTCCATTCCATTCCATTCCATTCCTTTCCAATTCATTCCATTCCATTCCATTCCTTTCCATTTTATTCCATTCCATTCCATTCAGGTTGATGGCATTTCATTCCTTTCCTTTCCATTCCATTTGGGTTGATTCCATCCCATTCCATTGCACTCTATTCCATTCCATTCCATTCCATTCTATTCCATTCCATTCCATTCCATTCCATTCCGTTCCACTCCAATCCCCTCCACTCCACTCCACTCCACTCCATTCCATTCCAATCAATTCCATTCGGTTTGATTCCATTCCATTCCATTCCATTCCATTCCACTTCATTCCATTCAATTCGGGTTGATTCCTTTCCATTCCATTCCATTACTTTCCATTCCATTCCATTCCGCTTGATTCCATTCCATTCCATTCCATTCTATTCGGTTTGATTCCATTCCATTCCATTCCATTCCATTGGGGTGATTCCATTCCATTCCATTTCATTCCATTCCTTTCCTTTCCATTCCATTTTATTCGGGTTGATTCCATTCCATTCCATTCCATTCCATTCCGGTAGATTCCATTCCATTCCATTCCATTCCATTAGATTCCAATCCATTCCATTCGGGTTGATTCCTTTCCATTCCATTCCATTCCATTCCATTCCATTCCATTCCATTCGGGTGGATTCCATTCCATTCCTTTACATTCCATTCCTTTCCATTCCATTCCATTCGGGTGGAATCCACTCCATTCCATTCCGTTCCATTCCATTCCATTCCATTCCATTTCTTTCGGGTTGATTCGCTTCCATTCCATTCCATTAGGTTTAACTCCATTCCATTCCATTCCTTTACAATCCATTCCGGTTGATTCCATCCCATTCCATTGCATTCCATTCCATTCCATTCAGGTTGATTCCATTCCATTCCATTCCATTCTATTAGGGTTGATTCCACTCCATTCCATTGCATTCTAGTCCATACCATACTGGGTGTTCCATTCTTTTCCATTCCATTCCATTCTATTCGAGTTGATTCCCTTCCATTACATTCCATTCCGGTTGATTCCATTCCATTCCATTCCATTCTATTCCATTCCATTCCAGTGGATTCCATTCCATTCCATTCCATTCGATTCCGGTGGATTCCATTCACTCCCATTCCATTCCATTCCATCTTATTCGGTTTGATTCCATTCCATTCCATTGCATTCCATTCCTTTCCATTTCATTCCATTCCATTCCATTCGGGTTGATGGCATTTCATTCCATTCCTTTCCATTCCATTTGGGTTGATTCCATTACATTCCATTACACTCTATTCCATACCATTCCATTCCAATCCATTCTATTCCATTCCATTCCATTCCATTCCATTCCATTCCATTCCACGCCAATCCCCTCCACTCCACTCCACTCCATTCCATTCCAATCAATTCCATTCTGGTTGATTCTATTCCATTCCATTCAATTCCATTCCATTCCATTCCTTTCCATTCCATTCGGGTTGATTCCATTCCATTCCATTTCACTCCATTCCATTCCATTCCATTTCATTCCATTCCATTCAATTCCACTCCATTCCATTCCATTTGGGTTGATTCCTTTCCATTCCATTCCATTCCGTTCCATTCCATTCCATTCCGGTTGATTCCATTCCATTCCATTCCATTCGGTTTGATTCCATTCCATTCCATTCCATTCCATTGGGGTGATTCCATTCCATTCCATTTCATTCCATTCCATTTTATTCGGGTTGATTCCATTCCATTCCATTCCATTCCATTCCGGTAGATTCCTTTCCATTCCATTCCATTCCATTAGATTCCAATCCATTACATTCGTGTTGATTCCTTTCCACTCCATTCCATTCCATTCCATTCCTTTCGTGTTGATTCCATTTCATTCGATTCCATTCCATTCCATTCCGATTGATTCCATTCCATTCCTTTCGTGTTGATTCCATTTCATTCGATTCCATTCCATTCCATTCCGATTAATTCCATTCCATTCCATTCCATTCTATTCCATTCCATTCCATTGCATTCCATTCGCGTTGATTCCATTCCATTCCATTCCATTCCATTCCATTCCATTCCGTTCCATTCCATTCCATTGGGGTGATTCGATACTATTCCGTTCCGTTCCATTCCATTCCATTCCATTCTTTTCCATTCCATTCGGGTTGTTTCCATTCCATTCCATTCCATTCGGGTTGCTTCCATTCCATTCCATTCCATTCCATTCCATTCCATTCCATTGAGTTCCATTCGCGTTGATTCCATTCCATTCCATTCCATTCCATTCCATTCCGGTTGATTCCATTCCATTCCATTCCATTCCATTCCATTCCATTCGGGTTGATTCCATTCCATTCCTTTCCATTCCATTCCTTTCCATTCCATTCCATTCGTGTGGATTCCATTCCATTCCATTCCATTCCATTCCATTCCTTTCCATTCAGGTTGATTCCATTCCATTCCATTCCGTTCCATTCCATTCCATTCCATTCCTTTACATTACATTCGGGTTGATTCGCTTCCATTCCATTCCGTTCCCTTTGACTCCATTCCATTCCATTCCATTACATTACATTCCGGTTGATTCCATCCCATTCCATTCCATTCCATTCCATTCAGGTTGATTCCATTCCATATCCTTCCGTTCCATTCGTGTTGATTCCATTCCGTTCCATTCCATTCCATTCCATTCCATTCCATTCCATTCCATTCAGGTTGGTTCCATTCCATTCCATTCCATTTCATTCAATTCGGGTGGATTCCATTCCATTCCATTCCGTTCCATTCCATTCCATTCCATTCCATTCGGGTTGCTTCCATTCCATTCCATTCCGTTCCATTCCGTCCCATTCCATTCCATTCCATTACATTACATTCTGGTTGATTCGCTTCCATTCCTTTCCATTCGGTTTGACTCCATTAAATTACATTCCTTTACATTCCATTCCGGTTGTTTCCATCCCATTCCATTCCATTCCATTCCATTCCATTCAGTTTGATTCCATTCCACTCCATTACGTTCAGTTTGATTCCATTCCAATCCATTCCATGCCATTCCATTCCATTCCATTGCATTCCATTCTATTCCATTCAGATTGATTCCATTCCATTGTATTCTATTCGGGTTGGTTATATTTCATTCCATTCCATTCCACTCCGGTTGATTCCATCCCATTCCATTCCATTGAATTCCATTCCATTCCAATCGGGTTGATTCCATTCCATTCCTTTCCATTCAATTCCTTTTCATTCCTTTCCATTCCATTCCATTCGGGTGGAATCCACTCATTCCATTCCATTCCATTCCATTCCATTCCATTACATGCGGGTTGATTCGCTTCCATTCCATTCCATTAGGTTTGACTCCATTCCATTACATTCCATTACATTCCATTCCGGTTGATTCCATCCCATTCCATTGCATTCCATTCCATTCCATTCAGGTTGATTCCATTCCATTCCATTCCATTCCATTCCATTCTATTAGGGTTGATTCCACGCCATTCCATTGCATTCCAGTCCATACCATACTGGGTGATTCCATTCCATTCCATTCCATTCCATTCCATTCCATTCCATTCCATTCGGGTTGATTCCATTCCATTCCTTTCCATTCCATTCCATTCCATTCGTGTTGATTCCATTCCATTCCATTCCATTCCATTCCATTCCATTGGGGTCATTCCATTCTTTTCCATTCCATTCCATTCCATTCTATTCGAGTTGATTCCATACCATTACATTCCATTCTGGTTGATTCCATTCCATTCCATTCCATTCTATTCCATTCCATTCCAGTGGATTCCATTCCATTCCATTCCATTCCATTCCGGTGGATTCCATTCACTCCCATTCCTTTCCATTCCATTTTATTCGGTTTGATTCCATTCCATTCCATTCCATTCCATTCCTTTCCATTTCATTCCATTCCATTCCATTCGGGTTGATGGCATTTCATTCCATTCCTTTCCATTCCATTTGGGTTGATTCCATCCCATTCCATTGCACTCTGTTCCATTACATTCCATTCCATTCCATTCTATTCCATTCCATTCCATTCCTTTCCATTCCACTCCAATCCCCTCCACTCCACTCCAATCCATTCCATTCCAATCAATTCCATTCTGGTTGATTCCATTCCATTCCATTCAATTCCATTCCATTCCATTCCATTCCATTCGGGTTGATTCCATTCCATTCCATTCCATTCCATTCCATTCCATTCCATACCACTCCATTCCATTCCATTCGGGTTGATTCCATTCCATTCCATTCCATTCCTTTCCATTCCATTCCATTCCTGTTGATTCCATTCCATTCCATTCGGGTTGATTCCATTCCATTCCATTCCATTCAATTGGGGTGATTCCATTCCATTCCATTTCATGCCATTCCATTCCTTTCCATTCCATTTTATTTGGGTTGATTCCAATCCATTACATTCCATTCCATTCCAGTTGATTCCGTTTCATTCCATTCCATTCCATTCCATTCCATTCCGGTAGATTCCATTCCATTCCATTCCATTCCAATCCATTCCATTCGGGTTGATTCCATTCCATTCCATTCCATTCTATTCCATTCCATTCCATTCCATTCCATTTCATTCGGATTGATTCCATTCCATTCCATTCCACTCCATTCCATTCCATTTCATTCTGTTTGATTCCATTCCATTCCATTCCATTCCATTCCATTCCATTCCATTCAGGTTGGTTCCATTCCATTCCATATCTTTTCATTCCATTCGGGTGGATTCCATTCCATTCCATTCCGTTCCATTCCATTCCATTCCATTCCATTCGGGTTGTTTCCATTCCATTCCATTCCGTTCCATTCCGTCCCATTCCATTCCATTCCATTACATTACATTCTGGTTGATTTGCTTCCATTCCATTCCATTCGGTTTGACTCCATTAAATTCCATTCCTTTACATTCCATTCCGGTTGTTTCCATCCCATTCCATTCCATTCCATTCCATTCAGGTTGATTCCATTCCACTCCATTACGTTCAGTTTGATTCCATTCCAATCCATTCCATGCCATTCCATTCCATTCCATTGCATTCTATTCTATTCTATTCAGGTTGATTCCATTCCATTGTATTCTATACGGGTTGATTCCATTCCATTCCATTCCATTCCACTCCAGTTGATTCCATCCCATTCCATTCCATTGCATTCCATTCCATTCCAATCGGGTTGATTCCATTCCATTCCTTTCCATTCCATTCCTTTCCATTCCATTCCATTCGGGTTGATTCCATTCCATTCCTTTCCATTCCATTCCTTTCCATTCCATTCCATTCGGGTGGATTCCATTCCATTCCATTCCATTAAATTCCATTCCTATCCATTCGGGTTGATTCCATTCCATTCCATTCCATTCCATTCCATTCCATTCCATTCGGGTTGATTCCATTCCATTCCTTTCCATTCCATTCCTTTCCATTCCATTCCATTCGGGTGGATTCCATTCCATTCCATTCCATTAAATTCCATTCCTATCCATTCGGGTTGATTCCATTCCATTCCATTCCGCTCCATTCCATTCCATTCCATTCCATTCCATTCCATTCGGGTTGATTCGCTTCCATTCTATTCCGTTCCCTTTGACTCCATTCCCTTCTATTCCATTACATTACATTCCGGTTGATTCCATTCCATTCCATTCCGTTCCATTCCATTCCATTCCATTCCATTCGGGTTGCTTCCATTCCATTCCATTCCGTTCCATTCCGTCCCATTCCATACCATTCCATTACATTACATTCTGGTTGATTCGCTTCCATTCTATTCCATTCGGTTTGACTCCATTAAATTCCATTCCTTTACATTCCATTCCGGTTGTTTCCATCCCATTCCATTCCATTCCATTCCATTCCGTTCAGGATGATTCCATTCCATTCCATTCCATTCCATTCAGGTTGATTCCATTCCACTCCATTACGTTCAGTTTGATTCCATTCCAATCCATTCCATGCCATTCCATTCCATTCCATTGCATTCCATTCTATTCCATTCAGGTTGATTCCATTCCATTGTATTCTATTCGGGTTGATTCCATTCCATTCCATTCCATTCCACTCCGGTTGATTCCATCCCATTCCATTCCATTGCATTCCATTCCATTCCAATCGGGTTGATTCCATTCCATTCCTTTCCATTCCATTCCTTTCCATTCCTTTCCATTCCATTCCATTCGGGTGGAATCCACTCCATTCCATTCCATTCCATTCCATTCCATTCCATTCCATTACATGCGGGTTGATTCGCTTCCATTCCATTCCATTAGGTTTGACTTCTTTCCATTCCATTCCATTCCATTCCATTCAGGTTGATTCCATTCCATTCCATTCCATTTCATTCCATTCCATTCAGGTTGATTCCATTCCACTCCATTCCATTCAGTTTGATTCCTTTCCAATCCATTCCATTACATTCCATTGCATTCCATTCTATTCCATTCAGGTTGATTCCATTCCATTCCATTCTATTCAGGTTGATTCCATTCCATTCCATTCCATTCGGCTTGACTCCGTTCCATTCCATTCCATTCCATTACATTACATTCCGTTGACCCCATTCCATTCCATTCTATTGCATTCCATTCCATTCCATTCCATTCGGGTTGATTCCATTCCATTCCATTCCTTTCCATTCCATTCCATTCGTGTTGATTCCATTCCATTCCATTCCATTGGGGTGATTCCATTCTATTCCATTCCATTCCATTCCATTCCATTCTATTCGGGTTGATTACATTCCATTCCATTCCATACGGGTTGATTCCATTCCATTCAATTCCATTCCATTCCATTCCATTCCACTCCATTCCGTTTGATTCTATTCACTTCCATTCCATTCAATTCCATTCCCTTCCATTCCATTCCATTACATTCGGGTTGATTCGCTTCCATTCCATTCCGTTCCCTTTGACTCCATTCCATTCCATTCCATTACATTACATTCCGGTTGATTCCATCCCATACCATTCCATTCCATTCCATTCAGGTTGACTCCATTCCATTCCCTATCATTCCATTCGTGTTGATTCCATTCCGTTCCATTCCATTCCATTCCATTCCATTCCATTCCATTCAGGTTGGTTCCATTCCATTCCATATCTTTTCATTCCATTCGGGTGGATTCCATTCCATTCCATTCCGTTCCATTCCATTCCATTCCATTCCATTCGGGTTGCTTCCATTCCATTCCATTCCGTTCCATTCCGTCCCATTCCATTCCATTACATTACATTACATTCTGGTTGATTTGATTCCATTCCATTCCATTCGGTTTGACTCCATTAAATTCCATTCCTTTACATTCCATTCAGGTTGTTTCCATCCCATTCCATTCCATTCCATTCCGTTCAGGTTGATTCCATTCCATTCCATTCCATTCCATTCAGGTTGATTCCATTCCACTCCATTACGTTCAGTTTGATTCCATTCCAATCCATTCCATGCCATTCCATTCCATTCCATTGCATTCTATTCTATTCTATTCAGGTTGATTCCATTCCATTGTATTCTATTCGGGTTGATTCCATTACATTCCATTCCATTCCACTCCGGTTGATTCCATCCCATTCCATTCCATTGCATTCCATTCCATTCCAATCGGGTTGATTCCATTCCATTCCTTTCCATTCCATTCCTTTCCATTCCATTCCATTCGGGGTGATTCCATTCCATTCCTTTCCATTCCATTCCTTTCCATTCCATTCCATTCGGGTGGATTCCATTCCACTCCATTCCATTAAATTCCATTCCTATCCATTCGGGTTGATTCCATTCCATTCCATTCCATTCCATTCCATTCCATTCCATTCGGGTTGATTCCATTCCATTCCTTTCCATTCCATTCCTTTCCATTCCATTCCATTCGGGTGGATTCCATTCCATTCCATTCCATTAAATTCCATTCCTATCCATTCGGGTTGATTCCATTCCATTCCATTCCGCTCCATTCCATTCCATTCCATTCCATTCCATTCCAATCGGGTTGATTCCATTCCATTCCTTTCCATTCCATTCCTTTCCATTCCTTTCCATTCCATTCCATTCGGGAGGAATCCACTCCATTCCATTCCATTCCATTCCATTCCATTCCATTCCATTACATGCGGGTTGATTCGCTTCCATTCCATTCCATTAGGTTTGACTTCTTTCCATTACATTCCATTCCATTCCATTCCGGTTGATTCCATCCCATTCCATTGCATTCCATTCCATTCCATTCAGGTTGATTCCATTCCATTCCATTCCATTCCATTCCATTCCATTCTATTAGGGTTGATTCCACTACATTCCATTGCATTCCAGTCCATACCATACTGGGTGATTCCATTCCATTCCATTCCATTCCATTCCATTCGGGTTGATTCCATTCCATTCCATTCCATTCGTGTTGATTCCATTCCATTCCATTCCATTCCATTGGGGTGATTCCATTCTTTTCCATTCCATTCCATTCCATTCTATTCGAGTTGATTCCATTCCATTACATTCCATTCCGGTTGATTCCATTCCATTCCATTCCATTCTATTCCATTCCATTCCAGTGGATTCCATTCCATTCCATTCCATTCCATTCCGGTGGATTCCATTCACTCCCATTCCATTCCATTCCATTTTATTCGGTTTGGTTCCATTCCATTCCATTCCATTCCATTCCTTTCCATTTCACTCCATTCCATTCCATTCGGGTTGATGGCATTTCATTCCATTCCTTTCCATTCCATTTGGGTTGATTCCATCCCATTCCATTGCACTCTATTCCATTCCATTCCATTCCATTCCATTCCATTCCATTCCACTCCAATCCCCTCCACTCCACTCCACTCCATTCCATTCCAATCAATTCCATTCTGGTTGATTCCATTCCATTCCATTCAATTCTATTCCATTCCATTCCATTTGGGTTGATTCCGTTCCATTCCATTCCATTCCATTCCATTCCATTCCATTCCACTCCATTCCATTCAATTCGAGTTGATTCCTTTCCATTCCATTCCATTCCTTTCCATTCCATTCCATTCCGGTTGATTCCATTCCATTCCATTCAGGTTGATTCCATTCCATTCCTTTCCATTCAATTGGAGTGATTCCATTCCATTCCATTTCATTCCATTCCACTCCTTTCCATTCCATTTTATTCGGGTTGATTCCACTCCATTACATTCCATTCCATTCCATTCCGGTAGATTCCATTCCATTCCATTCCATTCCAATCCATTCCATTCGGGTTGATTCCTTTCAATTCCATTCCATTCCATGCCATTCGTGTTGATTCCATTTCATTCGATTCCATTCCATTCCATTCCACTCCGTTCGATTCCATTCCATTGGGATGATGCGATTCTATTCCGTTCTGTTCCATTCCATTCCATTCCATTCCATTCCATTCGGGTTGATTCCTTTCCATTGCATTCCATTCGGATTGATTCCATTCCATTCCATTCCATTCCATTCCATTCCATTCCATTCCATTCCTTTTGATTCTATTCCATTCCATTCCATTCCATTCCATTCCATTCCATTCAGTTTGATTCCTTTCCATTCCATTCCATTCCATTCCATTCCTTTTGATTCTATTCCATTCCATTCCATTCCATTCCATTCCATTCCATTCAGTTTGATTCCTTTCCATTCCATTCCATTCCATTTCGTTCCATTCGCGTTGATTCCATTCCATTACATTCCATTCCATTTCATTCCATTCCATTCCATTCGGGTTGACTCCATTCCATTCCTTTCCATTCCATTCCTTTCCATTCCATTCCTTTTCATTCCATTCCATTCCATTCCATTCGGGTTGATTCCATTCCATTCCATTCCGTTCCATTCCATCCCTTTACATTCCATTACATTCTGGTTGATTCGCTTCCGTTCCATTCCATTCGGTTTGACTCCATTCCATTGCATTCCATTACATTCCATTCCGTTTGTTTCCATCCCATTCCATTCCATTCCATTCCATTCAGGTTGATTCCATTCCATTCCATTCCATTCCATTTCATTCCATTCCATTCAGGTTGATTCCATTCCACTCCATTCCATTCAGTTTGATTCCTTTCCAATCCATTCCATTACATTCCATTGCATTCCATTCTATTCCATTCAGGTTGATTCCATTCCATTCCATTCTATTCAGGTTGATTCCATTCCATTCCATTCCATTCGGCTTGACTCCGTTCCTTTCCATTCCATTCCATTACATTACATTCCGTTGACCCCATTCCATTCCATTCTATTGCATTCCATTCCATTCCATTCCATTCGGGTTGATTCCATTCCATTCCATTCATTTCCATTCCATTCCATTCGTGTTGATTCCATTCCATTCCATTCCATTGGGGTGATTCCATTCTACTCCATTCCATTCAATTCCATTCCATTCTATTCGGGTTGATTCCATTCCATTCCATTCCATACGGGTTGATTCCATTCCATTCAATTCCATTCCATTCCATTCCATTCCACTCCATTCCGTTTGATTCTATTCACTTCCATTCCATTCCATTCCATTCCCTTCCATTCCATTCCATTACATTCGGGTTGATTCGCTTCCATTCCATTCCGTTCCCTTTGACTCCATTCCATTCCATTCCATTACATTACATTCCGGTTGATTCCATCCCATACCATTCCATTCCATTCCATTCAGGTTGACTCCATTCCATTCCCTATCATTCCATTCGTGTTGATTCCATTCCGTTCCATTCCATTCCATTCCATTCCATTCCATTCCATTCCATTCCATTCAGGTTGGTTCCATTCCATTCCATATCTTTTCATTCCATTCGGGTGGATTCCATTCCATTCCATTCCGTTCCATTCCATTCCATTCCATTCCATTCGGGTTGCTTCCATTCCATTCCATTCCGTTCCATTCCGTCCCATTCCATTCCATTCCATTACATTACATTCTGGTTGATTTGCTTCCATTCCATTCCATTCGGTTTGACTCCATTAAATTCCATTCCTTTACATTCCATTCCGGTTGTTTCCATCCCATTCCATTCCATTCCATTCCATTCCGTTCAGGTTGATTCCATTCCATTCCATTCCATTCCATTCAGGTTGATTCCATTCCACTCCATTACGTTCAGATTGATTCCATTCCAATCCATTCCATGCCATTCCATTCCATTCCATTGCATTCTATTCTATTCTATTCAGGTTGATTCCATTCCATTGTATTCTATTCGGGTTGATTCCATTACATTCCATTCCATTCCACTCCGGTTGATTCCATCCCATTCCATTCCATTGCATTCCATTCCATTCCAATCGGGTTGATTCCATTCCATTCCTTTCCATTCCATTCCTTTCCATTCCATTCCATTCGGGTTGATTCCATTCCATTCCTTTCCATTCCATTCCTTTCCATTCCATTCCATTCGGGTGGATTCCATTCCATTCCATTCCATTAAATTCCATTCCTATCCATTCGGGTTGAATCCATTCCATTCCATTCCATTCCATTCCATTCCATTCCATTCGGGTTGATTCCATTCCATTCCTTTCCATTCCATTCCTTTCCATTCCATTACATTCGGGTGGATTCCATTTCATTCCATTCGGGTGGATTCCATTCCATTCCATTCCATTAAATTCCATTCCTATCCATTCGGGTTGATTCCATTCCATTCCATTCCGCTCCATTCCATTCCATTCCATTCCATTCCATTCCATTCGGGTTGATTCGCTTCCATTCCATTCCGTTCCCTTTGACTCCATTCCATTCCATTCCATTACATTACATTCCGGTTGATTCCATCCCATTCCATTCCATTCCATTCCATTCAGGTTGATTCCATTCCATTCCATTCCATTCCACTCCCTTCCATTCCATTCGTGTTGATTCCACTCCGTTCCATTCCATTCCATTCCATTCCATTCCATTCCATTCCATTCCATAAAGGTTGGTTCCATTCCATTCCATTCCATGTCATTCCATTCGGGTGGATTCCATTCCATTCCATTCCATTCCATTCCTTTCCATTCCATTCCATTCCGGTTGATTCCATTCCATTCCATTCGGGTTGATTCCATTCCATTCCATTCCATTCAATTGGTGTGATTCCATTCCATTCCATTTCATTCTATTCCATTCCTTTCCATTCCATTTTATTCGGGTTGATTCCAATCCATTACATTCCATTCCATTCCGGTTGATTCCGTTCCATTCCATTCCATTCCATTCCATTCCATTCCATTCCATTCCATTCCATTCCATTCCATTACGATAGATTCCATTCTATTCCATTCCATTCCAATCCATTCCATTCGGGTTGATTCCTTTCCATTCCATTCCATTCCATGCCATTCGTGTTGATTCAATTTCATTCGATTCCATTCCATTCCATTCCATTCCGATTGATTCCATTCCATTCCACTCCATTCAATTCCATTCCATTCCATTCCATTCCATTTCATTCGGGTTAATTCCATTCCATTCCATTCCATTCCATTCCATTCCATTCCACTCCGTTCCATTCCATTCCATTGGGGTGATGCGATTCTATTCCGTTCCGTTCCATTCCATTCCATTCCTTTCGGGTTGATTCCATTCCATTGCATTCCATTCGGATTGATTCCATTCCATTCCATTCCATTCCATTCCATTCCTGTTATTTCTATTCCATTACATTCCATTCCATACCATTCAGTTTGATTCCTTTCCATTCCATTCCGTTCCATTTCTTTCCATTCCCGTTGATTCCATTCCATTCCATTCCATTCCATTTCATTCCATTCCATTCCATTCGGGTAGACTCCATTCAATTCCATTCCATTCCATTCCTTTCCATTCCATTCCTTTCCATTCCATTCCATTCCATTCCATTCCATTCGGGTGGATTCCATTCCATTCCATTCCATTCCATTCCATTCCATTCCATTCCATTCCTTTCCATTCGGGTTGATTCCATTCCATTCCATTCCGTTCCATTCCATCCCATTCCATTCCATTACATTCTTGTTGATTCGCTTCCGTTCCATTCCATTCGGTTTGACTCCATTCCATTGCATTCCATTACATTCCATTCCGGTTGTTTCCATCCCATTCCATTCCATTCCATTCCATTCTGGTTGATTCCATTCCATTCCATTCCATTTCATTCCATTCCATTCAGGTTGATTCTATTCCACTCCATTCCATTCGAGTTGTATCCATTCCAATCCATTCCATTACATTCCATTGCATTCCATTCTATTCTATTCAGCTTGATTCCATTCCATTCCATTCTATTCGGGTTGATTCCATTCCATTCAATTCCATTCGGTTTGACTTCGTTCCATTCCATTCCATTCCATTACATTCCATTCCATTCCATTCGGGTTGACTCTATTCCATTCCATTCCATTCCATTCCATTCCATTCCAATCCATTCCATACCATTCAGGTTGATTTCATTCCATTCCATTCCATTCCATTCCATTCCATTCCATTCCATTCCGGTGGATTCCTTTCCATTCCATCCCATTCCATTCCATTTTATTCGGTTTGATTCCATTCCATTCCATTCCATTCCTTTCCAATTCATTCCATTCCATTCCATTCCTTTCCATTTTATTCCATTCCATTCCATTCAGGTTGATGGCATTTCATTCCTTTCCTTTCCATTCCATTTGGGTTGATTCCATCCCATTCCATTGCACTCTATTCCATTCCATTCCATTCCATTCTATTCCATTCCATTCCATTCCATTCCATTCCATTCCACTCCAATCCCCTCCACTCCACTCCACTCCACTCCATTCCATTCCAATCAATTCCATTCGGTTTGATTCCATTCCATTCCATTCCATTCCATTCCACTTCATTCCATTCAATTCGGGTTGATTCCTTTCCATTCCATTCCATTACTTTCCATTCCATTCCATTCCGCTTGATTCCATTCCATTCCATTCCATTCTATTCGGTTGGATTCCATTCCATTCCATTCCATTCCATTGGGGTGATTCCATTCCATTCCATTTCATTCCATTCCTTTCCTTTCCATTCCATTTTATTCGGGTTGATTCCATTCCATTCCATTCCATTCCATTCCGGTAGATTCCATTCCATTCCATTCCATTCCATTAGATTCCAATCCATTCCATTCGGGTTGATTCCTTTCCATTCCATTCCATTCCATTCCATTCCATTCCATTCCATTCCATTCGGGTGGATTCCATTCCATTCCATTCCGTTCGTGTTGATTCCATTTCATTCGATTCCATTCCATTCCATTCCATTCCGACTGATTCCATTCCATTCCATTCCATTCTATTCCATTCCATTCCATTCCATTCGTGTTGATTCCATTCCATTCCATTCCATTCCATTCCATTCCGTTCCATTCCATTCCATTGGGGTGATTCGATACTATTCCGTTCCATTCCATTCCATTCCATTCCATTCCATTCCATTCGGGTTGATTCCATTCCACTCCATTCCATTCAGTTTGATTCCTTTCCATTCCATTCCATTACATTCCATTGCATTCCATTCTATTCCATTCAGGTTGATTCCATTCCATTCCATTCTATTCAGGTTGATTCCATGCCATTCCATTCCATTCGGCTTGACTCCATTCCATTCCATTCCATTCCATTACATTACATTCCGTTGACCCCATTCCATTCCATTCTATTGCATTCCATTCCATTCCATTCCATTCGGGTTGATTCCATTCCATTCCATTCCTTTCCATTCCATTCCATTCGTGTTGATTCCATTCTTTCCATTCCATTCCATTCCATTCCATTGGGGTGATTTCATTCTATTCCATTCCATTCCATTCCATTCCATTCTATTCGGGTTGATTCCATTGCATTCCATTCCATTCGGGTTGATTCCATTCCATTCAATTCCTTTCCATTCCATTCCATTCCACTCCATTCCGTTTGATTCTATTCACTTCCATTCCATTCCATTCCATTCCATTCCATTCCATTCCATTCCATTCCATTCAATTGGGGTGATTCCATTCCATTTCATTCCCTTCCATTCCTTTCCATTCCATTTTATTCGGGTTGATTCCAATCCATTACATTCAATTCCATTCCGGTTGATTCCGTTCCATTCCATTCCATTCCATTCCATTCCATTCCATTCCATTCCATTCCGATAGATTCCATTTCATTCCATTCCATTCCAATCCATTCCATTCGGGTTGATTCCTTTCCATTAAATTCCATTCCATGCCATTCGTGTTGATTCCATTTCATTCGATTCCATTCCATTCCATTCCATTCCGATTGATTCCATTCCATTCCATTCCATTCTATTCCATTCCATTCCATTCCATTCCATTTCATTCGGGTTGATTCCATTCCATTCCATTCCATTCCATTCCATTCCATTCCACTCCGTTCCATTCCATTCCATTGGGGTGATGCGATTCTATTCCGTTCCGTTCCATTCCATTCCATTCGGTTTGATTCCATTCCATTGCATTCCATTCGGATTGATTCCATTCCATTCCATTCCATTCCATTCCATTCCATTCCATTCCATTCCTGTTGATTCTATTCCATTCCATTCCATTCCATTCCATTCCATTCCATTCCATTCAGTATGATTCCTTTCCATTCCATTCCATTCCATTCCATTTCTTTCCATTCCCGTTGATTCCATTCCATTCCATTCCATTCCATTCCATTCCATTCCATTTCATTCCATTCCATTCCATTCGGGTTGACTCCATGCAATTCCATTCCATTCCATTCCATTCCATTCCATTCGGGTTGACTCCATTCAATTCCATTCCATTCCATTCCTTTCCATTCCATTCCTTTCCATTCCATTCCATTCGGGTGGATTCCATTCCATTTCATTCCATTTCATTCCATTCCATTCCTTTCCATTCGGGTTGATTCCATTCCATTCCATTCCGTTCCATTCCATCCCATTCCATTCCATTACATTCTTGTTGATTCGCTTCCGTTCCATTCCATTCGGTTGGACTCCATTCCATTGCATTCCATTACTTTCCATTCCGGTTGTTTCCATCCTATTCCATTCCATTCCATTCCATTCTGGTTGATTCCATTCCATTCCATTCCATTTCATTCCATTCCATTCAGGTTGATTCCATTCCACTCCATTCCATGCAGTTTGATTCCATTCCAATCCATTCCATTACATTCCATTGCATTCCATTCTATTCTATTCAGCTTGATTCCATTCCATTCCATTCTATTCGGGTTGATTCCATTCCATTCAATTCCATTCGGTTTGACTTCGTTCCATTGCATTCCATTCCATTACATTACATTCCGATAGACCCCATTCCATTCCATTCTATTCCACTCCAATCCATTCCATTCCATTCCATTCGGGTTGATTCCACTCCATTCCATTCCTTTCCATTCCATTCCATTCGTGTTGATTCCATTCTATTCCATTCCACTCCATTCCATTCCATTCCATTGGGGTGATTCCATTCTATTGATTCCATTCCATTCCATTCCATTCTATTCGGGTTGATTCCATTCCATTCCCTTCCATTCGGGTTGATTCCATTCCATTCAATTCCATTCCATTCCACTCCATTCCGTTTGATTCTATTCCATTCCATTCCATTCCATTCCATTCCATTCAGTTTGATTCCTTTTCTTTCCATTCCATTCCATTTAGTTCCATTCGCGTTGATTCCATTCCATTCCTTTCCATTCCATTCCTTTCCATTCCTTTCCATTCCATTCCATTCGGGTGGAATCCACTCCATTCCATTCCATTCCATTCCATTCCATTCCATTCCATTCCATTACATGCGGGTTGTTTCGCTTCCATTCCATTCCATTAGGTTTGACTCCATTCCATTACATTCCATTGCATTCCATTCCGGTTGATTCCATCCCATTCCATTGCATTCCATTCCATTCCATTCAGGTTGATTCCATTCCATTCCATTCCATTCCATTCTATCAGGGTTGATTCCACTCCATTCCATTGCATTCCAGTCCATACCATACTGGGTGATTCCATTCCATTCCATTCCATTCCATTCCATTCCATTCAATTCCATTCGGGTTGATTCCATTCCATTCCTTTCCATTCCCTTCCATTCCATTCGTGTTGATTCCATTCCATTCCATTCCATTCCATTCCATTGGGGTGATTCCATTCTTTTCCATTCCATTCCATTCCATTCTATTCGAGTTGATTTCATTCCATTACATTCCATTCCGGTTGATTCCATTTCATTCCATTCCATTCTATTCCATTCCATTCCAGTGGATTCCATTCCATTCCATTCCATTCCGGTGGATTCCATTCACTCCCATTCCATTCCATTCCATTTCATCCGGTTTGATTCCATTCCATTCCATTCCATTCCATTCCTTTCCATTTCATTCCATTCCATTCCATTCGGGTTGATGGCATTTCATTCCATTCCTTTCCATTCCATTTGGGTTGATTCCATCCCATTCCATTGCACTCTATTCCATTCCATTCCATTCCATTCCATTCCATTCCATTCCATTCCATTCCATTCCACTCCATTCCCCTCCAATCCACTCCACTCCACTCCATTCCATTCCAATCAATTCCATTCTGGTTGTTTCCAATCCATTCCATTCAATTCCATTCCATTTCATTCCATTCGGGTTGATTCCGTTCCATTCCATTCCATTCCATTCCATTCCATTCCATTCCATTCCATTCCACTCCATTCCATTCAATTCGGGTTGATTCCTTTCCATTCCATTCCATTCCTTTCCATTCCATTCCTTTCCGGTTGATTCCATTCCATTCCATTCCAGTTGATTCCATTCCATTCCATTCCATTCAATTGTGGTGATACCATTCCATTCCATTTCATTCCATTCCATTCCTTTCCATTCCATTTTATTCGGGTTGATTCCATTCCATCACGTTCCATTCCATTCCAGTTGATTCCGTTCCATTCCATTCCATTCCATTCCATTCCATTCCATTCCATTCCGGTAGATTCCATTCCTTTCCATTCCATTCCAATCCATTCCATTCGGGTTGATTCCTTTCCATTCCTTTCCATTCCATGCCATTCGTGTTGATTCCATTTCATTCGATTCCATTCCATTCCATTCCACTCCGTTCCATTCCATTCCATTGGGGTGATGAGATTCTATTCCGTTCCGTTCCATTCCATTCCATTCCATTCGGGTTGATTCCATTCCATTGCATTCCATTCGGATTGATTCCATTCCATTCCATTCCATTCCATTCCTTTTGATTCTATTCCATTCCATTCCATTCCATTCCATTCCATTCCATTCAGTTTGATTCCTTTCCATTCCATTCCATTCCATTTCGTTCCATTCGCGTTGATTCCATTCCATTCCTTTCCATTCCATTCCTTTCCATTCCATTCCTTTTCATTCCATTCCATTCCATTCCATTCCATTCGGGTTGATTCCATTCCATTCCATTCCGTTCCATTCCATCCCATTCCATTCCATTACATTCTGGTTGATTCGCTTCCATTCCATTCCATTCGGTTTGACTCCATTCCATTGCATTCCATTACATTCCATTCCGGTTGTTTCCATCCCATTCCATTCCATTCCATTCCATTCAGGTTGATTCCATTCCATTCTTTTCCAATTCATTCCATTCCATTCAGGTTGATTCCATTCCACTCCATTCCATTCAGTTTGATTCCTTTCCAATCCATTCCATTACATTCCATGGCATTCCATTCTATTCCATTCAGGTTGATTCCATTCCATTCCATTCTATTCGGGTTGATTCCATTCCATTCCATTCCATTCGGCTTGACTCCGTTCCATTCCATTCCATTCCATTACATTACATTCCGATTGACCCCATTCCATTCCATTCTATTGCATTCCATTCCATTCCATTCCATTCGGGTTGATTCCATTCCATTCCATTCCTTTCCATTCCATTCCATTCGTGTTGATTCCATTCCATTCCATTCCCTACGGGTTGATTGCATTCCATTCAATTCCATTCCATTCCATTCCATTCCATTCCACTCCATTCCGTTTGATTCTATTCCATTCCATTCCTTTCCATTCCATTCCAATCCATTCCATTCTATTCAGTTTGATTCCTTTCAATTCCATTCCATTCCATTTAGTTCCATTCGCCTTGATTCCATTCCATTCCATTCTATTCCATTCCATTCCATTCCAATTCTTTCGGGTTGATTCCATTCCATTCCATTCCATTCCACTCTGTTTGATTCCATTCCATTCCATTCCATTCCATTCCATTCCATTCCATTCGGGTTGATTCCATTCCATTCCTTTCCATTGCATTCCTTTCCATTCCATTCCATTCCATTCCATTCGGGTGGATTCCATTCCATTCCGTTCCTTTCCATTCCATTCCTTTCCATTCGGGTTGATTCCATTCCATTCCATTCTTTTCCATTCCATTCCATTCCATTCCATTCCATTCCATTACATTCGGGTTGATTCGCTTCCATTCCATTCCGTTCCCTTTGACTCCATTCCATTCCAGTACATTACATTACATTCCTGTTGATTCCTTTCCATTCCATTCCATTCCATTCCATTCCATTCCGGTTGATTCCATTCCATTCCATTCCTTTCCATTCCCTTCCATTCCATTCGTGTTGATTCCATTCCGTTCCATTCCATTCCATTCCATTCCATTCCATTCAGTTTAGTTCCATTCCATTCCATTCCATTCCATTCCATTCCATTCCATTCCATTCAGTTTGGTTCCATTCCATTCCTTTCCATTCCATTCGAGTTGACTCCATTCCATTCCATTCCATTCCATTCGATTCCAGTTGATTCAATTCCATTCCTATCCATTCAATTCCTTTCATTCCATTCCAATCCATTCGGGTGGACTCCATTCCATTGCATTCCATTCCATTCCATTCCATTCCATTCATGTTGATGCCATTCCATTCATGTTGATTTCATTACATTCCAATCGAGTTGATTCCATTCCATTCCATTCCATTCCATTTGGGTAGATTCCATTCCATTCCATTCCATCCCATTGCATTCCATTCCATTTGGGCTGATTCCATTCCATTACATTCCATTCCATTCAGGTTTATTCTATTCCTTTCCATTCCATTCCATTCCATTCTGGTTGATTCCGTTTTCATTCCATTCCATTCCATTCCATTCGTATTGATTCCCTTCCATTCCATTCCATTCCATTACATTAGGGTTGATTCCATTCCATTCCATTCCATTCGATTGAATTCCATTCGTGTTGAATCCATTCCATTCCATTCCATTCCATTCCATTCCATTCCATTCCATTCGAGTTGTATCCATTCCATTCCATTCCATTACATTCCAATCCATTCCGGTTGATTCCATTCCATTCCATTCCATACCATTCCATTCAGGTTGGTTCCATTCCTTTCCATTCCATTGCATTCCATTCCATTCCATTCGATTTGTATCCATTCCTTTCCATTCCATTACATTCCATTCCATTCCGGTTGATTCCATTCCATTCCATTCCATTCCATTCGGGTTGAATCTATTCCATTGCATTCAATTCCATTCCATTCCATTCCATTCCATTCCATTCCATTCCGTTACATTCCATACCATTCAGGTTGATTTCATTCCATTCCATTCCATTCCACTCCATTCCATTCCATTCCATTCCATTCCGGTGGATTCCTTTCCATTCCATCCCATTCCATTCCATTCCATTTTATTCAGTTTGATTCCATTCCATTCCTTTCCAATTCATTCCATTCCATTCCATTCCATTCCATTCCTTTCCATTTCATTCCATTCCATTCTTTCAGGTTGATGGCATTTCATTCCATTCCTTTCCATTCCATTTGGGTTGATTCCATCCCATTCCATTGCACTCTATTCCATTCCATTCCATTCCATTCTATACCATTCCAAACCATTCCATTCCACTCCAATCCCCTCCACTCCACTCCACTCCACTCCATTCCATTCCAATCAATTCCATTCGGTTTGATTCCATTCCATTCCATTCCATTCCATTCCATTCCACTTCATTCCATTCAATTCGGGTTGATTCCTTTCCATTCCATTCCATTACTTTCCATTCCATTCCATTCCGCTTGATTCCATTCCGTTCCATTCCATTCTATTCGGTTTGATTCCATTCCATTCCATTCCATTCCATTGGGGTGATTCCATTCCATTCCATTTCATTCCATTCCATTCCTTTCCATTCCATTTTATTCGGGTTGATTCCATTCCATTCCATTCCATTCCATTCCGGTAGATTCCATTCCATTCCATTAGATTCCAATCCATTCCATTCGGGTTGATTCCTTTCCATTCCATTCCATTCCATTCCATTCCATTCCATTCCATTCTGGTGGATTCCATTCCATTCCATTCCATTCCGTTCGTGTTGATTCCATTTCATTCGATTCCATTCGATTCCATTCCATTCCTATTGATTCCATTCCATTCCATTCCATTCTATTCCATTCCTTTCAATTTCATTCCATTCGCGTTGATTCCATTCCATTCCATTCCATTCCATTCCGTTCCATTCCATTCCATTGGGGTGATTCGATACAATTCCGTTCCGTTCCATTCCATTCCATTCCATTCCTTTCCATTCCATTCGGGTTGACTCCATTCCATTCCATTCCATTCGGGTTGCTTTCATTCCATTCCATTCCATTCCATTCCATTCCATTCTATTCCACTGCATTCCTTTTGATTCTATTCCATTCCATTCCATTCCATTCCATTCCATTCCATTCCATTCTATTCAGTTTGATTCCCTTCCATTCCATTCCATTCCATTTAGTCCCATTCGCGTTGATTCCATTCCATTCCATTCCATTCCATTCGGGTTGATTCCATTCCATTCCATTCCATTCCATTCCATTCCATTCCATTCGGGTTGATTCCATTCCATTCCTTTCCATTCCATTCCTTTCCATTCCATTCCATTCGGGTGGATTCCATTCCATTCCATTCCATTAAATTCCATTCCTATCCATTCGGGTTGATTGCATTCCATTCCATTCTGCTCCATTCCATTCCATTCCATTCCATTACATTCGGGTTGATTAGCTTCCATTCCATTCCGTTCCCTTTGACTCCATTCCATTCCATTCCATTACATTACATTCCTGTTGATTCCATCCCATTCCATTCCATTCCATTCCACTCAGGTTGATTCCATCCCATTCCATTCCATTCCACTCCCTTCCATTCCATTCGTGTTGATTCCACTCCGTTCCATTCCATTCCATTCCATTCCATTCCATTCCATAAAGTTTGGTTCCATTCCATTCCATTCCATTTCATTCCATTCGGGTGGATTCCATTCCATTCCAGTCCATTCGGGTTGATTCCTTTCCATTCCATTCCATTCCATTCCATTCCATTCCATTCCATTCGGGTTGATTCCATTCCATTTCTTTCCATTCCATTTCTTTCCATTCCATTCCATTCGGGTGGATTCCATTCCATTGCATTCCATTCCATTCCATTCCTTTCCATTCGGGTTGATTCCATTCCATTCCATTCCGTTCCATTCCATTCCATTCCATTCCATTCCTTTACATTACATTCGGGTTGACTCGCTTCCATTCCATTCCGTTCCCTTTGACTCCATTCCATTCCATTCCATTACATTACATTCCGGTTGATTCCATCCCATTCCATTCCATTCCATTCCATTCAGGTTGACTCCATTCCATTCCCTATCATTCCATTCGTGTTGATTCCATTCCGTTCCATTCCATTCCATTCCATTCCATTCCATTCAGGTTGGTTCCATTCCATTCCATTCCATTTCATTCCATTCGGGTGGATTCCATTCCATTCCATTCCGTTCCATTCCATTCCATTCCATTCCATTGGGGTTGATTCCATTCCATTCCTTTCCATTCCATTCCATTCCATTCGTGTTGATTCCATTCCATTCCATTCCATTCCATTGGGGGGATTCCATTCTATTCCATTCCATTCCATTCCATTCAATTCGAGTTGATTCCATTCCATTACATTCCATTCCGGTTGATTCCATTCCATTCCATTCCATTCTATTCCATTCCATTCCAGTGGATTCCATTCCATTCCATTCCATTCCATTCCGGTGGATTCCATTCACTCCCATTCCATTCCATTCCATTTTATTCGGTTTGATTCCATTCCATTCCATTCTATTCCATTCCTTTCCATTTCATTCCATTCTATTCCATTCGGGTTGATGGCATTTCATTCCATTCCTTTCCATTCCATTCCATTTGGGTTGATTCCATCCCATTCCATTGCACTCTATTCCATTCCATTCCATTCCATTCCATTCTATTCCATTCCATTCCATTCCATTCCACTCCAATCCCCTCCAATCCACTCCACTCCACTCCATTCCATTCAAATCAATTCCATTCTGGTTGTTTCCATTCCATTCCATTCAATTCCATTCCATTTCATTCCATTCGGGTTGATTCCGTTCCATTTCATTCCATTCCATTCCATTCCATTCCATTCCATTCCATTCCACTCCATTCCATTCCACTCCATTCCATTCAATTCGGGTTGATTCCTTTCCATTCCATTCCATTCCTTTCCATTCCATTCCATTCCGGTTGTTTCCATTCCATTCCATTCGAGTTGATTCCATTCCATTCCATTCCATTCAATTGGGGTGATTCCATTCCATTCCATTTCATTCCATTCCATTCCTTTCCATTCCATTTTATTCGGGTTGATTCCATTCCATTCCATTCCATTCCATTCCAGTTGATTCCGTTCCATTCCATTCCATTCCATTCCATTCCATTCCGGTAGATTCCATTCCATTCCATTCCATTCCATTCCAATCCATTCCATTCGGGTTGATTCCTTTCCATTCCATTCCATTCCATGCCATTCGTGTTGATTCCATTTCATTCGATGACAATCCCTTCCATTCCACTCCG
Organism: Pan paniscus; assembly: GCF_029289425.2. NCBI lineage: Eukaryota > Metazoa > Chordata > Mammalia > Primates > Hominidae > Pan > Pan paniscus. Next base: position 62,792,748 of record NC_073260.2, read on the forward strand.
TTCCATTCCATTCCTTTGGGGTGATGCGATTCTATTCCGTTCCGTTCCATTCCATTCCATTCCATTCGGGTTGATTCCATTCCATTGCATTCCATTCGGATTGATTCCATTCCATTCCTTTCCATTCCATTGCATTCCATTCCATTCCATTCCTTTTGATTCTATTCCATTCCATTCCATTCCATTCCATTCCGTTCCATTCCATTCCATTCAGTATGATTCCTTTCCATTCCATTCCATTCCATTTCGTTCCATTCGCGTTGATTCCATTCCATTCCATTCCATTCCATTTCATTCCATTCCGTTCCATTCGGGTTGACTCCATTCCATTCCTTTCCATTCCATTCCTTTCCATTCCATTCCTTTTCATTCCATTCCATTCCATTCCATTCGGGTTGATTCCATTCCATTCCATTCCGTTCCATTCCATCCCATTCCATTCCATTACATCCTGGTTCATTCGCTTCCGTTCCGTTCCATTCAGTTTGACTCCATTCCATTGCATTCCATTACATTCCATTCCGGTTGTTTCCATCCCATTCCATTCCATTCCATTCCATTAAGGTTGATTCCATTCCATTCCATTCCATTTCATTCCATTCCATTCAGGTTGATTCCATTCCACTCCATTCCATTCAGTTTGATTCCTTTCCAATCCATTCCATTACATTCCATTGCATTCCATTCTATTCCATTCAGGTTGATTCCATTGCATTCCATTCTATTCGGGTTGATTCCATTCCATTCCATTCCATTCGGCTTGACTCCGTTCCATTCCATTCCATTCCATTACTTTACATTCCGATTGACCCCATTCCATTCCATTCTATTGCATTCCATTCCATTCCATTCCATTCGGGTTGATTCCATTCCATTCCATTCCTTTCCATTCCATTCCATTCGTTTTGATTCCATTCCATTCTATTCCATTCCATTCCATTGAGGTGATTCCATTCTATTCCATTCCATTCCATTCCATTCCATTGTATTCGGGTTGATTCCATTCCATTCCATTCCATACGGGTTGATTCCATTCCATTCAATTCCATTCCATTCCATTCCATTCCACTCCATTCCGTTTGATTCTATTCCATTCCATTCCTTTCCATTCCATTCCATTCCATTCCATTCTATTCAGTTTGATTCCTTTCCATTCAATTCCATTCCATTTAATTCCATTCGCGTTGATTCCATTCCATTCCATTCCATTCCATTCCATTCCATTCCATTCCATTCCATTCGGGTGGATTCCATTCCATTCCGTTCCTTTCCATTCCATTCCTTTCCATTCGGGTTGATTCCATTCCATTCCATTCTTTTCCATTCCATTCCATTCCATTACTTTACATTACATTCGGGTTGATTCGCTTCCATTCCATTCCGTTCCCTTTGACTCCATTCCATTCCAGTACATTACATTACATTCCGGTTGATTCCATTCCATTCCATTCCATTCCATTCCATTCATGTTGATTCCATTCCATTCCATTCCATTCCATTCCCTTCCATTCCATTCGTGTTGATTCCATTCCGTTCCATTCCATTCCATTCCATTCCATTCCATTCCATTCAGTTTGGTTCCATTCCATTCCATTCCATTCCATTCCATTCCATTCAGTTTGGTTCAATTCCACTCATTTCCATTCCATTCGAGTTGATTCCATTCCATTCCATTCCATTCCATTCGATACCAGTTGGTTCAATTCCATTCCTATCCATTCAATTCCTTTCATTCCATTCCATTCCATTCGGGTTGACTCCATTCCATTGCATTCCATTCCATTCCATCCCATTCCATTCATTTTGATTCCATTCCATTCATGTTGATTTCATTACATTCCAATCGAGTTGATTCCATTCCATTCCATTCCATTCCATTTGGGTAGATTCCATTCCATTCCATTCCATCCCATTGCATTCCATTCCATTTGGGCTGATTCCATTCCATTACATTCCATTCCATTCAGGTTGATTCTATTCCTTTCCATTCCATTCCAATCCATTCTGGTTGATTCCGTTCCATTCCATTCCATTCCATTCCATTCGTATTGATTCCCTTCCATTCCATTCCATTCCATTACATTAGGGTTGATTCCATTCCATTCCATTCCATTCCATTCCATTCCATTCCATTCGTGTTGAATCCATTCCATTCCATTCCATTCCATTCCATGCCATTCTATTCAGGTTGGTTCTATTCCATTCCATTCCATTCCATTCCATTCCATTCCATTCGAGTTGTATCCATTCCATTCCATTCCATTACATTCCATTCCATTCCGGTTGATTCCATTCCATTCCATTCCATTCCATTCCATTCCATTCCATTCGGGTTGACTCTATTCCATTGCATTCCATTCCATTCCATTCCATTCCATTCCATTCCATTCCATTCCGTTCCATTCCATACCATTCAGGTTGATTTCATTCCATTCCATTCCATTCCACTCCATTCCATTCCATTCCATTCCATTCCATTCCGGTGGATTCCTTTCCATTCCATCCCATTCCATTCCATTCCATTTTATTCAGTTTGATTCCATTCCATTCCATTCCATTCCTTTCCAATTCATTCCATTCCATTCCATTCCATTCCTTTCCATTTCATTCCATTCCATTCCATTCAGGTTGATGGCATTTCATTCCATTCCTTTCCATTCCATTTGTGTTGATTCCATCCCATTCCATTGCACTCTATTCCATTCCATTCCATTCCATTCTATACCATTCCATTCCATTCCATTCCACTCCAATCCCCTCCACTCCACTCCACCCAACTCCATTCCATTCCAATCTATTCCATTCGGTTTGATTCCATTCCATTCCATTCCATTCCATTCCATTCCATTCCATTCCATTCCACTTCATTCCATTCAATTCGGGTTGATTCCTTTCCATTCCATTCCATTACTTTCCATTCCATTCCATTCCGCTTGATTCCATTCCATTCGGGTTGACTCCATTCCATTCCATTCCATTCGGGTTGCTTTCATTCCATTCCATTCAATTCCATTCCATTCCATTCCACTGCATTCCTTTTGATTCTATTCCATTCCATTCCATTCCATTCCATTCCATTCTATTCAGTTTGATTCCCTTCCATTCCATTCCATTCCATTTAGTTCCATTCGCGTTGATTCCATTCCATTCCATTCCATTCCATTCCATTCCATTCCATTCCATTCCAATCCATTCGTGTTGATTCCATTCCATTCCATTCCATTCCATTCCATTGGTGTGATTCCATTCTTTTTCATTCCATTCCATTCCATTCTATTCGAGTTGATTCCATTCCATTACATTCCATTCCGGTTGATACCATTGCATTCCATTCCATTCTATTCCATTCCATTCCAGTGGATTCCATTCCGTTCCATTCCATTCCATTCCGGTGGATTCCATTCACTCCCATTCCATTCCATTCCATCTTATTCGGTTTGATTCCATTCCATTCCTTTCCATTCCATTCCTTTCCATTTCATTCCATTCCATTCCATTCAGGTTGATGGCATTTCATTCCATTCCTTTCCATTACATTTGGGTTGATTCCATTACATTCCATTACACTCTATTCCATTCCATTCCATTCCATTCTATTCCATTCCATTCAATTCCATTCCATTCCATTCCATTCCACTCCAATCCCCTGCACTCCACTCCACTCCACTCCATTCCATTCCAATCAATTCCATTCTGGTTGATTCTATTCCATTCCATTCCATTCCATTCCATTCCATTCCATTCGGGTTGATTCCATTCCATTCCATTTCACTCCATTCCATTCCACTCCATTCCACTCCATTCCATTCCATTCGGGTTGATTCCTTTCCATTCCATTCCATTCCGTTCCATTCCATTCCATTCCGGTTGATTCCATTCCATTCCATTCCATTCGGTTTGATTCCATTCCATTCCATTCCATTCCATTGGGGTGATTCCATTCCAGTCCATTTCATTCCATTCCATTCCTTTCCATTCCATTTTATTCGGGTTGATTCCATTCCATTACATTCCATTCCATTCCGGTTGATTCCATTCCATTCCATTCCATTCCGTTCAGGTTGATTCCATTCCATTGTATTCTATTCGGGTTGATTCCATTCCATTCCATTCCATTCCACTCCGGTTGATTCCATCCCATTCCGTTCCATTGCATTCCATTCAATTCCAATCGGGTTGATTCCATTCCATTCCTTTCCATTCCATTCCTTTCCATTTCTTTCCATTCCATTCCATTCGGGTGGAATCCACTCCATTCCATTCCATTCCATTCCATTCCATTCCATTCCTTTCCATTCGGGTTGATTCCATTCCATTCCATTCCGTTCCATTCCATTCCATTCCATTCCATTCCATTACATTCGGGTTGATTTGCTTCCATTCCATTCCATTAGGTTTGACTCAATTCCATTCCATTCCATTACATTCCATTCCGGTTGACTCCATCCCATTCCATTGCATTCCATTCTATTCCATTCCATTCCATTCAGGTTGATTCCATTCCATTCCATTCCATTCCATTCTATTAGGGTTGATTCGACTCCATTCCATTGCATTCCAGTCCATACCATACTGGGTGATTCCATTCCATTCCATTCCCTTCCATTCCATTCCATTCAATTCCATTCCTTTCCATTCGGGTTGATTCCATTCCATTCCTTTCCATTCCATTCCATTCCATTTGTGTTGATTCCATTCCATTCCCTTCCATTCCATTCCATTGGGGTGATTCTATTCTTTTCCATTCCATTCCTTTCCATTCTATTCGAGTTGATTCCATTCCATTACATTCCATTCCGGTTGATTCCATTCAATTCCATTCCATTCTATTCCATTCCATTCCGGTGGATTCCATTCCATTCCATTCCATTCCATTCCGGTGGAATCCATTCACTCCCATTCCATTCCATTCCATCTTATTCGGTTTCATTCCATTCCATTCCATTCCATTCCATTCCTTTCCATTTCATTCCATTCCATTCCATTCGGGTTGATGGCATTTCATTCCGTTCCTTTCCATTACATTTGTGTTGATTCCATTACATTCCATTACACTCTATTCCATTCCATTCCATTCCATTCTATTCCATTCAATTCCATTCCATTCCATTCCACTCCAATCCCCTGCACTCCACTCCACTCCACTCCATTCCATTCCAATCAATTCCATTCTGGTTGATTCTATTCCATTCCATTCCATTCCATTCCATTCCATTCCATTCCATTCCATTCCATTCGGGTTGATTCCATTCCATTCCATTTCACTCCATTCCATTCCACTCCATTCCACTCCATTCCTTTTGATTCTATTCCATTCCATTCCATTCCATTCCATTCCATTCCATTCTTTTCCATTGGGGTGATTCCATTCTTTTCCTTTCCATTCCATTCCATTCTATTCGAGTTGATTCCATTCCATTGCATTCCATTCCGGTTGATTCCATTCCATTCCATTCCATTCTATTCCATTCCATTCCAGTGGATTCCATTCCATTCCATTCCATTCCATTCCGGTGGATTCCATTCACTCCCATTCCATTCCATTCCATCTTATTCGGTTTGATTCCATTCCATTCCATTCCTTTCCATTTCATTCCATTCCATTCCATTCGGGTTGATGGCATTTCATTCCATTCCTTTCCATTCCATTTGGGTTGATTCCATTACATTCCATTACACTATATTCCATTCCATTCCATTCCATTCTATTCCATTCCATTCCATTCCATTCCATTGCATTCCATTACACTCCAATCCCCTCCACTCCACTCCACTCCACTCCATTCCATTCCAATCAATTCCATTCTGGTTGATTCTATTCCATTCCATTCAATTCCATTCCATTCCATTCCATTCCATTCGGGTTGACTCTATTCCATTGCATTCAATTCCATTCCATTCCATTCCATTCCATTCCATTCCATTCCGTTCCATTCCATACCATTCAGGTTGATTTCATTCCATTCCATTCCATTCCACTCCATTCCATTCCATTTCATTCCATTCCGGTGGATTCCTTTCCATTCCATCCCATTCCATTCCATTCCATTTTATTCAGTTTGATTCCATTCCATTCCATTCCATTCCTTTCCAATTCATTCCATTCCATTCCATTCCATTCCTTTCCATTTCATTCCATTCCATTCCATTCAGGTTGATGGCATTTCATTCCATTCCTTTCCATTCCATTTGGGTTGATTCCATCCCATTCCATTGCACTCTATTCCATTCCATTCCATTCCATTCTATACCATTCCATTCCATTCCATTCCACTCCAATCCCCTCCACTCCACTCCACCCAACTCCATTCCATTCCAATCAATTCCATTCGGTTTGATTCCATTCCATTCCATTCCATTCCATTCCATTCCATTCCATTCCACTTCATTCCATTCAATTCGGGTTGATTTCTTTCCATTCCATTCCATTACTTTCCATTCCATTCCATTCCGCTTGATTCCATTCCATTCCATTCCATTCTATTCGGTTTGATTCCATTCCATTCCATTCCATTCCATTGGGGTGATTCCATTCCATTCCATTTCATTCCATTCCATTCCTTTCCATTCCATTTTATTCGGGTTAATTCCATTCCATTCCATTCCATTCCATTCCGGTAGATTCCATTCCATTCCATTCCATTCCATTCCATTAGATTCCAATCCATTCCATTCGGGTTGATTCCTTTCCATTCCATTCCATTCCATTCCATTCCATTCCATTCCATTAGATTCCAATCCATTCCATTCGGTTTGATTCCTTTCCATTCCATTCCATTCCATTCCGTTCCATTCCATTCCATTGGGGTGATTCGATACAATTCCGTTCCGTTCCACTCCATTCCATTCCATTCCTTTCCATTCCATTCGGGTTGACTCCATTCCATTCCATTCCATTCGGGTTGCTTTCATTCCATTCCATTCAATTCCATTCCATTCCATTCCACTGCATTCCTTTTGATTCTATTCCATTCCATTCCATTCCATTCCATTCCATTCAATTCTATTCAGTTTGATTCCCTTCCATTCCATTCCATTCCATTTAGTTCCATTCGCGTTGATTCCATTCCATTCCATTCCATTCCATTCGGGTTGATTCCATTCCATTCCATTCCATTCCATTCCATTCCATTCCTTTCCATTCCATTCGGGTTGATTCCATTCCATTCCTTTCCATTCCATTCCATTCCATTCGGGTGGATTCCATTCCATTCCATTCCATTAAATTCCATTCCTATCCATTCGGGTTGATTCCATTCCATTCCATTCCGCTCCGTTCCATTCCATTCCATTCCATTCCATTCCATTCGGGTTGATTCGCTTCCATTCCATTCCATTCCCTTTGACTCCATTCCATTCCATTCCATTACATTACATTCCGGTTGATTGCATCCCATTCCATTCCATTCCATTCCATTCAGGTTGATTCCATTCCATTCCATTCCATTCCACTCCCTTCCATTCCATTCGTGTTGATTCCACTCCGTTCCATTCCATTCCATTCCATTCCATTCCATTCCATTCCATTCCATTCCATTCCATTCCATAAAGGTTGGTTCCATTCCATTCCATTCCATTTCATTCCATTCGGGTGGATTCCATTCCTTTCCATTCCATTCCGGTTGTTTCCATCCCATTACATTCCATTCCATTCCATTCCGTTCAGGTTGATTCCATTCCATTGTATTCTATTCGGGTTGATTCCATTCCATTCCATTCCATTCCACTCCGGTTGATTCCATCCCATTCCATTCCATTGCATTCCATTCCATTCCAATCGGGTTGATTCCATTCCATTCCTTTCCATTCCATTCCTTTCCATTCCTTTCCATTCCATTCCATTCGGGTGGAATCCACTCCATTCCATTCCATTCCATTCCATTCCATTCCATTCCATTCCTTTCCATTCGGGTTGATTCCATTCCATTCCATTCCGTTCCATTCCATTCCATTCCATTCCATTCCATTCCATTCCATTACATTCGGGTTGATTTGCTTCCATTCCATTCCATTCGGTTTGACTCCATTCCATTCCATTCCATTACATTCCATTCCGGTTGATTCCATCCCATTCCATTGCATTCCATTCTATTCCATTCCATTCCATTCCATTCAGGTTGATTCCATTCCATTCCATTCCATTCCATTCTATTAGTGTTGATTCCCCTCCATTCCATTGCATTCCAGTCCATACCACACTGGGTGATTCCATTCCATTCCATTCCATTCCATTCATGTTGATTCCATTCCATTCATGTTGATTTCATTACATTCCAATCGAGTTTATTCCATTCCATTCCATTCCATTCCATTTGGGTAGATTCCATTCCATTCCATTCCATCCCATTGCATTCCATTCCATTTGGGCTGATTCCATTCCATTCCATTCCATTCCATTCAGGTTGATTCTATTCCTTTCCATTCCATTCCATTCCATTCTGGTTGATTCCGTTCCATTCCATTCCATTCCATTCCATTCGTATTGATTCCCTTCCATTCCATTCCATTCCATTAGGGTTGATTCCATTCCATTCCATTCCATTCCATTCCATTCCAATCCATTCGTGTTGAATCCATTCCATTCCATTCCATTCCATTCCATTCCATTCCATTCTATTCAGTTTGATTCCCTTCCATTCCATTCCATTCCATTTAGTTCCATTCGCGTTGATTCCATTCCATTCCATTCCATTCCATTCGGGTTGATTCCATTCCATTCCATTCCATTCCATTCCATTCGGGTTGATTCCATTCCATTCTTTCCATTCCATTCCTTTCCATTCCATTCCATTCGGGTGGATTCCATTCCAATCCATTCCATTAAATTCCATTCCTATCCATTCGGGTTGATTCCATTCCATTCCATTCCGCTCCATTCCATTCCATTCTATTCCATTCCATTACATTCGGGTTGATTCGCTTCCATTCCATTCCGTTCCCTTTTACTCCATTCCATTCCATTCCATTACATTACATTCCGGTTGATTCCATCCCATCCCATTCCATTCCATTCCATTCAGGTTGATTCCATTCCATTACATTCCATTCCACTCCCTTCCATTCCATTCGTGTTGATTCCACTCCGTTCCATTGCATTCCATTCCATTCCATTCCATTCCACAAAGTTTGGTACCATTCCATTCCATTCCATTTCATTCCATTCGGGTGGATTCCATTCCATTCCATTCCATTCCATTCCATTCCATTCCATTCCAGTCCATTCGGGTTGATTCCATTTCATTCCATTCCGTTCCATTCCGTCCCATTCCTTTCCATTACATTACATTACATTCTGGTTGATTCGCTTCCATTCCATTCCATTCGGTTTGACTCCATTAAATTCCATTCCTTTACATTCCATTCCGGTTGTTTCCATCCCATTCCATTCCATTCCATTCCATTCCATTCCGTTCAGGTTGATTCCATTCCATTGTATTCTATTCGGGTTGATTCCATTCCATTCCATTCCATTCCACTCCGGTTGATTCCATCCCATTCCATTCCATTGCATTCCATTCCATTCCAATCGGGTTGATTCCATTCCATTCCTTTCCATTCCATTCCTTTCCATTCCTTTCCATTCCATTCCATTCGGGTGGAATCCACTCCATTCCATTCCATTCCATTCCTTTCCATTCGGGTTGATTCCATTCCATTCCATTCCGTTCCATTCCATTCCATTCCATTACATTACATTCGTGTTGATTTGCTTCCATTCCATTCCATTAGGTTTGACTCCATTCCATTCCATTCCATTACATTCCATTCCGGTTGATTCCATCTCATTCCATTGCATTCCATTCTATTCCATTCCATTCCATTCAGGTTGATTCCATTCCATTCCATTCCATTCCATTCTATTAGGGTTGATTCCACTCCATTCCATTGCACTCCAGTCCATACCATACTGGGAGATTCCATTCCATTCCATTCCATTCCATTCCATTCCATTCCATTCCTTTCCATTCGGGTTGATTCCATTCCATTCCTTTCCATTCCATTCCATTCCATTCGAGTTGATTCCATTCCATTCCATTCCATTCCATTCGATTCCAGTTGATTCAATTCCATTCCTATCCATTCAATTCCTTTCATTCCATTCCATTCCATTCGGGTTGACTCCATTCCATTGCATTCCATTCCATTCCATTCCATTCCATTCATGTTGATTCCATTCCATTCATGTTGATTTCATTACATTCCAATCGAGTTGATTCCATTCCATTCCATTCCATTCCATTTGGGTAGATTCCATTCCATTCCATTCCATCCCATTGCATTCCATTCCATTTGGGCTGATTCCATTCCATTACATTCCATTCCATTCAGGTTGATTCTATTCCTTTCCATTCCATTCCATTCCATTCTGGTTGATTCCGTTCCATTCCATTCCATTCCATTCCATTCGTATTGATTCCCTTCCATTCCATTCCATTCCATTACATTAGGGTTGATTCCATTCCATTCCATTCCATTCCATTCCATTCCATTCCATTCGTGTTGAATCCATTCCATTCCATTCCATTCCATTCCATTCCATGCCATTCTATTCAGGTTGGTTCTATTCCATTCCATTCCATTCCATTCCATTCCATTCGAGTTGTATCCATTCCATTCCATTCCATTACATTCCATTCCATTCCGGTTGATTCCATTCCATTCCATTCCATTCCATTCCATTCCATTCGGGTTGACTCTATTCCATTGCATTCAATTCCATTCCATTCCGTTCCATTCCATACCATTCAGGTTGATTTCATTCCATTCCATTCCATTCCACTCCATTCCATTCCATTCCATTCCATTCCATTCCGGTGGATTCCTTTCCATTCCATCCCATTCCATTCCATTCCATTTTATTCAGTGTGATTCCATTCCATTCCATTCCATTCCTTTCCAATTCATTCCATTCCATTCCATTCCATTCCTTTCCATTTCATTCCATTCCATTCCATTCAGGTTGATGGCATTTCATTCCATTCCTTTCCATTCCATTTGGGTTGATTCCATCCCATTCCATTGCACTCTATTCCATTCCATTCCATTCCATTCTATACCATTCCATTCCATTCCATTCCACTCCAATCCCCTCCACTCCACTCCACCCAACTCCATTCCATTCCAATCTATTCCATTCGGTTTGATTCCATTCCATTCCATTCCATTCCATTCCATTCCATTCCATTCCACTTCATTCCATTCAATTCGGGTTGATTCCTTTCCATTCCATTCCATTACTTTCCATTCCATTCCATTCCGCTTGATTCCATTCCATTCCATTCCATTCTATTCGGTTTGATTCCATTGCATTCCATTCCATTCCATTGGGGTGATTCCATTCCATTCCATTTCATTCCATTCCATTCCTTTCCATTCCATTTTATTCGGGTTAATTCCATTCCATTCCATTCCATTCCATTCCGGTAGATTCCATTCCATTCCATTCCATTCCATTCCATTAGATTCCAATCCATTCCATTCGGGTTGATTCCTTTCCATTCCATTCCATTCCATTCCATTCCATTCGGGTGGATTCCATTCCATTCCATTCCATTCCGTTCCATTCCATTCCATTGTGGTGATTCGATACAATTCCGTTCCGTTCCACTCCATTCCATTCCATTCCTTTCCATTCCATTCGGGTTGACTCCATTCCATTCCATTCCATTCGGGTTGCTTTCATTCCATTCCATTCAATTCCATTCCATTCCATTCCACTGCATTCCTTTTGATTCTATTCCATTCCATTCCATTCCATTCCATTCCATTCCATTCTATTCACTTTGATTCCCTTCCATTCCATTCCATTCCATTTAGTTCCATTCGCGTTGATTCCATTCCATTCCATTCCATTCCATTCCATTCCATTCCATTCCATTCCATTCCATTCCATTCCATTCGTGTTGATTCCATTCCATTCCATTCCATTCCATTCCATTACATTCGGGTTGATTTGCTTCCATTCCATTCCATTAGGTTTGACTCAATTCCATTCCATTCCATTACATTCCATTCCGGTTGACTCCATCCCATTCCATTGCATTCCATTCTATTCCATTCCATTCCATTCAGGTTGATTCCATTCCATTCCATTCCATTCCATTCTATTAGGGTTGATTCGACTCCATTCCATTGCATTCCAGTCCATACCATACTGGGTGATTCCAATCCATTCCATTCCCTTCCATTCCATTCCATTCAATTCCATTCCTTTCCATTCGGGTTGATTCCATTCCATTCCTTTCCATTCCATTCCATTCCATTTGTGTTGATTCCATTCCATTCCCTTCCATTCCATTCCATTGGGGTGATTCTATTCTTTTCCATTCCATTCCTTTCCATTCTATTCGAGTTGATTCCATTCCATTACATTCCATTCCGGTTGATTCCATTCAATTCCATTCCATTCTATTCCATTCCATTCCGGTGGATTCCATTCCATTCCATTCCATTCCATTCCGGTGGAATCCATTCACTCCCATTCCATTCCATTCCATCTTATTCGGTTTCATTCCATTCCATTCCATTCCATTCCATTCCTTTCCATTTCATTCCATTCCATTCCATTCGGGTTGATGGCATTTCATTCCATTCCTTTCCATTACATTTGTGTTGATTCCATTACATTCCATTACACTCTATTCCATTCCATTCCATTCCATTCTATTCCATTCAATTCCATTCCATTCCATTCCACTCCAATCCCCTGCACTCCACTCCACTCCACTCCATTCCATTCCAATCAATTCCATTCTGGTTGATTCTATTCCATTCCATTCCATTCCATTCCATTCCATTCCATTCCATTCCATTCCATTCGGGTTGATTCCATTCCATTCCATTTCACTCCATTCCATTCCACTCCATTCCACTCCATTCCTTTTGATTCTATTCCATTCCATTCCATTCCATTCCATTCCATTCTTTTCCATTGGGGTGATTCCATTCTTTTCCTTTCCATTCCATTCCATTCTATTCGAGATGATTCCATTCCATTGCATTCCATTCCGGTTGATTCCATTCCATTCCATTCCATTCTATTCCATTCCATTCCAGTGGATTCCATTCCATTCCATTCCATTCCATTCCGGTGGATTCCATTCACTCCCATTCCATTCCATTCCATCTTATTCGGTTTGATTCCATTCCATTCCATTCCATTCCATTCCTTTCCATTTCATTCCATTCCATTCCATTCGGGTTGATGGCATTTCATTCCATTCCTTTCCATTCCATTTGGGTTGATTCCATTACATTCCATTACACTATATTCCATTCCATTCCATTCCATTCTATTCCATTCCATTCCATTCCATTCCATTGCATTCCATTACACTCCAATCCCCTCCACTCCACTCCACTCCACTCCATTCCATTCCAATCAATTCCATTCTGGTTGATTCTATTCCATTCCATTCAATTCCATTCCATTCCATTCCATTCCATTCCATTCGGGTTGACTCTATTCCATTGCATTCAATTCCATTCCATTCCATTCCATTCCATTCCATTCCATTCCGTTCCATTCCATACCATTCAGGTTGATTTCATTCCATTCCATTCCATTCCACTCCATTCCATTCCATTTCATTCCATTCCGGTGGATTCCTTTCCATTCCATCCCATTCCATTCCATTCCATTTTATTCAGTTTGATTCCATTCCATTCCATTCCATTCCTTTCCAATTCATTCCATTCCATTCCATTCCATTCCTTTCCATTTCATTCCATTCCATTCCATTCAGGTTGATGGCATTTCATTCCATTCCTTTCCATTCCATTTGGGTTGATTCCATCCCATTCCATTGCACTCTATTCCATTCCATTCCATTCCATTCTATACCATTCCATTCCATTCCATTCCACTCCAATCCCCTCCACTCCACTCCACCCAACTCCATTCCATTCCAATCAATTACATTCGGTTTAATTCATTCCATTCCATTCCATTCCATTCCATTCCATTCCATTCCACTTCATTCCATTCAATTCGGGTTGATTCCTTTCCATTCCATTCCATTACTTTCCATTCCATTCCATTCCGCTTGATTCCATTCCATTCCATTCCATTCTATTCGGTTTGATTCCATTCCATTCCATTCCATTGGGGTGATTCCATTCCATTCCATTTCATTCCATTCCATTCCTTTCCATTCCATTTTATTCGGGTTAATTCCATTCCATTCCATTCCATTCCATTCCGGTAGGTTCCATTCCATTCCATTCCATTCCATTCCATTAGATTCCAAACCATTCCATTCGGGTTGATTCCTTTCCATTCCATTCCATTCCATTCCATTCCATTCCATTCCATTAGATTCCAATCCATTCCATTCGGTTTGATTCCTTTCCATTCCATTCCATTCCATTCCGTTCCATTCCATTCCATTGGGGTGATTCGATACAATTCCGTTCCGTTCCACTCCATTCCATTCCATTCCTTTCCATTCCATTCGGGTTGACTCCATTCCATTCCATTCCATTCGGGTTGCTTTCATTCCATTCCATTCAATTCCATTCCATTCCATTCCACTGCATTCCTTTTGATTCTATTCCATTCCATTCCATTCCATTCCATTCTATTCAGTTTGATTCCCTTCCATTCCATTCCATTCCATTTAGTTCCATTCGCGTTGATTCCATTCCATTCCATTCCATTCCATTCGGGTTGATTCCATTCCATTCCATTCCATTCCATTCCATTCTATTCGGGTTGATTCCATTCCATTCAATTCCATTCGGTTTGACTTCGTTCCATTGCATTCCATTCCATTACATTACATTCCGATAGACCCCATTCCATTCCATTCTATTCCACTCCAATCCATTCCATTCCATTCCATTCGGGTTGATTCCACTCCATTCCATTCCTTTCCATTCCATTCCATTCGTGTTGATTCCATTCTATTCCATTCCACTCCATTCCATTCCATTCCATTGGGGTGATTCCATTCTATTGATTCCATTCCATTCCATTCCATTCTATTCGGGTTGATTCCATTCCATTCCCTTCCATTCGGGTTGATTCCATTCCATTCAATTCCATTCCATTCCACTCCATTCCGTTTGATTCTATTCCATTCCATTCCATTCCATTCCATTCCATTCAGTTTGATTCCTTTTCTTTCCATTCCATTCCATTTAGTTCCATTCGCGTTGATTCCATTCCATTCCTTTCCATTCCATTCCTTTCCATTCCTTTCCATTCCATTCCATTCGGGTGGAATCCACTCCATTCCATTCCATTCCATTCCATTCCATTCCATTCCATTACATGCGGGTTGTTTCGCTTCCATTCCATTCCATTAGGTTTGACTCCATTCCATTACATTCCATTGCATTCCATTCCGGTTGATTCCATCCCATTCCATTGCATTCCATTCCATTCCATTCAGGTTGATTCCATTCCATTCCATTCCATTCCATTCTATCAGGGTTGATTCCACTCCATTCCATTGCATTCCAGTCCATACCATACTGGGTGATTCCATTCCATTCCATTCCATTCCATTCCATTCCATTCAATTCCATTCGGGTTGATTCCATTCCATTCCTTTCCATTCCCTTCCATTCCATTCGTGTTGATTCCATTCCATTCCATTCCATTCCATTCCATTGGGGTGATTCCATTCTTTTCCATTCCATTCCATTCCATTCTATTCGAGTTGATTTCATTCCATTACATTCCATTCCGGTTGATTCCATTTCATTCCATTCCATTCTATTCCATTCCATTCCAGTGGATTCCATTCCATTCCATTCCATTCCGGTGGATTCCATTCACTCCCATTCCATTCCATTCCATTTCATCCGGTTTGATTCCATTCCATTCCATTCCATTCCATTCCTTTCCATTTCATTCCATTCCATTCCATTCGGGTTGATGGCATTTCATTCCATTCCTTTCCATTCCATTTGGGTTGATTCCATCCCATTCCATTGCACTCTATTCCATTCCATTCCATTCCATTCCATTCCATTCCATTCCATTCCATTCCATTCCACTCCATTCCCCTCCAATCCACTCCACTCCACTCCATTCCATTCCAATCAATTCCATTCTGGTTGTTTCCAATCCATTCCATTCAATTCCATTCCATTTCATTCCATTCGGGTTGATTCCGTTCCATTCCATTCCATTCCATTCCATTCCATTCCATTCCATTCCATTCCACTCCATTCCATTCAATTCGGGTTGATTCCTTTCCATTCCATTCCATTCCTTTCCATTCCATTCCTTTCCGGTTGATTCCATTCCATTCCATTCCAGTTGATTCCATTCCATTCCATTCCATTCAATTGTGGTGATACCATTCCATTCCATTTCATTCCATTCCATTCCTTTCCATTCCATTTTATTCGGGTTGATTCCATTCCATCACGTTCCATTCCATTCCAGTTGATTCCGTTCCATTCCATTCCATTCCATTCCATTCCATTCCATTCCATTCCGGTAGATTCCATTCCTTTCCATTCCATTCCAATCCATTCCATTCGGGTTGATTCCTTTCCATTCCTTTCCATTCCATGCCATTCGTGTTGATTCCATTTCATTCGATTCCATTCCATTCCATTCCACTCCGTTCCATTCCATTCCATTGGGGTGATGAGATTCTATTCCGTTCCGTTCCATTCCATTCCATTCCATTCGGGTTGATTCCATTCCATTGCATTCCATTCGGATTGATTCCATTCCATTCCATTCCATTCCATTCCTTTTGATTCTATTCCATTCCATTCCATTCCATTCCATTCCATTCCATTCAGTTTGATTCCTTTCCATTCCATTCCATTCCATTTCGTTCCATTCGCGTTGATTCCATTCCATTCCTTTCCATTCCATTCCTTTCCATTCCATTCCTTTTCATTCCATTCCATTCCATTCCATTCCATTCGGGTTGATTCCATTCCATTCCATTCCGTTCCATTCCATCCCATTCCATTCCATTACATTCTGGTTGATTCGCTTCCATTCCATTCCATTCGGTTTGACTCCATTCCATTGCATTCCATTACATTCCATTCCGGTTGTTTCCATCCCATTCCATTCCATTCCATTCCATTCAGGTTGATTCCATTCCATTCTTTTCCAATTCATTCCATTCCATTCAGGTTGATTCCATTCCACTCCATTCCATTCAGTTTGATTCCTTTCCAATCCATTCCATTACATTCCATGGCATTCCATTCTATTCCATTCAGGTTGATTCCATTCCATTCCATTCTATTCGGGTTGATTCCATTCCATTCCATTCCATTCGGCTTGACTCCGTTCCATTCCATTCCATTCCATTACATTACATTCCGATTGACCCCATTCCATTCCATTCTATTGCATTCCATTCCATTCCATTCCATTCGGGTTGATTCCATTCCATTCCATTCCTTTCCATTCCATTCCATTCGTGTTGATTCCATTCCATTCCATTCCCTACGGGTTGATTGCATTCCATTCAATTCCATTCCATTCCATTCCATTCCATTCCACTCCATTCCGTTTGATTCTATTCCATTCCATTCCTTTCCATTCCATTCCAATCCATTCCATTCTATTCAGTTTGATTCCTTTCAATTCCATTCCATTCCATTTAGTTCCATTCGCCTTGATTCCATTCCATTCCATTCTATTCCATTCCATTCCATTCCAATTCTTTCGGGTTGATTCCATTCCATTCCATTCCATTCCACTCTGTTTGATTCCATTCCATTCCATTCCATTCCATTCCATTCCATTCCATTCGGGTTGATTCCATTCCATTCCTTTCCATTGCATTCCTTTCCATTCCATTCCATTCCATTCCATTCGGGTGGATTCCATTCCATTCCGTTCCTTTCCATTCCATTCCTTTCCATTCGGGTTGATTCCATTCCATTCCATTCTTTTCCATTCCATTCCATTCCATTCCATTCCATTCCATTACATTCGGGTTGATTCGCTTCCATTCCATTCCGTTCCCTTTGACTCCATTCCATTCCAGTACATTACATTACATTCCTGTTGATTCCTTTCCATTCCATTCCATTCCATTCCATTCCATTCCGGTTGATTCCATTCCATTCCATTCCTTTCCATTCCCTTCCATTCCATTCGTGTTGATTCCATTCCGTTCCATTCCATTCCATTCCATTCCATTCCATTCAGTTTAGTTCCATTCCATTCCATTCCATTCCATTCCATTCCATTCCATTCCATTCAGTTTGGTTCCATTCCATTCCTTTCCATTCCATTCGAGTTGACTCCATTCCATTCCATTCCATTCCATTCGATTCCAGTTGATTCAATTCCATTCCTATCCATTCAATTCCTTTCATTCCATTCCAATCCATTCGGGTGGACTCCATTCCATTGCATTCCATTCCATTCCATTCCATTCCATTCATGTTGATGCCATTCCATTCATGTTGATTTCATTACATTCCAATCGAGTTGATTCCATTCCATTCCATTCCATTCCATTTGGGTAGATTCCATTCCATTCCATTCCATCCCATTGCATTCCATTCCATTTGGGCTGATTCCATTCCATTACATTCCATTCCATTCAGGTTTATTCTATTCCTTTCCATTCCATTCCATTCCATTCTGGTTGATTCCGTTTTCATTCCATTCCATTCCATTCCATTCGTATTGATTCCCTTCCATTCCATTCCATTCCATTACATTAGGGTTGATTCCATTCCATTCCATTCCATTCGATTGAATTCCATTCGTGTTGAATCCATTCCATTCCATTCCATTCCATTCCATTCCATTCCATTCCATTCGAGTTGTATCCATTCCATTCCATTCCATTACATTCCAATCCATTCCGGTTGATTCCATTCCATTCCATTCCATACCATTCCATTCAGGTTGGTTCCATTCCTTTCCATTCCATTGCATTCCATTCCATTCCATTCGATTTGTATCCATTCCTTTCCATTCCATTACATTCCATTCCATTCCGGTTGATTCCATTCCATTCCATTCCATTCCATTCGGGTTGAATCTATTCCATTGCATTCAATTCCATTCCATTCCATTCCATTCCATTCCATTCCATTCCGTTACATTCCATACCATTCAGGTTGATTTCATTCCATTCCATTCCATTCCACTCCATTCCATTCCATTCCATTCCATTCCGGTGGATTCCTTTCCATTCCATCCCATTCCATTCCATTCCATTTTATTCAGTTTGATTCCATTCCATTCCTTTCCAATTCATTCCATTCCATTCCATTCCATTCCATTCCTTTCCATTTCATTCCATTCCATTCTTTCAGGTTGATGGCATTTCATTCCATTCCTTTCCATTCCATTTGGGTTGATTCCATCCCATTCCATTGCACTCTATTCCATTCCATTCCATTCCATTCTATACCATTCCAAACCATTCCATTCCACTCCAATCCCCTCCACTCCACTCCACTCCACTCCATTCCATTCCAATCAATTCCATTCGGTTTGATTCCATTCCATTCCATTCCATTCCATTCCATTCCACTTCATTCCATTCAATTCGGGTTGATTCCTTTCCATTCCATTCCATTACTTTCCATTCCATTCCATTCCGCTTGATTCCATTCCGTTCCATTCCATTCTATTCGGTTTGATTCCATTCCATTCCATTCCATTCCATTGGGGTGATTCCATTCCATTCCATTTCATTCCATTCCATTCCTTTCCATTCCATTTTATTCGGGTTGATTCCATTCCATTCCATTCCATTCCATTCCGGTAGATTCCATTCCATTCCATTAGATTCCAATCCATTCCATTCGGGTTGATTCCTTTCCATTCCATTCCATTCCATTCCATTCCATTCCATTCCATTCTGGTGGATTCCATTCCATTCCATTCCATTCCGTTCGTGTTGATTCCATTTCATTCGATTCCATTCGATTCCATTCCATTCCTATTGATTCCATTCCATTCCATTCCATTCTATTCCATTCCTTTCAATTTCATTCCATTCGCGTTGATTCCATTCCATTCCATTCCATTCCATTCCGTTCCATTCCATTCCATTGGGGTGATTCGATACAATTCCGTTCCGTTCCATTCCATTCCATTCCATTCCTTTCCATTCCATTCGGGTTGACTCCATTCCATTCCATTCCATTCGGGTTGCTTTCATTCCATTCCATTCCATTCCATTCCATTCCATTCTATTCCACTGCATTCCTTTTGATTCTATTCCATTCCATTCCATTCCATTCCATTCCATTCCATTCCATTCTATTCAGTTTGATTCCCTTCCATTCCATTCCATTCCATTTAGTCCCATTCGCGTTGATTCCATTCCATTCCATTCCATTCCATTCGGGTTGATTCCATTCCATTCCATTCCATTCCATTCCATTCCATTCCATTCGGGTTGATTCCATTCCATTCCTTTCCATTCCATTCCTTTCCATTCCATTCCATTCGGGTGGATTCCATTCCATTCCATTCCATTAAATTCCATTCCTATCCATTCGGGTTGATTGCATTCCATTCCATTCTGCTCCATTCCATTCCATTCCATTCCATTACATTCGGGTTGATTAGCTTCCATTCCATTCCGTTCCCTTTGACTCCATTCCATTCCATTCCATTACATTACATTCCTGTTGATTCCATCCCATTCCATTCCATTCCATTCCACTCAGGTTGATTCCATCCCATTCCATTCCATTCCACTCCCTTCCATTCCATTCGTGTTGATTCCACTCCGTTCCATTCCATTCCATTCCATTCCATTCCATTCCATAAAGTTTGGTTCCATTCCATTCCATTCCATTTCATTCCATTCGGGTGGATTCCATTCCATTCCAGTCCATTCGGGTTGATTCCTTTCCATTCCATTCCATTCCATTCCATTCCATTCCATTCCATTCGGGTTGATTCCATTCCATTTCTTTCCATTCCATTTCTTTCCATTCCATTCCATTCGGGTGGATTCCATTCCATTGCATTCCATTCCATTCCATTCCTTTCCATTCGGGTTGATTCCATTCCATTCCATTCCGTTCCATTCCATTCCATTCCATTCCATTCCTTTACATTACATTCGGGTTGACTCGCTTCCATTCCATTCCGTTCCCTTTGACTCCATTCCATTCCATTCCATTACATTACATTCCGGTTGATTCCATCCCATTGCATTCCATTCCATTCCATTCAGGTTGACTCCATTCCATTCCCTATCATTCCATTCGTGTTGATTCCATTCCGTTCCATTCCATTCCATTCCATTCCATTCCATTCAGGTTGGTTCCATTCCATTCCATTCCATTTCATTCCATTCGGGTGGATTCCATTCCATTCCATTCCGTTCCATTCCATTCCATTCCATTCCATTGGGGTTGATTCCATTCCATTCCTTTCCATTCCATTCCATTCCATTCGTGTTGATTCCATTCCATTCCATTCCATTCCATTGGGGGGATTCCATTCTATTCCATTCCATTCCATTCCATTCAATTCGAGTTGATTCCATTCCATTACATTCCATTCCGGTTGATTCCATTCCATTCCATTCCATTCTATTCCATTCCATTCCAGTGGATTCCATTCCATTCCATTCCATTCCATTCCGGTGGATTCCATTCACTCCCATTCCATTCCATTCCATTTTATTCGGTTTGATTCCATTCCATTCCATTCTATTCCATTCCTTTCCATTTCATTCCATTCTATTCCATTCGGGTTGATGGCATTTCATTCCATTCCTTTCCATTCCATTCCATTTGGGTTGATTCCATCCCATTCCATTGCACTCTATTCCATTCCATTCCATTCCATTCCATTCTATTCCATTCCATTCCATTCCATTCCACTCCAATCCCCTCCAATCCACTCCACTCCACTCCATTCCATTCAAATCAATTCCATTCTGGTTGTTTCCATTCCATTCCATTCAATTCCATTCCATTTCATTCCATTCGGGTTGATTCCGTTCCATTTCATTCCATTCCATTCCATTCCATTCCATTCCATTCCATTCCACTCCATTCCATTCCACTCCATTCCATTCAATTCGGGTTGATTCCTTTCCATTCCATTCCATTCCTTTCCATTCCATTCCATTCCGGTTGTTTCCATTCCATTCCATTCGAGTTGATTCCATTCCATTCCATTCCATTCAATTGGGGTGATTCCATTCCATTCCATTTCATTCCATTCCATTCCTTTCCATTCCATTTTATTCGGGTTGATTCCATTCCATTCCATTCCATTCCATTCCAGTTGATTCCGTTCCATTCCATTCCATTCCATTCCATTCCATTCCGGTAGATTCCATTCCATTCCATTCCATTCCATTCCAATCCATTCCATTCGGGTTGATTCCTTTCCATTCCATTCCATTCCATGCCATTCGTGTTGATTCCATTTCATTCGATGACAATCCCTTCCATTCCACTCCGTTCCATTCCATTCCTTTGGGGTGATGCGATTCTATTCCGTTCCGTTCCATTCCATTCCATTCCATTCGGGTTGATTCCATTCCATTGCATTCCATTCGGATTGATTCCATTCCATTCCTTTCCATTCCATTGCATTCCATTCCATTCCATTCCTTTTGATTCTATTCCATTCCATTCCATTCCATTCCATTCCGTTCCATTCCATTCCATTCAGTATGATTCCTTTCCATTCCATTCCATTCCATTTCGTTCCATTCGCGTTGATTCCATTCCATTCCATTCCATTCCATTTCATTCCATTCCGTTCCATTCGGGTTGACTCCATTCCATTCCTTTCCATTCCATTCCTTTCCATTCCATTCCTTTTCATTCCATTCCATTCCATTCCATTCGGGTTGATTCCATTCCATTCCATTCCGTTCCATTCCATCCCATTCCATTCCATTACATCCTGGTTCATTCGCTTCCGTTCCGTTCCATTCAGTTTGACTCCATTCCATTGCATTCCATTACATTCCATTCCGGTTGTTTCCATCCCATTCCATTCCATTCCATTCCATTAAGGTTGATTCCATTCCATTCCATTCCATTTCATTCCATTCCATTCAGGTTGATTCCATTCCACTCCATTCCATTCAGTTTGATTCCTTTCCAATCCATTCCATTACATTCCATTGCATTCCATTCTATTCCATTCAGGTTGATTCCATTGCATTCCATTCTATTCGGGTTGATTCCATTCCATTCCATTCCATTCGGCTTGACTCCGTTCCATTCCATTCCATTCCATTACTTTACATTCCGATTGACCCCATTCCATTCCATTCTATTGCATTCCATTCCATTCCATTCCATTCGGGTTGATTCCATTCCATTCCATTCCTTTCCATTCCATTCCATTCGTTTTGATTCCATTCCATTCTATTCCATTCCATTCCATTGAGGTGATTCCATTCTATTCCATTCCATTCCATTCCATTCCATTGTATTCGGGTTGATTCCATTCCATTCCATTCCATACGGGTTGATTCCATTCCATTCAATTCCATTCCATTCCATTCCATTCCACTCCATTCCGTTTGATTCTATTCCATTCCATTCCTTTCCATTCCATTCCATTCCATTCCATTCTATTCAGTTTGATTCCTTTCCATTCAATTCCATTCCATTTAATTCCATTCGCGTTGATTCCATTCCATTCCATTCCATTCCATTCCATTCCATTCCATTCCATTCCATTCGGGTGGATTCCATTCCATTCCGTTCCTTTCCATTCCATTCCTTTCCATTCGGGTTGATTCCATTCCATTCCATTCTTTTCCATTCCATTCCATTCCATTACTTTACATTACATTCGGGTTGATTCGCTTCCATTCCATTCCGTTCCCTTTGACTCCATTCCATTCCAGTACATTACATTACATTCCGGTTGATTCCATTCCATTCCATTCCATTCCATTCCATTCATGTTGATTCCATTCCATTCCATTCCATTCCATTCCCTTCCATTCCATTCGTGTTGATTCCATTCCGTTCCATTCCATTCCATTCCATTCCATTCCATTCCATTCAGTTTGGTTCCATTCCATTCCATTCCATTCCATTCCATTCCATTCAGTTTGGTTCAATTCCACTCATTTCCATTCCATTCGAGTTGATTCCATTCCATTCCATTCCATTCCATTCGATACCAGTTGGTTCAATTCCATTCCTATCCATTCAATTCCTTTCATTCCATTCCATTCCATTCGGGTTGACTCCATTCCATTGCATTCCATTCCATTCCATCCCATTCCATTCATTTTGATTCCATTCCATTCATGTTGATTTCATTACATTCCAATCGAGTTGATTCCATTCCATTCCATTCCATTCCATTTGGGTAGATTCCATTCCATTCCATTCCATCCCATTGCATTCCATTCCATTTGGGCTGATTCCATTCCATTACATTCCATTCCATTCAGGTTGATTCTATTCCTTTCCATTCCATTCCAATCCATTCTGGTTGATTCCGTTCCATTCCATTCCATTCCATTCCATTCGTATTGATTCCCTTCCATTCCATTCCATTCCATTACATTAGGGTTGATTCCATTCCATTCCATTCCATTCCATTCCATTCCATTCCATTCCATTCGTGTTGAATCCATTCCATTCCATTCCATTCCATTCCATGCCATTCTATTCAGGTTGGTTCTATTCCATTCCATTCCATTCCATTCCATTCCATTCCATTCGAGTTGTATCCATTCCATTCCATTCCATTACATTCCATTCCATTCCGGTTGATTCCATTCCATTCCATTCCATTCCATTCCATTCCATTCCATTCGGGTTGACTCTATTCCATTGCATTCCATTCCATTCCATTCCATTCCATTCCATTCCATTCCATTCCGTTCCATTCCATACCATTCAGGTTGATTTCATTCCATTCCATTCCATTCCACTCCATTCCATTCCATTCCATTCCATTCCATTCCGGTGGATTCCTTTCCATTCCATCCCATTCCATTCCATTCCATTTTATTCAGTTTGATTCCATTCCATTCCATTCCATTCCTTTCCAATTCATTCCATTCCATTCCATTCCATTCCTTTCCATTTCATTCCATTCCATTCCATTCAGGTTGATGGCATTTCATTCCATTCCTTTCCATTCCATTTGTGTTGATTCCATCCCATTCCATTGCACTCTATTCCATTCCATTCCATTCCATTCTATACCATTCCATTCCATTCCATTCCACTCCAATCCCCTCCACTCCACTCCACCCAACTCCATTCCATTCCAATCTATTCCATTCGGTTTGATTCCATTCCATTCCATTCCATTCCATTCCATTCCATTCCATTCCATTCCACTTCATTCCATTCAATTCGGGTTGATTCCTTTCCATTCCATTCCATTACTTTCCATTCCATTCCATTCCGCTTGATTCCATTCCATTCGGGTTGACTCCATTCCATTCCATTCCATTCGGGTTGCTTTCATTCCATTCCATTCAATTCCATTCCATTCCATTCCACTGCATTCCTTTTGATTCTATTCCATTCCATTCCATTCCATTCCATTCCATTCTATTCAGTTTGATTCCCTTCCATTCCATTCCATTCCATTTAGTTCCATTCGCGTTGATTCCATTCCATTCCATTCCATTCCATTCCATTCCATTCCATTCCATTCCAATCCATTCGTGTTGATTCCATTCCATTCCATTCCATTCCATTCCATTGGTGTGATTCCATTCTTTTTCATTCCATTCCATTCCATTCTATTCGAGTTGATTCCATTCCATTACATTCCATTCCGGTTGATACCATTGCATTCCATTCCATTCTATTCCATTCCATTCCAGTGGATTCCATTCCGTTCCATTCCATTCCATTCCGGTGGATTCCATTCACTCCCATTCCATTCCATTCCATCTTATTCGGTTTGATTCCATTCCATTCCTTTCCATTCCATTCCTTTCCATTTCATTCCATTCCATTCCATTCAGGTTGATGGCATTTCATTCCATTCCTTTCCATTACATTTGGGTTGATTCCATTACATTCCATTACACTCTATTCCATTCCATTCCATTCCATTCTATTCCATTCCATTCAATTCCATTCCATTCCATTCCATTCCACTCCAATCCCCTGCACTCCACTCCACTCCACTCCATTCCATTCCAATCAATTCCATTCTGGTTGATTCTATTCCATTCCATTCCATTCCATTCCATTCCATTCCATTCGGGTTGATTCCATTCCATTCCATTTCACTCCATTCCATTCCACTCCATTCCACTCCATTCCATTCCATTCGGGTTGATTCCTTTCCATTCCATTCCATTCCGTTCCATTCCATTCCATTCCGGTTGATTCCATTCCATTCCATTCCATTCGGTTTGATTCCATTCCATTCCATTCCATTCCATTGGGGTGATTCCATTCCAGTCCATTTCATTCCATTCCATTCCTTTCCATTCCATTTTATTCGGGTTGATTCCATTCCATTACATTCCATTCCATTCCGGTTGATTCCATTCCATTCCATTCCATTCCGTTCAGGTTGATTCCATTCCATTGTATTCTATTCGGGTTGATTCCATTCCATTCCATTCCATTCCACTCCGGTTGATTCCATCCCATTCCGTTCCATTGCATTCCATTCAATTCCAATCGGGTTGATTCCATTCCATTCCTTTCCATTCCATTCCTTTCCATTTCTTTCCATTCCATTCCATTCGGGTGGAATCCACTCCATTCCATTCCATTCCATTCCATTCCATTCCATTCCTTTCCATTCGGGTTGATTCCATTCCATTCCATTCCGTTCCATTCCATTCCATTCCATTCCATTCCATTACATTCGGGTTGATTTGCTTCCATTCCATTCCATTAGGTTTGACTCAATTCCATTCCATTCCATTACATTCCATTCCGGTTGACTCCATCCCATTCCATTGCATTCCATTCTATTCCATTCCATTCCATTCAGGTTGATTCCATTCCATTCCATTCCATTCCATTCTATTAGGGTTGATTCGACTCCATTCCATTGCATTCCAGTCCATACCATACTGGGTGATTCCATTCCATTCCATTCCCTTCCATTCCATTCCATTCAATTCCATTCCTTTCCATTCGGGTTGATTCCATTCCATTCCTTTCCATTCCATTCCATTCCATTTGTGTTGATTCCATTCCATTCCCTTCCATTCCATTCCATTGGGGTGATTCTATTCTTTTCCATTCCATTCCTTTCCATTCTATTCGAGTTGATTCCATTCCATTACATTCCATTCCGGTTGATTCCATTCAATTCCATTCCATTCTATTCCATTCCATTCCGGTGGATTCCATTCCATTCCATTCCATTCCATTCCGGTGGAATCCATTCACTCCCATTCCATTCCATTCCATCTTATTCGGTTTCATTCCATTCCATTCCATTCCATTCCATTCCTTTCCATTTCATTCCATTCCATTCCATTCGGGTTGATGGCATTTCATTCCGTTCCTTTCCATTACATTTGTGTTGATTCCATTACATTCCATTACACTCTATTCCATTCCATTCCATTCCATTCTATTCCATTCAATTCCATTCCATTCCATTCCACTCCAATCCCCTGCACTCCACTCCACTCCACTCCATTCCATTCCAATCAATTCCATTCTGGTTGATTCTATTCCATTCCATTCCATTCCATTCCATTCCATTCCATTCCATTCCATTCCATTCGGGTTGATTCCATTCCATTCCATTTCACTCCATTCCATTCCACTCCATTCCACTCCATTCCTTTTGATTCTATTCCATTCCATTCCATTCCATTCCATTCCATTCCATTCTTTTCCATTGGGGTGATTCCATTCTTTTCCTTTCCATTCCATTCCATTCTATTCGAGTTGATTCCATTCCATTGCATTCCATTCCGGTTGATTCCATTCCATTCCATTCCATTCTATTCCATTCCATTCCAGTGGATTCCATTCCATTCCATTCCATTCCATTCCGGTGGATTCCATTCACTCCCATTCCATTCCATTCCATCTTATTCGGTTTGATTCCATTCCATTCCATTCCTTTCCATTTCATTCCATTCCATTCCATTCGGGTTGATGGCATTTCATTCCATTCCTTTCCATTCCATTTGGGTTGATTCCATTACATTCCATTACACTATATTCCATTCCATTCCATTCCATTCTATTCCATTCCATTCCATTCCATTCCATTGCATTCCATTACACTCCAATCCCCTCCACTCCACTCCACTCCACTCCATTCCATTCCAATCAATTCCATTCTGGTTGATTCTATTCCATTCCATTCAATTCCATTCCATTCCATTCCATTCCATTCGGGTTGACTCTATTCCATTGCATTCAATTCCATTCCATTCCATTCCATTCCATTCCATTCCATTCCGTTCCATTCCATACCATTCAGGTTGATTTCATTCCATTCCATTCCATTCCACTCCATTCCATTCCATTTCATTCCATTCCGGTGGATTCCTTTCCATTCCATCCCATTCCATTCCATTCCATTTTATTCAGTTTGATTCCATTCCATTCCATTCCATTCCTTTCCAATTCATTCCATTCCATTCCATTCCATTCCTTTCCATTTCATTCCATTCCATTCCATTCAGGTTGATGGCATTTCATTCCATTCCTTTCCATTCCATTTGGGTTGATTCCATCCCATTCCATTGCACTCTATTCCATTCCATTCCATTCCATTCTATACCATTCCATTCCATTCCATTCCACTCCAATCCCCTCCACTCCACTCCACCCAACTCCATTCCATTCCAATCAATTCCATTCGGTTTGATTCCATTCCATTCCATTCCATTCCATTCCATTCCATTCCATTCCACTTCATTCCATTCAATTCGGGTTGATTTCTTTCCATTCCATTCCATTACTTTCCATTCCATTCCATTCCGCTTGATTCCATTCCATTCCATTCCATTCTATTCGGTTTGATTCCATTCCATTCCATTCCATTCCATTGGGGTGATTCCATTCCATTCCATTTCATTCCATTCCATTCCTTTCCATTCCATTTTATTCGGGTTAATTCCATTCCATTCCATTCCATTCCATTCCGGTAGATTCCATTCCATTCCATTCCATTCCATTCCATTAGATTCCAATCCATTCCATTCGGGTTGATTCCTTTCCATTCCATTCCATTCCATTCCATTCCATTCCATTCCATTAGATTCCAATCCATTCCATTCGGTTTGATTCCTTTCCATTCCATTCCATTCCATTCCGTTCCATTCCATTCCATTGGGGTGATTCGATACAATTCCGTTCCGTTCCACTCCATTCCATTCCATTCCTTTCCATTCCATTCGGGTTGACTCCATTCCATTCCATTCCATTCGGGTTGCTTTCATTCCATTCCATTCAATTCCATTCCATTCCATTCCACTGCATTCCTTTTGATTCTATTCCATTCCATTCCATTCCATTCCATTCCATTCAATTCTATTCAGTTTGATTCCCTTCCATTCCATTCCATTCCATTTAGTTCCATTCGCGTTGATTCCATTCCATTCCATTCCATTCCATTCGGGTTGATTCCATTCCATTCCATTCCATTCCATTCCATTCCATTCCTTTCCATTCCATTCGGGTTGATTCCATTCCATTCCTTTCCATTCCATTCCATTCCATTCGGGTGGATTCCATTCCATTCCATTCCATTAAATTCCATTCCTATCCATTCGGGTTGATTCCATTCCATTCCATTCCGCTCCGTTCCATTCCATTCCATTCCATTCCATTCCATTCGGGTTGATTCGCTTCCATTCCATTCCATTCCCTTTGACTCCATTCCATTCCATTCCATTACATTACATTCCGGTTGATTGCATCCCATTCCATTCCATTCCATTCCATTCAGGTTGATTCCATTCCATTCCATTCCATTCCACTCCCTTCCATTCCATTCGTGTTGATTCCACTCCGTTCCATTCCATTCCATTCCATTCCATTCCATTCCATTCCATTCCATTCCATTCCATTCCATAAAGGTTGGTTCCATTCCATTCCATTCCATTTCATTCCATTCGGGTGGATTCCATTCCTTTCCATTCCATTCCGGTTGTTTCCATCCCATTACATTCCATTCCATTCCATTCCGTTCAGGTTGATTCCATTCCATTGTATTCTATTCGGGTTGATTCCATTCCATTCCATTCCATTCCACTCCGGTTGATTCCATCCCATTCCATTCCATTGCATTCCATTCCATTCCAATCGGGTTGATTCCATTCCATTCCTTTCCATTCCATTCCTTTCCATTCCTTTCCATTCCATTCCATTCGGGTGGAATCCACTCCATTCCATTCCATTCCATTCCATTCCATTCCATTCCATTCCTTTCCATTCGGGTTGATTCCATTCCATTCCATTCCGTTCCATTCCATTCCATTCCATTCCATTCCATTCCATTCCATTACATTCGGGTTGATTTGCTTCCATTCCATTCCATTCGGTTTGACTCCATTCCATTCCATTCCATTACATTCCATTCCGGTTGATTCCATCCCATTCCATTGCATTCCATTCTATTCCATTCCATTCCATTCCATTCAGGTTGATTCCATTCCATTCCATTCCATTCCATTCTATTAGTGTTGATTCCCCTCCATTCCATTGCATTCCAGTCCATACCACACTGGGTGATTCCATTCCATTCCATTCCATTCCATTCATGTTGATTCCATTCCATTCATGTTGATTTCATTACATTCCAATCGAGTTTATTCCATTCCATTCCATTCCATTCCATTTGGGTAGATTCCATTCCATTCCATTCCATCCCATTGCATTCCATTCCATTTGGGCTGATTCCATTCCATTCCATTCCATTCCATTCAGGTTGATTCTATTCCTTTCCATTCCATTCCATTCCATTCTGGTTGATTCCGTTCCATTCCATTCCATTCCATTCCATTCGTATTGATTCCCTTCCATTCCATTCCATTCCATTAGGGTTGATTCCATTCCATTCCATTCCATTCCATTCCATTCCAATCCATTCGTGTTGAATCCATTCCATTCCATTCCATTCCATTCCATTCCATTCCATTCTATTCAGTTTGATTCCCTTCCATTCCATTCCATTCCATTTAGTTCCATTCGCGTTGATTCCATTCCATTCCATTCCATTCCATTCGGGTTGATTCCATTCCATTCCATTCCATTCCATTCCATTCGGGTTGATTCCATTCCATTCTTTCCATTCCATTCCTTTCCATTCCATTCCATTCGGGTGGATTCCATTCCAATCCATTCCATTAAATTCCATTCCTATCCATTCGGGTTGATTCCATTCCATTCCATTCCGCTCCATTCCATTCCATTCTATTCCATTCCATTACATTCGGGTTGATTCGCTTCCATTCCATTCCGTTCCCTTTTACTCCATTCCATTCCATTCCATTACATTACATTCCGGTTGATTCCATCCCATCCCATTCCATTCCATTCCATTCAGGTTGATTCCATTCCATTACATTCCATTCCACTCCCTTCCATTCCATTCGTGTTGATTCCACTCCGTTCCATTGCATTCCATTCCATTCCATTCCATTCCACAAAGTTTGGTACCATTCCATTCCATTCCATTTCATTCCATTCGGGTGGATTCCATTCCATTCCATTCCATTCCATTCCATTCCATTCCATTCCAGTCCATTCGGGTTGATTCCATTTCATTCCATTCCGTTCCATTCCGTCCCATTCCTTTCCATTACATTACATTACATTCTGGTTGATTCGCTTCCATTCCATTCCATTCGGTTTGACTCCATTAAATTCCATTCCTTTACATTCCATTCCGGTTGTTTCCATCCCATTCCATTCCATTCCATTCCATTCCATTCCGTTCAGGTTGATTCCATTCCATTGTATTCTATTCGGGTTGATTCCATTCCATTCCATTCCATTCCACTCCGGTTGATTCCATCCCATTCCATTCCATTGCATTCCATTCCATTCCAATCGGGTTGATTCCATTCCATTCCTTTCCATTCCATTCCTTTCCATTCCTTTCCATTCCATTCCATTCGGGTGGAATCCACTCCATTCCATTCCATTCCATTCCTTTCCATTCGGGTTGATTCCATTCCATTCCATTCCGTTCCATTCCATTCCATTCCATTACATTACATTCGTGTTGATTTGCTTCCATTCCATTCCATTAGGTTTGACTCCATTCCATTCCATTCCATTACATTCCATTCCGGTTGATTCCATCTCATTCCATTGCATTCCATTCTATTCCATTCCATTCCATTCAGGTTGATTCCATTCCATTCCATTCCATTCCATTCTATTAGGGTTGATTCCACTCCATTCCATTGCACTCCAGTCCATACCATACTGGGAGATTCCATTCCATTCCATTCCATTCCATTCCATTCCATTCCATTCCTTTCCATTCGGGTTGATTCCATTCCATTCCTTTCCATTCCATTCCATTCCATTCGAGTTGATTCCATTCCATTCCATTCCATTCCATTCGATTCCAGTTGATTCAATTCCATTCCTATCCATTCAATTCCTTTCATTCCATTCCATTCCATTCGGGTTGACTCCATTCCATTGCATTCCATTCCATTCCATTCCATTCCATTCATGTTGATTCCATTCCATTCATGTTGATTTCATTACATTCCAATCGAGTTGATTCCATTCCATTCCATTCCATTCCATTTGGGTAGATTCCATTCCATTCCATTCCATCCCATTGCATTCCATTCCATTTGGGCTGATTCCATTCCATTACATTCCATTCCATTCAGGTTGATTCTATTCCTTTCCATTCCATTCCATTCCATTCTGGTTGATTCCGTTCCATTCCATTCCATTCCATTCCATTCGTATTGATTCCCTTCCATTCCATTCCATTCCATTACATTAGGGTTGATTCCATTCCATTCCATTCCATTCCATTCCATTCCATTCCATTCGTGTTGAATCCATTCCATTCCATTCCATTCCATTCCATTCCATGCCATTCTATTCAGGTTGGTTCTATTCCATTCCATTCCATTCCATTCCATTCCATTCGAGTTGTATCCATTCCATTCCATTCCATTACATTCCATTCCATTCCGGTTGATTCCATTCCATTCCATTCCATTCCATTCCATTCCATTCGGGTTGACTCTATTCCATTGCATTCAATTCCATTCCATTCCGTTCCATTCCATACCATTCAGGTTGATTTCATTCCATTCCATTCCATTCCACTCCATTCCATTCCATTCCATTCCATTCCATTCCGGTGGATTCCTTTCCATTCCATCCCATTCCATTCCATTCCATTTTATTCAGTGTGATTCCATTCCATTCCATTCCATTCCTTTCCAATTCATTCCATTCCATTCCATTCCATTCCTTTCCATTTCATTCCATTCCATTCCATTCAGGTTGATGGCATTTCATTCCATTCCTTTCCATTCCATTTGGGTTGATTCCATCCCATTCCATTGCACTCTATTCCATTCCATTCCATTCCATTCTATACCATTCCATTCCATTCCATTCCACTCCAATCCCCTCCACTCCACTCCACCCAACTCCATTCCATTCCAATCTATTCCATTCGGTTTGATTCCATTCCATTCCATTCCATTCCATTCCATTCCATTCCATTCCACTTCATTCCATTCAATTCGGGTTGATTCCTTTCCATTCCATTCCATTACTTTCCATTCCATTCCATTCCGCTTGATTCCATTCCATTCCATTCCATTCTATTCGGTTTGATTCCATTGCATTCCATTCCATTCCATTGGGGTGATTCCATTCCATTCCATTTCATTCCATTCCATTCCTTTCCATTCCATTTTATTCGGGTTAATTCCATTCCATTCCATTCCATTCCATTCCGGTAGATTCCATTCCATTCCATTCCATTCCATTCCATTAGATTCCAATCCATTCCATTCGGGTTGATTCCTTTCCATTCCATTCCATTCCATTCCATTCCATTCGGGTGGATTCCATTCCATTCCATTCCATTCCGTTCCATTCCATTCCATTGTGGTGATTCGATACAATTCCGTTCCGTTCCACTCCATTCCATTCCATTCCTTTCCATTCCATTCGGGTTGACTCCATTCCATTCCATTCCATTCGGGTTGCTTTCATTCCATTCCATTCAATTCCATTCCATTCCATTCCACTGCATTCCTTTTGATTCTATTCCATTCCATTCCATTCCATTCCATTCCATTCCATTCTATTCACTTTGATTCCCTTCCATTCCATTCCATTCCATTTAGTTCCATTCGCGTTGATTCCATTCCATTCCATTCCATTCCATTCCATTCCATTCCATTCCATTCCATTCCATTCCATTCCATTCGTGTTGATTCCATTCCATTCCATTCCATTCCATTCCATTACATTCGGGTTGATTTGCTTCCATTCCATTCCATTAGGTTTGACTCAATTCCATTCCATTCCATTACATTCCATTCCGGTTGACTCCATCCCATTCCATTGCATTCCATTCTATTCCATTCCATTCCATTCAGGTTGATTCCATTCCATTCCATTCCATTCCATTCTATTAGGGTTGATTCGACTCCATTCCATTGCATTCCAGTCCATACCATACTGGGTGATTCCAATCCATTCCATTCCCTTCCATTCCATTCCATTCAATTCCATTCCTTTCCATTCGGGTTGATTCCATTCCATTCCTTTCCATTCCATTCCATTCCATTTGTGTTGATTCCATTCCATTCCCTTCCATTCCATTCCATTGGGGTGATTCTATTCTTTTCCATTCCATTCCTTTCCATTCTATTCGAGTTGATTCCATTCCATTACATTCCATTCCGGTTGATTCCATTCAATTCCATTCCATTCTATTCCATTCCATTCCGGTGGATTCCATTCCATTCCATTCCATTCCATTCCGGTGGAATCCATTCACTCCCATTCCATTCCATTCCATCTTATTCGGTTTCATTCCATTCCATTCCATTCCATTCCATTCCTTTCCATTTCATTCCATTCCATTCCATTCGGGTTGATGGCATTTCATTCCATTCCTTTCCATTACATTTGTGTTGATTCCATTACATTCCATTACACTCTATTCCATTCCATTCCATTCCATTCTATTCCATTCAATTCCATTCCATTCCATTCCACTCCAATCCCCTGCACTCCACTCCACTCCACTCCATTCCATTCCAATCAACTCCATTCTGGTTGATTCTATTCCATTCCATTCCATTCCATTCCATTCCATTCCATTCCATTCCATTCCATTCGGGTTGATTCCATTCCATTCCATTTCACTCCATTCCATTCCACTCCATTCCACTCCATTCCTTTTGATTCTATTCCATTCCATTCCATTCCATTCCATTCCATTCTTTTCCATTGGGGTGATTCCATTCTTTTCCTTTCCATTCCATTCCATTCTATTCGAGATGATTCCATTCCATTGCATTCCATTCCGGTTGATTCCATTCCATTCCATTCCATTCTATTCCATTCCATTCCAGTGGATTCCATTCCATTCCATTCCATTCCATTCCGGTGGATTCCATTCACTCCCATTCCATTCCATTCCATCTTATTCGGTTTGATTCCATTCCATTCCATTCCATTCCATTCCTTTCCATTTCATTCCATTCCATTCCATTCGGGTTGATGGCATTTCATTCCATTCCTTTCCATTCCATTTGGGTTGATTCCATTACATTCCATTACACTATATTCCATTCCATTCCATTCCATTCTATTCCATTCCATTCCATTCCATTCCATTGCATTCCATTACACTCCAATCCCCTCCACTCCACTCCACTCCACTCCATTCCATTCCAATCAATTCCATTCTGGTTGATTCTATTCCATTCCATTCAATTCCATTCCATTCCATTCCATTCCATTCCATTCGGGTTGACTCTATTCCATTGCATTCAATTCCATTCCATTCCATTCCATTCCATTCCATTCCATTCCGTTCCATTCCATACCATTCAGGTTGATTTCATTCCATTCCATTCCATTCCACTCCATTCCATTCCATTTCATTCCATTCCGGTGGATTCCTTTCCATTCCATCCCATTCCATTCCATTCCATTTTATTCAGTTTGATTCCATTCCATTCCATTCCATTCCTTTCCAATTCATTCCATTCCATTCCATTCCATTCCTTTCCATTTCATTCCATTCCATTCCATTCAGGTTGATGGCATTTCATTCCATTCCTTTCCATTCCATTTGGGTTGATTCCATCCCATTCCATTGCACTCTATTCCATTCCATTCCATTCCATTCTATACCATTCCATTCCATTCCATTCCACTC
This sequence comes from Pan paniscus, assembly GCF_029289425.2. Taxonomy (NCBI): domain Eukaryota; kingdom Metazoa; phylum Chordata; class Mammalia; order Primates; family Hominidae; genus Pan; species Pan paniscus. The sequence goes on from NC_073260.2 coordinate 62,829,013, forward strand.
CAATCCCCTCCACTCCACTCCACCCAACTCCATTCCATTCCAATCAATTACATTCGGTTTAATTCATTCCATTCCATTCCATTCCATTCCATTCCATTCCATTCCACTTCATTCCATTCAATTCGGGTTGATTCCTTTCCATTCCATTCCATTACTTTCCATTCCATTCCATTCCGCTTGATTCCATTCCATTCCATTCCATTCTATTCGGTTTGATTCCATTCCATTCCATTCCATTGGGGTGATTCCATTCCATTCCATTTCATTCCATTCCATTCCTTTCCATTCCATTTTATTCGGGTTAATTCCATTCCATTCCATTCCATTCCATTCCGGTAGGTTCCATTCCATTCCATTCCATTCCATTCCATTAGATTCCAAACCATTCCATTCGGGTTGATTCCTTTCCATTCCATTCCATTCCATTCCATTCCATTCCATTCCATTAGATTCCAATCCATTCCATTCGGTTTGATTCCTTTCCATTCCATTCCATTCCATTCCGTTCCATTCCATTCCATTGGGGTGATTCGATACAATTCCGTTCCGTTCCACTCCATTCCATTCCATTCCTTTCCATTCCATTCGGGTTGACTCCATTCCATTCCATTCCATTCGGGTTGCTTTCATTCCATTCCATTCAATTCCATTCCATTCCATTCCACTGCATTCCTTTTGATTCTATTCCATTCCATTCCATTCCATTCCATTCTATTCAGTTTGATTCCCTTCCATTCCATTCCATTCCATTTAGTTCCATTCGCGTTGATTCCATTCCATTCCATTCCATTCCATTCGGGTTGATTCCATTCCATTCCATTCCATTCCATTCCATTCCATTCCATTCCTTTCCATTCCATTCAGGTTGATTCCATTCCATTCCTTTCCATTCCATTCCATTCCATTCCATTCCATTCGGGTGGATTCCATTCCATTCCATTCCATTAAATTCCATTCCTATCCATTCGGGTTGATTCCATTCCATTCCATTCCGCTCCATTCCATTCCATTCCATTCCATTCCATTCCATTCGGGTTGATTCGCTTCCATTCCATTCCATTCCCTTTGACTCCATTCCATTCCATTACATTACATTACATTACATTCCGGTTGATTGCATCCCATTCCATTCCATTCCATTCCATTCCATTCAGGTTGATTCCATTCCATTCCATTCCATTCCACTCCCTTCCATTCCATTCGTGTTGATTCCACTCCGTTCCATTCCATTCCATTCCATTCCATTCCATTCCATTCCATTCCATTCCATTCCATTCCATAAAGGTTGGTTCCATTCCATTCCATTCCATTTCATTCCATTCGGGTGGATTCCATTCCTTTCCATTCCATTCCATTCCATTCCAGTCCATTCGGGGTGATTCCATTTCATTCCATTCCGTTCCATTCCGTCCCATTCCTTTCCATTACATTACATTACATTCTGGTTGATTCGCTTCCATTCCATTCCATTCGGTTTGACTCCATTAAATTCCATTCCTTTACATTCCATTCCGGTTGTTTCCATCCCATTACATTCCATTCCATTCCATTCCGTTCAGGTTGATTCCTTTCCATTGTATTCTATTCGGGTTGATTCCATTCCATTCCATTCCATTCCACTCCGGTTGATTCCATCCCATTCCATTCCATTGCATTCCATTCCATTCCAATCGGGTTGATTCCATTCCATTCCTTTCCATTCCATTCCTTTCCATTCCTTTCCATTCCATTCCATTCGGGTGGAATCCACTCCATTCCATTCCATTCCATTCCATTCCATTCCATTCCATTCCTTTCCATTCGGGTTGATTCCATTCCATTCCATTCCGTTCCATTCCATTCCATTCCATTCCATTCCATTACATTCGGGTTGATTTGCTTCCATTCCATTCCATTAGGTTTGACTCCATTCCATTCCATTCCATTACATTCCATTCCGGTTGATTCCATCCCATTCCATTGCATTCCATTCTATTCCATTCCATTCCATTCCATTCAGGTTGATTCCATTCCATTCCATTCCATTCCATTCTGTTAGTGTTGATTCCCCTCCATTCCATTGCATTCCAGTCCATACCACACTGGGTGATTCCATTCCATTCCATTCCATTCCATTCATGTTGATTCCATTCCATTCATGTTGATTTCATTACATTCCAATCGAGTTTATTCCATTCCATTCCATTCCATTCCATTTGGGTAGATTCCATTCCATTCCATTCCATCCCATTGCATTCCATTCCATTTGGGCTGATTCCATTCCATTCCATTCCATTCCATTCAGGTTGATTCTATTCCTTTCCATTCCATTCCATTCCATTCTGGTTGATTCCGTTCCATTCCATTCCATTCCATTCCATTCGTATTGATTCCCTTCCATTCCATTCCATTCCATTACATTACGGTTGATTCCATTCCATTCCATTCCATTCCATTCCATTCCATTCCATTCGTGTTGAATCCATTCCATTCCATTCCATTCCATTCCATTCTATTCAGTTTGATTCCCTTCCATTCCATTCCATTCCATTTAGTTCCATTCGCGTTGATTCCATTCCATTCCATTCCATTCCATTCGGGTTGATTCCATTCCATTCCATTCCATTCCATTCCATTCGGGTTGATTCCACTCCATTCTTTCCATTCCATTCCTTTCCATTCCATTCCATTCGGGTGGATTCCATTCCATTCCATTCCATTAAATTCCATTCCTATCCATTCGGGTTGATTCCATTCCATTCCATTCCGCTCCATTCCATTCCATTCTATTCCATTCCATTACATTCGGGTTGATTCGCTTCCATTCCATTCCGTTCCCTTTTACTCCATTCCATTCCATTCCATTCCATTACATTCCGGTTGATTCCATCCCATCCCATTCCATTCCATTCAGGTTGATTCCATTCCATTCCATTCCATTCCACTCCCTTCCATTCCATTCGTGTTGATTCCACTCCGTTCCATTGCATTCCATTCCATTCCATTCCATTCCACAAAGTTTGGTACCATTCCATTCCATTCCATTTCATTCCATTCGGGTGGATTCCATTCCATTCCATTCCATTCCATTCCATTCCATTCCATTCCAGTCCATTCGGGTTGATTCCATTTCATTCCATTCCGTTCCATTCCGTCCCATTCCTTTCCATTACATTACATTACATTCTGGTTGATTCGCTTCCATTCCATTCCATTCGGTTTGACTCCATTAAATTCCATTCCTTTAAATTCCATTCCGGTTGTTTCCATCCCATTCCATTCCATTCCATTCCATTCCGTTCAGGTTGATTCCATTCCATTGTATTCTATTCGGGTTGATTCCATTCCATTCCATTCCATTCCACTCCGGTTGATTCCATCCCATTCCATTCCATTGCATTCCATTCCATTCCAATCGGGTTGATTCCATTCCATTCCTTTCCATTCCATTCCTTTCCATTCCTTTCCATTCCATTCCATTCGGGTGGAATCCACTCCATTCCATTCCATTCCATTCCTTTCCATTCGGGTTGATTCCATTCCATTCCATTCCGTTCCATTCCATTCCATTCCATTACATTACATTCGTGTTGATTTGCTTCCATTCCATTCCATTAGGTTTGACTCCATTCCATTCCATTCCATTACATTCCATTCCGGTTGATTCCATCTCATTCCATTGCATTCCATTCTATTCCATTCCATTCCATTCCATTCAGGTTGATTCCATTCCATTCCATTCCATTCCATTCCATTCTATTAGGGTTGATTCCACTCCATTCCATTGCACTCCAGTCCATACCATACTGGGTGATTCCATTCCATTCCATTCCATTCCATTCCATTCCATTCCATTCCATTCGGGTGGATTCCATTCCATTCCATTCCATTAAATTCCATTCCTATCCATTCGGGTTGATTCCATTCCATTCCATTCCGCTCCATTCCATTCCATTCCATTCCATTCCATTCCATTCGGGTTGATTCGCTTCCATTCCATTCCATTCCCTTTGACTCCATTCCATTCCATTACATTACATTACATTACATTCCGGTTGATTGCATCCCATTCCATTCCATTCCATTCCATTCAGGTTGATTCCATTCCATTCCATTCCATTCCACTCCCTTCCATTCCATTCGTGTTGATTCCACTCCGTTCCATTCCATTCCATTCCATTCCATTCCATTCCATTCCATTCCATTCCATTCCATAAAGGTTGGTTCCATTCCATTCCATTCCATTTCATTCCATTCGGGTGGATTCCATTCCTTTCCATTCCATTCCATTCCATTCCAGTCCATTCGGGGTGATTCCATTTCATTCCATTCCGTTCCATTCCGTCCCATTCCTTTCCATTACATTACATTACATTCTGGTTGATTCGCTTCCATTCCATTCCATTCGGTTTGACTCCATTAAATTCCATTCCTTTACATTCCATTCCGGTTGTTTCCATCCCATTCCATTCCATTCCATTCCATTCCGTTCAGGTTGATTCCATTCCATTGTATTCTATTCGGGTTGATTCCATTCCATTCCATTCCATTCCACTCCGGTTGATTCCATCCCATTCCATTCCATTGCATTCCATTCCATTCCAATCGGGTTGATTCCATTCCATTCCTTTCCATTCCATTCCTTTCCATTCCTTTCCATTCCATTCCATTCGGGTGGAATCCACTCCATTCCATTCCATTCCATTCCATTACATTCCATTCCATTCCTTTCCATTCGGGTTGATTCCATTCCATTCCATTCCGTTCCATTCCATTCCATTCCATTCCATTCCATTCCATTACATTCGGGTTGATTTGCTTCCATTCCATTCCATTAGGTTTGACTCCATTCCATTCCATTCCATTACATTCCATTCCGGTTGATTCCATCCCATTCCATTGCATTCCATTCTATTCCATTCCATTCCATTCCATTCAGGTTGATTCCATTCCATTCCATTCCATTCCATTCTATTAGTGTTGATTCCCCTCCATTCCATTTCATTCCAGTCCATACCACACTGGGTGATTCCATTCCATTCCATTCCATTCCATTCATGTTGATTCCATTCCATTCATGTTGATTTCATTACATTCCAATCGAGTTTATTCCATTCCATTCCATTCCATTCCATTTGGGTAGATTCCATTCCATTCCATTCCATCCCATTGCATTCCATTCCATTTGGGCTGATTCCATTCCATTCCATTCCATTCCATTCAGGTTGATTCTATTCCTTTCCATTCCATTCCATTCCATTCTGGTTGATTCCGTTCCATTCCATTCCATTCCATTCCATTCGTATTGATTCCCTTCCATTCCATTCCATTCCATTACATTAGGGTTGATTCCATTCCATTCCATTCCATTCCATTCCATTCCATTCCATTCGTGTTGAATCCATTCCATTCCATTCCATTCCATTCCATTCCATTCCATTCCATTCCATTCTATTCAGTTTGATTCCCTTCCATTCCATTCCATTCCATTTAGTTCCATTCGCGTTGATTCCATTCCATTCCATTCCATTCCATTCGGGTTGATTCCATTCCATTCCATTCCATTCCTTTCCATTCGGGTTGATTCCATTCCATTCTTTCCATTCCATTCCTTTCCATTCCATTCCATTCGGGTGGATTCCATTCCATTCCATTCCATTAAATTCCATTCCTATCCATTCGGGTTGATTCCATTCCATTCCATTCCGCTCCATTCCATTCCATTCTATTCCATTCCATTACATTCGGGTTGATTCGCTTCCATTCCATTCCGTTCCCTTTTACTCCATTCCATTCCATTCCATTACATTACATTCCGGTTGATTCCATCCCATCCCATTCCATTCCATTCCATTCAGGTTGATTCCATTCCATTCCATTCCATTCCACTCCCTTCCATTCCATTCGTGTTGATTCCACTCCGTTCCATTGCATTCCATTCCATTCCATTCCATTCCACAAGTTTGGTACCATTCCATTCCATTCCATTTCATTCCATTCGGGTGGATTCCATTCCATTCCATTCCATTCCATTCCATTCCATTCCATTCCATTCCAGTCCATTCGGGTTGATTCCATTTCATTCCATTCCGTTCCATTCCGTCCCATTCCTTTCCATTACATTACATTACATTCTGGTTGATTCGCTTCCATTCCATTCCATTCGGTTTGACTCCATTAAATTCCATTCCTTTAAATTCCATTCCGGTTGTTTCCATCCCATTCCCTTCCATTCCATTCCATTCCATTCCGTTCAGGTTGATTCCATTCCATTGTATTCTATTCGGGTTGATTCCATTCCATTCCATTCCATTCCACTCCGGTTGATTCCATCCCATTCCATTCCATTGCATTCCATTCCATTCCAATCGGGTTGATTCCATTCCATTCCTTTCCATTCCATTCCTTTCCATTCCTTTCCATTCCATTCCATTCGGGTGGAATCCACTCCATTCCATTCCATTCCATTCCTTTCCATTCGGGTTGATTCCATTCCATTCCATTCCGTTCCATTCCATTCCATTCCATTACATTACATTCGTGTTGATTTGCTTCCATTCCATTCCATTAGGTTTGACTCCATTCCATTCCATTCCATTACATTCCATTCCGGTTGATTCCATCTCATTCCATTGCATTCCATTCTATTCCATTCCATTCCATTCAGGTTGATTCCATTCCATTCCATTCCATTCCATTCTATTAGGGTTGATTCCACTCCATTCCATTGCACTCCAGTCCATACCATACTGGGTGATTCCATTCCATTCCATTCCATTCCATTCCATTCCATTCCTTTCCATTCGGGTTGATTCCATTCCATTCCTTTCCATTCCATTCCATTCCATTCGAGTTGATTCCATTCCATTCCATTCCATTCCATTCGATTCCAGTTGATTCAATTCCATTCCTATCCATTCAATTCCTTTCATTCCATTCCATTCCATTCGGGTTGACTCCATTCCATTGCATTCCATTCCATTCCATTCCATTCCATTCATGTTGATTCCATTCCATTCATGTTGATTTCATTACATTCCAATCGAGTTGATTCCATTCCATTCCATTCCATTCCATTTGGGGAGATTCCATTCCATTCCATTCCATCCCATTGCATTCCATTCCATTTGGGCTGATTCCATTCCATTCCATTCCATTCCATTCAGGTTGATTCTATTCCTTTCCATTCCATTCCATTCCATTCTGGTTGATTCCGTTCCATTCCATTCCATTCCATTCCATTCGTATTGATTCCCTTCCATTCCATTCCATTCCATTACATTAGGGTTGATTCCATTCCATTCCATTCCATTCCATTCCATTCCATTCGTGTTGAATCCATTCCATTCCATTCCATTCCATTCCATTCCATGCCATTCTATTCAGGTTGGTTCTATTCCATTCCATTCCATTCCATTCCATTCCATTCGAGTTGTATCCATTCCATTCCATTCCATTACATTCCATTCCATTCCGGTTGATTCCATTCCATTCCATTCCATTCCATTCCATTCCATTCGGGTTGACTCTATTCCATTGCATTCAATTCCATTCCATTCCGTTCCATTCCATACCATTCAGGTTGATTTCATTCCATTCCATTCCATTCCACTCCATTCCATTCCATTCCATTCCATTCCATTCCGGTGGATTCCTTTCCATTCCATCCCATTCCATTCCATTCCATTTTATTCAGTTTGATTCCATTCCATTCCATTCCATTCCTTTCCAATTCATTCCATTCCATTCCATTCCATTCCTTTCCATTTCATTCCATTCCATTCCATTCAGGTTGATGGCATTTCATTCCATTCCTTTCCATTCCATTTGGGTTGATTCCATCCCATTCCATTGCACTCTATTCCATTCCATTCCATTCCATTCTATACCATTCCATTCCATTCCATTCCATTCCACTCCAATCCCCTCCACTCCACTCCACCCAACTCCATTCCATTCCAATCTATTCCATTCGGTTTGATTCCATTCCATTCCATTCCATTCCATTCCATTCCATTCCACTTCATTCCATTCAATTCGGGTTGATTCCTTTCCATTCCATTCCATTACTTTCCATTCCATTCCATTCCGCTTGATTCCATTCCATTCCATTCCATTCTATTCGGTTTGATTCCATTCCATTCCATTCCATTCCATTGGGGTGATTCCATTCCATTCCATTTCAATCCATTCCATTCCTTTCCATTCCATTTTATTCGGGTTAATTCCATTCCATTCCATTCCATTCCATTCCGGTAGATTCCATTCCATTCCATTCCATTCCATTCCATTAGATTCCAATCCATTCCATTCCATTCGTGTTGATTCCATTCCATTCCATTCCATTTCATTCCATTGGGGTGATTCCATTCTTTTCCATTCCATTCCATTCCATTCCATTCTATTCGAGTTTATTCCATTCCATTACATTCCATTCCGGTTGATTCCATTCCATTCCATTCCATTCTATTCTATTCCATTCCAGTGGATTCCATTCCATTCCATTCCATTCCATTCCGGTGGATTCCATTCACTCCCATTCCATTCCATTCCATTTAATTCGGTTTGATTCCATTCCATTACATTCCATTCCATTCCTTTCCATTTCATTCCATTCCATTCCATTCGGGTTGATGGCATTTCATTCCATTCCTTTCCATTCCATTTGGGTTGATTCCATCCCATTCCATTGCACTCTATTCCATTCCATTCCATTCCATTCTATTCCATTCCATTCCATTCCACTCCAATCCCGTCCACTCCACTCCCCTCCATTCCATTCCAATCAATTCCATTCTTGTTGATTCCATTCCATTCCATTCCATTCCATTCCATTCCATTCCATTCCATTCCTTTCCATTCCATTCGGGTTGATTCCATTCCATTTCATTTCATTCCACTCCATTCCATTCCATTCCACTCCATTCCATTCCATTCGGGTTGATTCCTTTCCATTCCAGTCCATTCCTTTCCATTCCATTCCATTCCTGTTGATTCCATTCCATTCCATTCGGGTTGATTCCATTACATTCCATTCCATTCAATTGGGGTGATTCCACCCATTCCATTTCATTCCATTCCATTCCTTTCCATTCCATTTTTTTCGGGTTGATTCCATTCCATTACATTCCATTACATTCCGGTTGATTCCGTTCCATTCCATTTCATTCCATTCCATTCCATTCCGGTAGATTCCATTCCATTCCATTCCATTCCAATCCATTCCATTCGGGTTGATTCCTTTCCATTTCATTCCATTCCATGCCATTCTTGTTGATTGCATTTCATTCGATTCCATTCCATTCCCTTCCAATCCGATTGATTCCATTCCATTCCATTCTATTCCATTCCATTCCATTTCATTCGGGTTGATACCATTCCATTCCATTCCATTCCATTCCACTCCGTTCCATTCCATTCCATTGGGGTGATGCGATTCTATTCCGTTCCGTTCCATTCCATTCCATTCCATTCGGGTTGATTCCATTCCATTGCATTCCATTCGGATTGATTCCATTCCATTGCATTCCATTCGGATTGATTCCATTCCATTCCATTCCATTCCATTCTATTCCATTCCATTCCATTCCTTTTGATTCTATTCCATTCTATTCCATTCCATTCCATTCCATTCCATTCCATTTCGTTCCATTCGCGTTGATTCCATTTCATTCCATTCCATTCCATTTCATTCCATTCCATTCCATTCGGGTTGACTCCATTCCATTCCTTTCCATTCCATTCCTTTCCATTCCATTCCTTTCCATTCCATTCCATTCGGGTCATTCCATTCCATTCCATTCCATTCCATTCCATTCCATTCCTTTCCATTCGGGTTGATTCCATTCCATTCCATTCCGTTCCATTCCATCCCATTCCATTCAATTACATTCTGGTTGATTCGCTACCATTCCATTCCATTCGGTTTGACTCCATTCCATTGCATTCCATTACATTCCATTCCGGTTTTTTCCATCCCATTCCATTCCATTCCATTCCATTCAGGTTGATTCCATTCCATTCCATTGCATTTCATTCCATTCCATTCTGGTTGATTCCATTCCACTCCATTCCGTTCAGTTTGATTCCATTCCAATCCATTCCATTACATTCCATTGCATTCCATTCTATTCCATTCAGGTTGATTCCATTCCATTCCATTCCATTCAATTGGGGTGATTCCATTCCATTCCATTTCATTCCATTCCATTCCTTTCCATTCCATTTTATTCGGGTTGATTCCAATCCATTGCATTCCATTCCATTCCAGTTGATTCCTTTCCATTCCATTCCATTCCATTCCATTCCGATAGATTCCATTCCATTCCATTCCATTCCAATCCATTCCATTCGTGTTGATTCCATTTCATTCGATTCCATTCCATTCCATTCAGGTTGATTCCATTCCACTCCATTCCATTCAGTTTGATTCCATTCCAATCCATTCCATTACATTCCATTGCATTCCATTCCATTCCATTCTATTCGGGTTGATTCCATTCCATTCAATTCCATTCGGCTTGACTCCGTTCCATTCCATTCCATTCCATTACATTACATTCCGATTGACCCCATTCCATTCCATTCTATTCCATTCCATTCCATTCCATTCCATTCCATTCCATTCGGGTTGATTCCATTCCACTCCATTCCTTTCCACTCCATTCCATTCGTGTTGATTCCATTCCATTCCATTCCATTGGGGTGATTCCATTCTATTGATTCCATTCCATTCCATTCCATTCTATTCGGGTTGATTCCATTCCATTCCATTCCATTCGGGTTGATTCCATTCCATTCAATTCCATTCCATTCCATTGCATTCCATTCCATTCAGTTTGATTCCTTTTCTTTCCATTCCATTCCATTTAGTTCCATTCGCGTTGATTCCATTCCATTCCATTCCATTCCATTCGGGTGGATTCCATTCCATTCCATTCGGGTTGACTCCATTCCATTGCATTCCATTCCATTCCATTCCATTCCATTCATGTTGATTCCATTCCATTCATGTTGATTTCATTACATTCCAATCGAGTTGATTCCATTCCATTCCATTCCATTCCATTTGGGTAGATTCCATTCCATTCCATTCCATCCCATTGCATTCCATTCCATTTGGGCTGATTCCATTCCATTACATTCCATTCCATTCAGGTTGATTCTATTCCTTTCCATTCCATTCCATTCCATTCTGGTTGATTCCGTTCCATTCCATTCCATTCCATTCCATTCGTATTGATTCCCTTCCATTCCATTCCATTCCATTACATTAGGGTTGATTCCATTCCATTCCATTCCATTCCATTCCATTCCATTCGTGTTGAATCCATTCCATTCCATTCCATTCCATTCCATTCCATGCCATTCTATTCAGGTTGGTTCTATTCCATTCCATTCCATTCCATTCCATTCCATTCGAGTTGTATCCATTCCATTCCATTCCATTACATTCCATTCCATTCCGGTTGATTCCATTCCATTCCATTCCATTCCATTCCATTCCATTCGGGTTGACTCTATTCCATTGCATTCAATTCCATTCCATTCCGTTCCATTCCATACCATTCAGGTTGATTTCATTCCATTCCATTCCATTCCACTCCATTCCATTCCATTCCATTCCATTCCATTCCGGTGGATTCCTTTCCATTCCATCCCATTCCATTCCATTCCATTTTATTCAGTTTGATTCCATTCCATTCCATTCCATTCCTTTCCAATTCATTCCATTCCATTCCATTCCATTCCTTTCCATTTCATTCCATTCCATTCCATTCAGGTTGATGGCATTTCATTCCATTCCTTTCCATTCCATTTGGGTTGATTCCATCCCATTCCATTGCACTCTATTCCATTCCATTCCATTCCATTCTATACCATTCCATTCCATTCCATTCCATTCCACTCCAATCCCCTCCACTCCACTCCACCCAACTCCATTCCATTCCAATCTATTCCATTCGGTTTGATTCCATTCCATTCCATTCCATTCCATTCCATTCCACTTCATTCCATTCAATTCGGGTTGATTCCTTTCCATTCCATTCCATTACTTTCCATTCCATTCCATTCCGCTTGATTCCATTCCATTCCATTCCATTCTATTCGGTTTGATTCCATTCCATTCCATTCCATTCCATTGGGTTGATTCCATTCCATTCCATTTCATTCCATTCCATTCCTTTCCATTCCATTTTATTCGGGTTAATTCCATTCCATTCCATTCCATTCCATTCCGGTAGATTCCATTCCATTCCATTCCATTCCATTCCATTAGATTCCAATCCATTCCATTCCATTCGTGTTGATTCCATTCCATTCCATTCCATTTCATTCCATTGGGGTGATTCCATTCTTTTCCATTCCATTCCATTCCATTCCATTCTATTCGAGTTTATTCCATTCCATTACATTCCATTCCGGTTGATTCCATTCCATTCCATTCCATTCTATTCTATTCCATTCCAGTGGATTCCATTCCATTCCATTCCATTCCATTCCGGTGGATTCCATTCACTCCCATTCCATTCCATTCCATTTAATTCGGTTTGATTCCATTCCATTACATTCCATTCCATTCCTTTCCATTTCATTCCATTCCATTCCATTCGGGTTGATGGCATTTCATTCCATTCCTTTCCATTCCATTTGGGTTGATTCCATCCCATTCCATTGCACTCTATTCCATTCCATTCCATTCCATTCTATTCCATTCCATTCCATTCCACTCCAATCCCGTCCACTCCACTCCCCTCCATTCCATTCCAATCAATTCCATTCTTGTTGATTCCATTCCATTCCATTCCATTCCATTCCATTCCATTCCATTCCATTCCTTTCCATTCCATTCGGGTTGATTCCATTCCATTTCATTTCATTCCACTCCATTCCATTCCATTCCACTCCATTCCATTCCATTCGGGTTGATTCCTTTCCATTCCAGTCCATTCCTTTCCATTCCATTCCATTCCTGTTGATTCCATTCCATTCCATTCGGGTTGATTCCATTACATTCCATTCCATTCAATTGGGGTGATTCCACCCATTCCATTTCATTCCATTCCATTCCTTTCCATTCCATTTTTTTCGGGTTGATTCCATTCCATTACATTCCATTACATTCCGGTTGATTCCGTTCCATTCCATTTCATTCCATTCCATTCCATTCCGGTAGATTCCATTCCATTCCATTCCATTCCAATCCATTCCATTCGGGTTGATTCCTTTCCATTTCATTCCATTCCATGCCATTCTTGTTGATTGCATTTCATTCGATTCCATTCCATTCCCTTCCAATCCGATTGATTCCATTCCATTCCATTCTATTCCATTCCATTCCATTTCATTCGGGTTGATACCATTCCATTCCATTCCATTCCATTCCACTCCGTTCCATTCCATTCCATTGGGGTGATGCGATTCTATTCCGTTCCGTTCCATTCCATTCCATTCCATTCGGGTTGATTCCATTCCATTGCATTCCATTCGGATTGATTCCATTCCATTGCATTCCATTCGGATTGATTCCATTCCATTCCATTCCATTCCATTCTATTCCATTCCATTCCATTCCTTTTGATTCTATTCCATTCTATTCCATTCCATTCCATTCCATTCCATTCCATTTCGTTCCATTCGCGTTGATTCCATTTCATTCCATTCCATTCCATTTCATTCCATTCCATTCCATTCGGGTTGACTCCATTCCATTCCTTTCCATTCCATTCCTTTCCATTCCATTCCTTTCCATTCCATTCCATTCGGGTCATTCCATTCCATTCCATTCCATTCCATTCCATTCCATTCCTTTCCATTCGGGTTGATTCCATTCCATTCCATTCCGTTCCATTCCATCCCATTCCATTCAATTACATTCTGGTTGATTCGCTACCATTCCATTCCATTCGGTTTGACTCCATTCCATTGCATTCCATTACATTCCATTCCGGTTTTTTCCATCCCATTCCATTCCATTCCATTCCATTCAGGTTGATTCCATTCCATTCCATTGCATTTCATTCCATTCCATTCTGGTTGATTCCATTCCACTCCATTCCGTTCAGTTTGATTCCATTCCAATCCATTCCATTACATTCCATTGCATTCCATTCTATTCCATTCAGGTTGATTCCATTCCATTCCATTCCATTCAATTGGGGTGATTCCATTCCATTCCATTTCATTCCATTCCATTCCTTTCCATTCCATTTTATTCGGGTTGATTCCAATCCATTGCATTCCATTCCATTCCAGTTGATTCCTTTCCATTCCATTCCATTCCATTCCATTCCGATAGATTCCATTCCATTCCATTCCATTCCAATCCATTCCATTCGTGTTGATTCCATTTCATTCGATTCCATTCCATTCCATTCAGGTTGATTCCATTCCACTCCATTCCATTCAGTTTGATTCCATTCCAATCCATTCCATTACATTCCATTGCATTCCATTCCATTCCATTCTATTCGGGTTGATTCCATTCCATTCAATTCCATTCGGCTTGACTCCGTTCCATTCCATTCCATTCCATTACATTACATTCCGATTGACCCCATTCCATTCCATTCTATTCCATTCCATTCCATTCCATTCCATTCCATTCCATTCGGGTTGATTCCATTCCATTCCATTCCTTTCCACTCCATTCCATTCGTGTTGATTCCATTCCATTCCATTCCATTGGGGTGATTCCATTCTATTGATTCCATTCCATTCCATTCCATTCTATTCGGGTTGATTCCATTCCATTCCATTCCATTCGGGTTGATTCCATTCCATTCAATTCCATTCCATTCCATTCCATTCCATTCCATTCAGTTTGATTCCTTTTCTTTCCATTCCATTCCATTTAGTTCCATTCGCGTTGATTCCATTCCATTCCATTCCATTCCATTCGGGTGGATTCCATTCCATTCCGTTCCTTTCCATTCCATTCCTTTCGATTCGGGTTGATTCCATTCCATTCCATTCTTTTCCATTCCATTCCATTCCATTCCATTCCATTCCATTCCATTCCATTACATTACATTCGGGTTGATTCGCTTCCATTCCATTCCGTTCCCTTTGACTCCATTCCATTCCAGTACATTACATTACATTCCGGTTGATTCCATCCCATTCCATTCCATTCAGGTTGATTCCATTCCATTCCATTCCATTCCATTCCCTTCCATTCCATTCGTGTTGATTCCATTCCGTTCCATTCCATTCCATTCCATTCCATTCCACTCAGGTTGGTTCCATTCCATTCCATTCCATTCCATTCCATTCAGTTTCGTTCCATTCCATTCCATTCCATTCCATTCCATTCCATTCCATTCCATTCCATTCCATTCCATTCGGGTTGATTCCATTCCATTCAATTCCATTCCATTCCATTCCATTCCATTCTATTCAGTTTGATTCCTTTTCTTTCCATTCCATTCCATTTAGTTCCATTCGCGTTGATTCCATTCCATTCCATTCCATTCCATTCGGGTGGATTCCATTCCATTCCGTTCCTTTCCATTCCATTCCTTTCGATTCGGGTTGATTCCATTCCATTCCATTCTTTTCCATTCCATTCCATTCCATTCCATTCCATTCCATTCCATTACATTCGGGTTGATTCGCTTCCATTCCATTCCGTTCCCTTTGACTCCATTCCATTCCAGTACATTACATTACATTCCGGTTGATTCCATCCCATTCCATTCCATTCAGGTTGATTCCATTCCATTCCATTCCATTCCATTCCCTTCCATTCCATTCGTGTTGATTCCATTCCGTTCCATTCCATTCCATTCCATTCCATTCCACTCAGGTTGGTTCCATTCCATTCCATTCCATTCCATTCCATTCCATTCCATTCAGTTTCGTTCCATTCCATTCCATTCCATTCCATTCCATTCCATTCCATTCGAGTTGATTCCATTCCATTCCATTCCATTCCATTCCATTCCAGTTGATTCAATTCCATTCCTTTCCATTCAATTCCTTTCATTCCATTCCATTCCATTCGGGTTGACTCCATTCCATTGCATTCCATTCCATTCCATTCCATTCCATTCATATAGATTCCATTCCATTCATGTTGATTTCATTACATTCCAATCGAGTTGATTCCATTCCATTCCATTCCATTCCATTTGGGAAGATTCCATTCCATTCCATTCCATCCCATTGCATTCCATTCCATTTGGGCCGATTCCATTCCATTACATTCCATTCCATTCAGGTTGATTCTATTCCTTTCCATTCCATTTCATTCCATTCTGGTTGATTCCGTTCCATGCCATTCCATTCCATTCCATTAGGGTTGATTCCATTGCATTCCATTCCATTCCATTCCATTCCATTCGTGTTGAATCCATTCCATTCCATTCCATTCCATTCCATTCCATTCCATTCCATTCCATTCCATGACATTCCATTCAGGTTGGTTCTATTCCATTCCATTCCATTCCGTTCCATTCCATTCGAGTTGTATCCATTCCATTCCATTCCATTACATTCCATTCCATTCCGATTGATTCCATTCCATTCCATACCATAGCATTCCATTCAGGTTGGTTCCATTCCATTCCATTCCATTGCATTCCATTCCATTCCATTCGAGTTGTATCCATTCCATTCCATTCCATTCTATTCCGGTTGATTCCATTCCATTCCATTCCATTCCATTCCATTCCATTCCATTCCATTCCATTCGGGTTGACTCTATTCCATTCCATTCCATTCCATTCCATTCCATTCCATTCCATTCCATTCCATACCATTCAGGTTGATTTCATTCCATTCCATTCCATTCCATTCCGTTGGATTCCTTTCCATTCCATCCCATTCCTTTCCATTCCATTTTATTCGGTTTGATTCCATTGCATTCCATTCCATTCCATTCCATTCCTTTCCAATTCATTCCATTCCATTCCATTCCATTCCTTTCCATTTTATTCCATTCCATTCCATTCAGGTTGATGGCATTTCATTCCATTCCTTTCCATTCCATTTGGGTTGATTCCATCCCATTCCATTGCACTCTATTCCATTCCATTCCATTCCATTCTATTCCATTCCATTCCATTTGTGTTGATTCCATCCCATTCCATTGCACTCTATTCCATTCCATTCCATTCCATTCTATTCCATTCCATTCCATTCCATTCAACTCCAATCCCCTCCACTCCAATCCACTCCACTCCATTCCATTCCAATCAATTCCATTCGGTTTGATTCCATTCCATTCCATTCCATTCCATTCCACTTCATTCCATTCAATTCGGGTTGATTCCTTTCCATTCCATTCCATTACTTTCCATTCCTTTCCATTCCGCTTGATTCCATTCCATTCCATTCCATTCTATTCGGTTTGATTCCATTCCATTCCATTTCATTCCATTCCATTCCTTTCCATTCCATTTTATTCGGGTTGATTCCATTCCATTCCATTCCATTCCATTCCGGTAGGTTCCATTCCATTCCATTCCATTCCATTAGATTCCAATCCATTCCATTCGGGTTGATTCCTTTCCATTCCATTCCATTCCATTCGGGTGGATTCCATTCCATTCCATTCCGTTCGTGTTGATTCCATTTCATTCGATTCCATTCCATTCCATTCCATTCCGATTGATTCCATTCCATTCCATTCCATTCTATTCCATTCCATTCCATTCCATTCCATTCGCGTTGATTCCATTCCATTCCATTCCATTCCATTCCATTCCATTCCATTCCGTTCCATTCCATTCCATTGGGGTGATTCGATAGTATTCCGTTCCGTTCCATTCCATTCCATTCCATTCCTTTCCATTCCATTCGGGTTGACTCCATTCCTTTCCATTCCATTCGGGTTGCTTTCATTCCATTCCATTCCATTCCATTCCATTCCATTCCATTCCTCTCCATTCCTTTTGATTCTATTCCATTCCATTCCATTCCATTCCATTCCATTCTATTCAGTTTGATTCCCTTCCATTCCATTCCATTCCATTTATTTCCATTCGCGTTGATTCCATTCCATTCCATTCCATTCGGGTGGATTCCATTCCATTCCATTCCATTCCATTCCATTCCATTCCATTCCATTCCATTCCATTCCATTCGGGTTGATTCCATTCCATTCCTTTCCATTCCATTCCTTTCCATTCCATTCCATTCGGGTTGATTCCATTCCACTACATTCCATTAAATTCCATTCCTATCCTTTCGGGTTGATTCCATTCCATTCCATTCCGCTCCATTCCATTCCATTCCATTCCATTACATTACATTCGGGTTGATTCGCTTCCATTCCATTCCGTTCCCTTTGACTCCATTCCATTCCAATCCATTCCATTACATTCCGGTTGATGCCATCCCATTCCATTCCATTCCATTCCATTCAGGTTGATTCCATTCCATTCCCTTCCATTCCATTCCATTCCCTTCGATTCCATTCGTGTTGATTGCACTCCGTTCCATTCCATTCCATTCCATTCCATTCCATATAGGTTGGTTCCATTCCATTCCATTCCATTTCATTCCATTCGGGTGGATTCCATTCCATTCCATTCCATTCCATTCCATTCCATTCCAGTCCATTCGGGTTGATTCCATTCCATTCCATTCCATTCGGGTTGATTCCGTTCCATTCCTTTCCATTCCATTCCTTTCCATTCCATTCCATTCGGGTGGATTCCATTCCATTCCATTCCATTCCATTCCATTCCATTCCATTCCTTTCCATTCGGGTTGATTCCATTCCATTCCATTCCATTCCATTCCATTCAATTCCATTCCATTACATTACATTCGGGTTGATTCGCTTCCATTCCATTCCGTTCCCTTTGACTCCATTCCATTCCATTCCATTACATTCCGGTTGATTCCATCCCATTCCATTCCATTCCATTCCATTCAGGTTGACTCCATTCCATTCCCTATCATTCCATTCGTGTTGATTCCATTCCGTTCCATTCCATTCCATTCCATTCCATTCCATTCCATTCCATTCAGGTTGGTTCCATTCCATTCCATTCCATTTCATTCCATTCGGGTGGATTCCATTCCATTCCATTCCGTTCCATTCCATTCCATTCCATTCCATTCGGGTTGCTTCCATTCCATTCCATTCCGTTCCATTCCGTCCCATTCCATTCCATTCCATTACATTACATTCTGGTTGATTCGCTTCCATTCCATTCCATTCGGTTTGACTCCATTAAATTCCATTCCTTTACATTCCATTCCGGTTGTTTCCATCCCATTCCATTCCATTCCATTCCATTCCGTTCAGGTTGATTCCATTCCATTCCATTCCATTCATTTCAGGTTGATTCCATTCCACTCCATTACGTTCAGATTGATTCCATTCCAATCCATTCCATGCCATTCCATTCCATTCCATTGCATTCCATTCTATTCCATTCAGGTTGATTCCATTCCATTGTATTCTATTCGGGTTGATTGCATTCCATTCCATTCCATTCCACTCCGGTTGATTCCATCCCACTCCATTCCATTGCATTCCATTCCATTCCAATCGGGTTGATTCCATTCCATTCCTTTCCATTCCATTCCTTTCCATTCCTTTCCATTCCATTCCATTCGGGTGGAATCCACTCCATTCCATTCCATTCCATTCCATTCCATTCCATTCCATTCCTTTCCATTCGGGTTGATTCCATTCCATTCCATTCCGTTGCATTCCATTCCATTCCATTCCATTACATTACATTCGGGTTGATTTGCTTCCATTCCATTCCATTAGGTTTGACTCCATTCCATTCCGTTCCATTACATTCCATTCCGGTTGATTCCATCCCATTCCATTGCATTCCATTCTATTCCATTCCATTCCATTCCATTCAGGTTGATTCCATTCCATTCCATTCCATTCCATTCTATTAGGGTTGATTCCCCTCCATTCCATTGCATTCAAGTCCATACCATACTGGGTGATTCCATTCCATTCCATTCCATTCCATTCCATTCATGTTGATTCCATTCCATTCATGTTGATTTCATTACATTCCAATCGAGTTTATTCCATTCCATTCCATTCCATTCCATTTGGGTAGATTCCATTCCATTCCATTCCATCCCATTGCATTCCATTCCATTTGGGCTGATTCCGTTCCATTACATTCCATTCCATTCAGGTTGATTCTATTCTTTTCCATTCCATTCTATTCCATTCTGGTTGATTCCGTTCCATTCCATTCCATTCCATTCCATTCGTATTGATTCCCTTCCATTCCATTCCATTCCATTACATTAGGGTTGATTCCATTCCATTCCATTCCATTCCATTCCATTCCATTCGTGTTGAATCCATTCCATTCCATTCCATTCCATTCCATTCCATTCTATTCAGTTTGATTCCCTTCCATTCCATTCCATTCCATTTAGTTCCATTCGCGTTGATTCCATTCCATTCCATTCCATTCGGGTTGATTCCATTCCATTCCATTCCATTCCATTCCATTCCATTCCATTCCATTCAATTTGGGTTGATTCCATTCCATTCTTTCCATTCCATTCCTTTCCATTCCATTCCATTCGGGTGGATTCCATTCCATTCCATTCCATTAAATTCCATTCCTATCCATTCGGGTTGATTCCATTCCATTCCATTCCGCTCCATTCCATTCCATACTATTCCATTCCATTACATTCGGGTTGATTCGCTTCCATTCCATTCCGTTCCCTTTTACTCCATTCCATTCCATTCCATTCCATTACATTCCGGTTGATTCCTTCCCATTCCATTCCATTCCATTCCATTCAGGTTGATTCCATTCCATTCCATTCCATTCCACTCCCTTCCATTCCATTCGTGTTGATTCCACTCCGTTCCATTCCATTCCATTCCATTCCATTCCATTCCATTCCATTCCATTCCACAAAGGTTGGTTCCATTCCATTCCATTCCATTTCATTCCATTCGGGTTGATTCCATTCCATTGCATTCCATTCGGATTGATTCCATTCCATTGCATTCCATTCGGATTGATTCCATTCCATTCCATTCCATTCCATTCTATTCCATTCCATTCCATTCCTTTTGATTCTATTCCATTCTATTCCATTCCATTCCATTCCATTCCATTCCATTTCGTTCCATTCGCGTTGATTCCATTTCATTCCATTCCATTCCATTTCATTCCATTCCATTCCATTCGGGTTGACTCCATTCCATTCCTTTCCATTCCATTCCTTTCCATTCCATTCCTTTCCATTCCATTCCATTCGGGTCATTCCATTCCATTCCATTCCATTCCATTCCATTCCATTCCTTTCCATTCGGGTTGATTCCATTCCATTCCATTCCGTTCCATTCCATCCCATTCCATTCAATTACATTCTGGTTGATTCGCTACCATTCCATTCCATTCGGTTTGACTCCATTCCATTGCATTCCATTACATTCCATTCCGGTTTTTTCCATCCCATTCCATTCCATTCCATTCCATTCAGGTTGATTCCATTCCATTCCATTGCATTTCATTCCATTCCATTCTGGTTGATTCCATTCCACTCCATTCCGTTCAGTTTGATTCCATTCCAATCCATTCCATTACATTCCATTGCATTCCATTCTATTCCATTCAGGTTGATTCCATTCCATTCCATTCCATTCAATTGGGGTGATTCCATTCCATTCCATTTCATTCCATTCCATTCCTTTCCATTCCATTTTATTCGGGTTGATTCCAATCCATTGCATTCCATTCCATTCCAGTTGATTCCTTTCCATTCCATTCCATTCCATTCCATTCCGATAGATTCCATTCCATTCCATTCCATTCCAATCCATTCCATTCGTGTTGATTCCATTTCATTCGATTCCATTCCATTCCATTCAGGTTGATTCCATTCCACTCCATTCCATTCAGTTTGATTCCATTCCAATCCATTCCATTACATTCCATTGCATTCCATTCCATTCCATTCTATTCGGGTTGATTCCATTCCATTCAATTCCATTCGGCTTGACTCCGTTCCATTCCATTCCATTCCATTACATTACATTCCGATTGACCCCATTCCATTCCATTCTATTCCATTCCATTCCATTCCATTCCATTCCATTCCATTCGGGTTGATTCCATTCCATTCCATTCCTTTCCACTCCATTCCATTCGTGTTGATTCCATTCCATTCCATTCCATTGGGGTGATTCCATTCTATTGATTCCATTCCATTCCATTCCATTCTATTCGGGTTGATTCCATTCCATTCCATTCCATTCGGGTTGATTCCATTCCATTCAATTCCATTCCATTCCATTCCATTCCATTCCATTCAGTTTGATTCCTTTTCTTTCCATTCCATTCCATTTAGTTCCATTCGCGTTGATTCCATTCCATTCCATTCCATTCCATTCGGGTGGATTCCATTCCATTCCGTTCCTTTCCATTCCATTCCTTTCGATTCGGGTTGATTCCATTCCATTCCATTCTTTTCCATTCCATTCCATTCCATTCCATTCCATTCCATTCCATTCCATTACATTACATTCGGGTTGATTCGCTTCCATTCCATTCCGTTCCCTTTGACTCCATTCCATTCCAGTACATTACATTACATTCCGGTTGATTCCATCCCATTCCATTCCATTCAGGTTGATTCCATTCCATTCCATTCCATTCCATTCCCTTCCATTCCATTCGTGTTGATTCCATTCCGTTCCATTCCATTCCATTCCATTCCATTCCACTCAGGTTGGTTCCATTCCATTCCATTCCATTCCATTCCATTCAGTTTCGTTCCATTCCATTCCATTCCATTCCATTCCATTCCATTCCATTCCATTCCATTCCATTCGGGTTGATTCCATTCCATTCAATTCCATTCCATTCCATTCCATTCCATTCTATTCAGTTTGATTCCTTTTCTTTCCATTCCATTCCATTTAGTTCCATTCGCGTTGATTCCATTCCATTCCATTCCATTCCATTCGGGTGGATTCCATTCCATTCCGTTCCTTTCCATTCCATTCCTTTCGATTCGGGTTGATTCCATTCCATTCCATTCTTTTCCATTCCATTCCATTCCATTCCATTCCATTCCATTCCATTACATTCGGGTTGATTCGCTTCCATTCCATTCCGTTCCCTTTGACTCCATTCCATTCCAGTACATTACATTACATTCCGGTTGATTCCATCCCATTCCATTCCATTCAGGTTGATTCCATTCCATTCCATTCCATTCCATTCCCTTCCATTCCATTCGTGTTGATTCCATTCCGTTCCATTCCATTCCATTCCATTCCATTCCACTCAGGTTGGTTCCATTCCATTCCATTCCATTCCATTCCATTCCATTCAGTTTCGTTCCATTCCATTCCATTCCATTCCATTCCATTCCATTCCATTCGAGTTGATTCCATTCCATTCCATTCCATTCCATTCCATTCCAGTTGATTCAATTCCATTCCTTTCCATTCAATTCCTTTCATTCCATTCCATTCCATTCGGGTTGACTCCATTCCATTGCATTCCATTCCATTCCATTCCATTCCATTCATATAGATTCCATTCCATTCATGTTGATTTCATTACATTCCAATCGAGTTGATTCCATTCCATTCCATTCCATTCCATTTGGGAAGATTCCATTCCATTCCATTCCATCCCATTGCATTCCATTCCATTTGGGCCGATTCCATTCCATTACATTCCATTCCATTCAGGTTGATTCTATTCCTTTCCATTCCATTTCATTCCATTCTGGTTGATTCCGTTCCATGCCATTCCATTCCATTCCATTAGGGTTGATTCCATTGCATTCCATTCCATTCCATTCCATTCCATTCGTGTTGAATCCATTCCATTCCATTCCATTCCATTCCATTCCATTCCATTCCATTCCATGACATTCCATTCAGGTTGGTTCTATTCCATTCCATTCCATTCCGTTCCATTCCATTCGAGTTGTATCCATTCCATTCCATTCCATTACATTCCATTCCATTCCGATTGATTCCATTCCATTCCATACCATAGCATTCCATTCAGGTTGGTTCCATTCCATTCCATTCCATTGCATTCCATTCCATTCCATTCGAGTTGTATCCATTCCATTCCATTCCATTCTATTCCGGTTGATTCCATTCCATTCCATTCCATTCCATTCCATTCCATTCCATTCCATTCCATTCGGGTTGACTCTATTCCATTCCATTCCATTCCATTCCATTCCATTCCATTCCATTCCATTCCATACCATTCAGGTTGATTTCATTCCATTCCATTCCATTCCATTCCGTTGGATTCCTTTCCATTCCATCCCATTCCTTTCCATTCCATTTTATTCGGTTTGATTCCATTGCATTCCATTCCATTCCATTCCATTCCTTTCCAATTCATTCCATTCCATTCCATTCCATTCCTTTCCATTTTATTCCATTCCATTCCATTCAGGTTGATGGCATTTCATTCCATTCCTTTCCATTCCATTTGGGTTGATTCCATCCCATTCCATTGCACTCTATTCCATTCCATCCCATTCCATTCTATTCCATTCCATTCCATTTGTGTTGATTCCATCCCATTCCATTGCACTCTATTCCATTCCATTCCATTCCATTCTATTCCATTCCATTCCATTCCATTCAACTCCAATCCCCTCCACTCCAATCCACTCCACTCCATTCCATTCCAATCAATTCCATTCGGTTTGATTCCATTCCATTCCATTCCATTCCATTCCACTTCATTCCATTCAATTCGGGTTGATTCCTTTCCATTCCATTCCATTACTTTCCATTCCTTTCCATTCCGCTTGATTCCATTCCATTCCATTCCATTCTATTCGGTTTGATTCCATTCCATTCCATTTCATTCCATTCCATTCCTTTCCATTCCATTTTATTCGGGTTGATTCCATTCCATTCCATTCCATTCCATTCCGGTAGGTTCCATTCCATTCCATTCCATTCCATTAGATTCCAATCCATTCCATTCGGGTTGATTCCTTTCCATTCCATTCCATTCCATTCGGGTGGATTCCATTCCATTCCATTCCGTTCGTGTTGATTCCATTTCATTCGATTCCATTCCATTCCATTCCATTCCGATTGATTCCATTCCATTCCATTCCATTCTATTCCATTCCATTCCATTCCATTCCATTCGCGTTGATTCCATTCCATTCCATTCCATTCCATTCCATTCCATTCCGTTCCATTCCATTCCATTGGGGTGATTCGATACTATTCCGTTCCGTTCCATTCCATTCCATTCCATTCCTTTCCATTCCATTCGGGTTGACTCCATTCCTTTCCATTCCATTCGGGTTGCTTTCATTCCATTCCATTCCATTCCATTCCATTCCATTCCATTCCATTCCATTCCATTCCTCTCCATTCCTTTTGATTCTATTCCATTCCATTCCATTCCATTCCATTCCATTCTATTCAGTTTGATTCCCTTCCATTCCATTCCATTCCATTTATTTCCATTCGCGTTGATTCCATTCCATTCCATTCCATTCGGGTGGATTCCATTCCATTCCATTCCATTCCATTCCATTCCATTCCATTCCATTCCATTCCATTCCATTCGGGTTGATTCCATTCCATTCCTTTCCATTCCATTCCTTTCCATTCCATTCCATTCGGGTTGATTCCATTCCACTACATTCCATTAAATTCCATTCCTATCCTTTCGGGTTGATTCCATTCCATTCCATTCCGCTCCATTCCATTCCATTCCATTCCATTACATTACATTCGGGTTGATTCGCTTCCATTCCATTCCGTTCCCTTTGACTCCATTCCATTCCAATCCATTCCATTACATTCCGGTTGATGCCATCCCATTCCATTCCATTCCATTCCATTCAGGTTGATTCCATTCCATTCCCTTCCATTCCATTCCATTCCCTTCGATTCCATTCGTGTTGATTGCACTCCGTTCCATTCCATTCCATTCCATTCCATTCCATATAGGTTGGTTCCATTCCATTCCATTCCATTTCATTCCATTCGGGTGGATTCCATTCCATTCCATTCCATTCCATTCCATTCCATTCCAGTCCATTCGGGTTGATTCCATTCCATTCCATTCCATTCGGGTTGATTCCGTTCCATTCCTTTCCATTCCATTCCTTTCCATTCCATTCCATTCGGGTGGATTCCATTCCATTCCATTCCATTCCATTCCATTCCATTCCATTCCTTTCCATTCGGGTTGATTCCATTCCATTCCATTCCATTCCATTCCATTCAATTCCATTCCATTACATTACATTCGGGTTGATTCGCTTCCATTCCATTCCGTTCCCTTTGACTCCATTCCATTCCATTCCATTACATTCCGGTTGATTCCATCCCATTCCATTCCATTCCATTCCATTCAGGTTGACTCCATTCCATTCCCTATCATTCCATTCGTGTTGATTCCATTCCGTTCCATTCCATTCCATTCCATTCCATTCCATTCCATTCCATTCAGGTTGGTTCCATTCCATTCCATTCCATTTCATTCCATTCGGGTGGAATCCATTCCATTCCATTCCGTTCCATTCCATTCCATTCCATTCCATTCGGGTTGCTTCCATTCCATTCCATTCCGTTCCATTCCGTCCCATTCCATTCCATTCCATTACATTACATTCTGGTTGATTCGCTTCCATTCCATTCCATTCGGTTTGACTCCATTAAATTCCATTCCTTTACATTCCATTCCGGTTGTTTCCATCCCATTCCATTCCATTCCATTCCATTCCGTTCAGGTTGATTCCATTCCATTCCATTCCATTCATTTCAGGTTGATTCCATTCCACTCCATTACGTTCAGATTGATTCCATTCCAATCCATTCCATGCCATTCCATTCCATTCCATTGCATTCCATTCTATTCCATTCAGGTTGATTCCATTCCATTGTATTCTATTCGGGTTGATTGCATTCCATTCCATTCCATTCCACTCCGGTTGATTCCATCCCACTCCATTCCATTGCATTCCATTCCATTCCAATCGGGTTGATTCCATTCCATTCCTTTCCATTCCATTCCTTTCCATTCCTTTCCATTCCATTCCATTCGGGTGGAATCCACTCCATTCCATTCCATTCCATTCCATTCCATTCCATTCCATTCCTTTCCATTCGGGTTGATTCCATTCCATTCCATTCCGTTGCATTCCATTCCATTCCATTCCATTACATTACATTCGGGTTGATTTGCTTCCATTCCATTCCATTAGGTTTGACTCCATTCCATTCCGTTCCATTACATTCCATTCCGGTTGATTCCATCCCATTCCATTGCATTCCATTCTATTCCATTCCATTCCATTCCATTCAGGTTGATTCCATTCCATTCCATTCCATTCCATTCTATTAGGGTTGATTCCCCTCCATTCCATTGCATTCAAGTCCATACCATACTGGGTGATTCCATTCCATTCCATTCCATTCCATTCCATTCATGTTGATTCCATTCCATTCATGTTGATTTCATTACATTCCAATCGAGTTTATTCCATTCCATTCCATTCCATTCCATTTGGGTAGATTCCATTCCATTCCATTCCATCCCATTGCATTCCATTCCATTTGGGCTGATTCCGTTCCATTACATTCCATTCCATTCAGGTTGATTCTATTCTTTTCCATTCCATTCTATTCCATTCTGGTTGATTCCGTTCCATTCCATTCCATTCCATTCCATTCGTATTGATTCCCTTCCATTCCATTCCATTCCATTACATTAGGGTTGATTCCATTCCATTCCATTCCATTCCATTCCATTCCATTCGTGTTGAATCCATTCCATTCCATTCCATTCCATTCCATTCCATTCTATTCACTTTGATTCCCTTCCATTCCATTCCATTCCATTTAGTTCCATTCGCGTTGATTCCATTCCATTCCATTCCATTCGGGTTGATTCCATTCCATTCCATTCCATTCCATTCCATTCCATTCCATTCCATTCAATTTGGGTTGATTCCATTCCATTCTTTCCATTCCATTCCTTTCCATTCCATTCCATTCGGGTGGATTCCATTCCATTCCATTCCATTAAATTCCATTCCTATCCATTCGGGTTGATTCCATTCCATTCCATTCCGCTCCATTCCATTCCATACTATTCCATTCCATTACATTCGGGTTGATTCGCTTCCATTCCATTCCGTTCCCTTTTACTCCATTCCATTCCATTCCATTCCATTACATTCCGGTTGATTCCTTCCCATTCCATTCCATTCCATTCCATTCAGGTTGATTCCATTCCATTCCATTCCATTCCACTCCCTTCCATTCCATTCGTGTTGATTCCACTCCGTTCCATTCCATTCCATTCCATTCCATTCCATTCCATTCCATTCCATTCCATTCCATTCCACAAAGGTTGGTTCCATTCCATTCCATTCCATTTCATTCCATTCGGGTGGATTCCATTCCTTTCCATTCCATTCCATTCCATTCCATTCGGGTTGATTCCATTTCATTCAATTCCGTTCCATTCTGTCCCATTCCTTTCCATTACATTACATTACATTCTGGTTGATTCGCTTCCATTCCATTCCATTCGGTTTGACTCCATTAAATTCCATTCCTTTACATTCCATTCCGGTTGTTTCCATCCCATTCCATTCCATTCCATTCCATTCCATTCAGGTTGATTCCATTCCATTGTATTCTATTCGGGTTGATTCCATTCCATTCCATTCCATTCCACTCCGGTTGATTCCATCCCATTCCATTCCATTGCATTCCATTCCATTCCAATCGGGTTGATTCCATTCCATTCCTTTCCATTCCATTCCTTTCCATTCCTTTCCATTCCATTCCATTCGTGTGGAATCCACTCCATTCCATTCCATTCCATTCCATTCCATTCCTTTCCTTTCGGGTTGATTCCATTCCATTCCATTCCGTTCCATTCCATTCCATTCCATTCCATTACATTACATTCGTGTTGATTTGCTTCCATTCAATTCCATTAGGTTTGACTCCATTCCATTCCATTCCATTCCATTACATTCCATTCCGGTTGATTCCATCTCATTCCATTGCAATCCATTCTATTCCATTCCATTCCATTCAGGTTGATTCCATTCCATTCCATTCCATTCCATTCTATTAGGGTTGATTCCACTCCATTCCATTGCACTCCAGTCCATACCATACTGGGTGATTCCATTCCATTCCATTCCATTCCATTCCATTCCATTCCATTCCATTCCATTCCTTTCCATTCGGGTTGATTCCATTCCATTCCTTTCCATTCCATTCCATTCCATTCGAGTTGATTCCATTCCATTCCATTCCATTCCATTCGATTCCAGTTGATTCAATTCCATTCCAATCCATTCAATTCCTTTCATTCCATTCCATTCCATTCGGGTTGACTCCATTCCATTGCATTCCATTCCATTCCATTCCATTCATGTTGATTCCATTCCATTCATGTTGATTTCATTACATTCCAATCGAGTTGATTCCATTCCATTCCATTCCATTCCATTTGGGTAGATTCCATTCCATTCCATTCCATGCCATTGCATTCCATTCCATTTGGGCTGATTCCATTCCATTACATTCCATTCCATTCAGGTTGATTCTATTCCTTTCCATTCCATTCCATTCCATTCTGGTTGATTCCGTTCCATTCCATTCCATTCCATTCCATTCGTATTGATTCCCTTCCATTCCATTACATTCCATTACATTAGGGTTGATTCCATTCCATTCCATTCCATTCCATTCCATTCGTGTTGAATCCATTCCATTCCATTCCATTCCATTCCATTCCATGCCATTCTATTCAGGTTGGTTCTATTCCATTCCATTCCATTCCATTCGAGTTGTATCCATTCCATTCCATTCCATTACATTCCATTCCATTCCGGTTGATTCCATTCCATTCCATTCCATTCCATTCCATTCCGGTTGACTCTATTCCATTGCATTCAATTCCATTCCATTCCATTCCATTCCATTCCATTCCATTCCATTCCGTTCCATTCAATACCATTCAGGTTGATTTCATTCCATTCTATTCCATTCCACTCCATTCCATTCCATTCCATTCCTTTCCGGTGGTTTCCTTTCCTTTCCATCCCATTCCATTCCATTCCATTTTATTCAGTTTGATTCCATTCCATTCCATTCCATTCCTTTCCAATTCATTGCATTCCATTCCATTCCATTCCTTTCCATTTCATTCCATTCCATTCCATTCAGGTTGTTGGCATTTCATTCCATTCCTTTCCATTCCATTTGGGTTGATTCCATCCCATTCCATTGCACTCTATTCCATTCCATTCCATTCCATTCTATACCATTCCATTCCATTCCATTCCACTCCAATCCCCTCCACTCCACTCCACCCAACTCCATTCCATTCCAATCTATTCCATTCGGTTTGATTCCATTCCATTCCATTCCATTCCATTCCATTCCATTCCATTCCACTTCATTCCATTCAATTCGGGTTGATTCCTTTCCATTCCATTCCATTACTTTCCATTCCATTCCATTCCGCTTGATTCCATTCCATTCCATTCCATTCTATTCGGTTTGATTCCATTCCATTCCATTCCATTCCATTCCATTGGGGTGATACCATACCATTCCATTTCATTCCATTCCATTCCTTTCCATTCCATTTTATTCGGGTTAATTCCATTCCATTCCATTCCATTCCATTCCGGTAGATTCCATTCCATTCCATTCCATTCCATTCCATTAGATTCCAATCCATTCCATTCGGGTTGATTCCTTTCCATTCCATTCCATTCCATTCCATTCCATTCCATTCGGGTGGATTCCATTCCATTCCATTCCATTCCGTTCCATTCCATTCCATTGGGGTGATTCGATACAATTCCGTTCCGTTCCACTCCATTCCATTCCATTCCTTTCCATTCCATTCGGGTTGACTCCATTCCATTCCATTCCATTCGGGTTGCTTTCATTCCATTCCATTCAATTCCATTCCATTCCATTCCACTGCATTCCTTTTGATTCTATTCCATTCCATTCCATTCCATTCCATTCCATTTCATTCTATTCAGTTTGATTCCCTTCCATTCCATTCCATTCCATTTAGTTCCATTCGCGTTGATTCCATTCCATTCCATTCCATTCCATTCCATTGCATTCGTGTTGATTCCATTCCATTCCTTTCCATTCCATTCCATTCCATTGGGGTGATTCCATTCTTTTCCATTCCATTCCATTCCATTCTATTCGAGTTGATTCCATTCCATTACATTCCATTCCCGTTGATTCCATTGCATTCCATTCCATTCTATTCCATTCCATTCCAGTGGATTCCGTTCCATTCCATTCCATTCCATTCCGGTGGATTCCATTCACTCCCATTCCATTCCATTCCATCTTATTCGGTTTGATTCCATTCCATTCCATTCCATTCCATTCCTTTCCATTCCATTCCATTCCATTCCATTCCGTTCAGGTTGATTCCATTCCATTGTATTCTATTCGGGTTGATTCCATTCCATTCCATTCCATTCCACTCCGGTTGATTCCATCCCATTCCATTCCATTGCATTCCATTCAATTCCAATCGGGTTGATTCTATTCCATTCCTTTCCATTCCATTCCTTTCCATTCCTTTCCATTCCATTCCATTCGGGTGGAATCCACTCCATTCCATTCCATTCCATTCCATTCCATTCCATTCCATTCCATTCCTTTCCATTCGGGTTGATTCCATTCCATTCCATTCCGTTTCATTCCATTCCATTCTATTAGGGTTGATTCGACTCCATTCCATTGCATTCCAGTCCATACCATACTGGGTGATTCCATTCCATTCCATTCCATTCCATTCAATTTCATTCCTTTCCATTCGGGTTGATTCCATTCCATTCCTTTCCATTCCATTCCATTCCATTTGTGTTGATTCCATTCCATTCCCTTCCATTCCATTCCATTTGGGTGATTCCATTCTTTTCCATTCCATTCCATTCCATTCTATTCGAGTTGATTCCATTCCATTACATTCCATTCCGGTGGATTCCATTCCATTCCATTCCATTCCATTCCGGTGGAATCCATTCACTCCCATTCCATTCCATTCCATCTTATTCGGTTTCATTCCATTCCATTCCATTCCATTCCATTCCTTTCCATTTCATTCCATTCCATTCCATTTGGGTTGATGGCATTTCATTCTATTCCTTTCCATTCCATTTGGGTTGATTCCATTACATTCCATTACACTATATTCCATTCCATTCCATTCCATTCTATTCCATTCCATTCCATTCCATTGCATTCCATTCCATTCCAATCGGGTTGATTCAATTCCATTCCTTTCCATTCCATTCCTTTCCATTCCATTCCATTCGGGTGGAATCCACTCCATTCCATTCCATTCCATTCCATTCCATTACATTACATTCGGGTTGATTCGCTTCCATTCCATTCCATTAGGTTTGATTCCATTCCATTCCATTCCATTCCATTCCATTCCGGTTGATTCCATCCCATTACATTGCATTCCATTCCATTCCATTCAGGTTGATTCCTTTCCATTCCATTCCATTCCATTCCATTCCATTCTATTAGGGTTGATTCCACTCCATTCCATTGCATTCCAGTCCATACCATACTGGGTGATTCCATTCCATTCCATTCCATTCCATTCCATTCCATTCCATTCCAATCCATTCGGGTTGATTCCATTCCATTCCTTTCCATTCCATTCCATTCCATTCGTGTTGATTCCATTCCATTCCATTCCATTCCATTCCATTGGGGTGATTCCATTCTTTTCCATTCCATTCCATTCCATTCTATTCGAGTTGATTCCATTCCATTACATTCCATTCCGGTTGATTCCATTCCATTCCATTCCATTCTATTCTATTCCATTCCAGTGGATTCCATTCCATTCCATTCCGGTGGATTCCATTCACTCCCATTCCATTCCATTCCATTTAATTCGGTTTGATTCCATTCCATTACATTCCATTCCATTCCTTTCCATTTCATTCCATTCCATTCCATTCGGGTTGATGGCATTTCATTCCATTCCTTTCCATTCCATTTGGGTTGATTCCATCCCATTCCATTGCACTCTATTCCATTCCATTCCATTCCATTCTATTCCATTCCATTCCATTCCATTCCATTCCATTCCATTCCACTCCAATCCCGTCCACTCCACTCCCCTCCATTCCATTCCAATCAATTCCATTCTTGTTGATTCCATTCCATTCCATTCCATTCCATTCCATTCCATTCGGGTTGATTCCATTCCATTTCATTTCATTCCATTCCATTCCATTCCATTCCACTCCATTCCATTCCATTCGGGTTGATTCCTTTCCATTCCAGTCCATTCCTTTCCATTCCATTCCATTCCTGTTGATTCCATTCCTTTCCATTCGGGTTGATTCCATTCCATTCCATTCCATTCAATTGGGGTGATTCAACCCATTCCATTTCATTCCATTCCATTCCTTTCCATTCCATTTTTTTCGGGTTGATTCCATTCCATTACATTCCATTCCATTCCGGTTGATTCCGTTCCATTCCATTTCATTCCATTCCATTCCATTCCGGTAGATTCCATTCCATTCCATTCCATTCCAATCCTTTGCATTCGGGTTGATTCCTTTAAATTCCATTCCATTCCATGCCATTCGTGTTGATTGCATTTCATTCGATTCCATTCCATTCCCTTCCATTCCGATTGATTCCCTTCCATTCCATTCTATTCCATTCCATTCCATTTCATTCGGGTTGATACCATTCCATTCCATTCCATTCCATTCCATTCCATTCCACTCCGTTCCATTCCATTCCATTGGGGTGATGCGATTCTATTCCGTTCCGTTCCATTCCATTCCATTCCATTCGGGTTGATTCCACTCCATTGCATTCCATTCGGATTGATTCCATTCCATTGCATTCCATTCGGATTGATTCCATTCCATTCTATTCCATTCCATTCCATTCCTTTTGATTCTATTCCATTCTATTCCATTGCATTCCATTCCATTCCATTCCATTTCGTTCCATTCGCGTTGATTCCATTTCATTCCATTCCATTCCATTTCATCCCATTCCATTCCATTCGGGTTGACTCCATTCCATTCCTTTCCATTCCATTCCTTTCCATTCCATTCCTTTCCATTCCATTCGGGTCATTCCATTCCATTCCATTCCATTCCATTCCATTCCATTCCTTTCCATTCGGGTTGATTCCATTCCATTCCATTCCGTTCCTTTCCATCCCATTCCATTCCATTACATTCTGGTTGATTCGCTACCATTCCATTCCATTCGGTTTGACTCCATTCCATTGCATTCCATTACATTCCATTCCGGTTTTTTCCGTCCCATTCCATTCCATTCCATTCCATTCAGGTTGATTCCATTCCATTCCATTCCATTTCTTTCCATTCCATTCTGGTTGATTCCATTCCACTCCACTCCGTTCAGTTTGATTCCATTCCAATCCATTCCATTACATTCCATTGCATTCCATTCTATTCCATTCAGGTTGATTGCATTCCATTCCATTCCATTGAATTGGGTTGATTCCATTCCATTCCATTTCATTCCATTCCATTCCTTTCCATTCCATTTTATTCGGGTTGATTCCAATCCATTGCATTCCATTCCATTCCAGTTGATTCCGTTCCATTCCATTCCATTCCATTCCATTCCGATTGATTCCATTCCATTCCATTCCATTCTATTCCATTCCATTCCATTTCATTCGGGTTGATTCCATTCCATTCCATTCCACTCCGTTCCATTCCATTCCATTGGGGTGATGCGATTCTATTCCGTTACGATCCATTCCATTCCATTCCATTCTGGTTGATTCCATTCCATTGCATTCCATTCAGTTTGATTCCTTTCCATTCCATTCCATTCCATTTCGTTCCATTCGCGTTGATTCCATTCCATTCCATTCCATTCCATTCCATTCCATTCCATTCGGGTGGATTCCATTCCATTCCGTTCCTTTCCATTCCATTCCTTTCGATTCGCGTTGATTCCATTCCATTCCATTCTTTTCCATTCCAATCCATTCCATTCCATTCCATTACATTCCATTACATTCGGGTTGATTCGCTTCCATTCCATTCCGTTCCCTTTGACTCCATTCCATTCCAGTACATTACATTACATTCCGGTTGATTCCATCCCATTCCATTCCATTCAGGTTGATTCCATTCCATTCCATTCCATTCCATTCCCTTCCATTCCATTCGTGTTGATTCCATTCCGTTCCATTTCATTCCATTCCATTCCATTCCATTCCACTCAGGTTGGTTCCATTCCATTCCATTCCATTCCATTCCATTCCATTCAGTTTCGTTCCATTCCATTCCATTCCATTACATTCCATTCCATTCCATTCGAGTTCATTCCATTCCATTCCATTCCATTCCATTCCAGTTGATTCAATTCCATTCCTTTCCATTCAATTCCTTTCATTCCATTCCATTCCATTCGGGTTGACTCCATTCCATTGCATTCCATTCCATTCCATTCCATTCCATTCCATTCATATTGATTCCATTCCATTCATGTTGATTTCATTACATTCCAATCGAGTTGATTCCATTCCATTCCATTCCATTCCATTTGGGTAGATTCCATTCCATTCCATTCCATCCCATTGCATTCCATTCCATTTGGGCCGATTCCATTCCATTACATTCCATTCCATTCAGGTTGATTCTATTCCTTTCCATTCCATTTCATTCCATTCTTGTTGATTCCGTTCCATGCCATTCCATTCCATTCCATTAGGGTTGATTCCATTGAATTCCATTCCATTCCATTCCATTCCATTCGTGTTGAATCCATTCTATTCCATTCCATTCCATTCCATTCCATTCCATTCCATGACATTCCATTCAGGTTGGTTCTATTCCTTTCCATTCCATTCCGTTCCATTCCATTCGAGTTGTATCCATTCCATTCCATTCCATTACATTCCATTACATTCCGATTGATTCCATTCCATTCCATACCATACCATTCCATTCACGTTGGTTCCATTCCATTCCATTCCATTGCATTCCATTCCATTCCATTCGAGTTGTATCCATTCCATTCCATTCCACTCCATTCCATTCTATTCCGGTTGATTCCATTCCATTACATTCCATTCCATTCCATTCCATTCCATTCGTGTTGACTCTATTCCATTCCATTCCATTCCATTCCATTCCATTCCATTCCATTCCATTCCAT
Source organism: Pan paniscus (assembly GCF_029289425.2). Classification (NCBI taxonomy): domain Eukaryota; kingdom Metazoa; phylum Chordata; class Mammalia; order Primates; family Hominidae; genus Pan; species Pan paniscus. The sequence continues at coordinate 62,865,173 of NC_073260.2, forward strand.
ACCATTCAAGTTGATTTCATTCCATTCCATTCCATTCCATTCCATTCCATTCCATTCCGGTGGATTCCTTTCCATTCCATCCCATTCCATTCCATTCCATTTTATTCGGTTTGATTCCATTGCATTCCATTCCATTCCATTCCATTCCTTTCCAATTCATTCCATTCCATTCCATTCCATTCCTTTCCATTTTATTCCATTCCATTCCATTCAGGTTGATGGCATTTCATTCCATTCCTTTCCATTCCATTTGGGTTGATTCCATCCCATTCCATTGCACTCTATTCCATTCCATTCCATTCCATTCTATTCCATTCCATTCCATTTGTGTTGATTCCATCCCATTCCATTGCACTCTATTCCATTCCATTCCATTCCATTCTATTCCATTCCATTCCATTCCATTCAACTCCAATCCCCTCCACTCCACTCCACTCCACTCCATTCCATTCCAATCAATTCCATTCGGTTTGATTCCATTCCATTCCATTCCATTCCATTCCATTCCACTTCATTCCATTCAATTCGGGTTGATTCCTTTCCATTCCATTCCATTACTTTCCATTCCGTTCCATTCCGCTTGATTCCATTCCATTCCATTCCATTCTATTCGGTTTGATTCCATTCCATTCCATTCCATTCCATTTGGGAGATTCCATTCCGTTCCATTTCATTCCATTCCATTCCTTTCCATTCCATTTTATTCGGGTTGATTCCATTCCATTCCATTCCATTCCATTCCGGTAGGTTCCATTCCATTCCATTCCATTCCATTAGATTTCAATCCATTCCATTCGGGTTGATTCCTTTCCATTCCATTCCATTCCATTCCATTCCATTCCATTCCATTCCATTCGGGTGGATTCCATTCCATTCCATTCCGTTCGTGTTGATTCCATTTCATTCGATTCCATTCCATTCCATTCCATTCCGATTGATTCCATTCCATTCCATTCCATTCTATTCCATTCCATTCCATTCCATTCGCGTTGATTCCATTCCATTCCATTCCATTCCATTCCGTTCCATTCCATTCCATTGGGGTGATTCCATACTATTCCGTTCCGTTCCATTCCATTCCATTCCATTCCTTTCCATTCCATTCGGGTTGAATCCATTCCATTCCATTCCATTCGGGTTGCTTTCATTCCATTCCATTCCATTCCATTCCATTCCATTCCATTCCATTCCATTCCTCTCCATTCCTTTTGACTCTATTCCATTCCATTCCATTCCATTCCATTCCATTCTATTCAGTTTGATTCCCTTCCTTTCCATTCCATTCCATTTATTTCCATTCGCGTTGATTCCATTCCATTCCATTCCATTCCATTCGGGTGGATTCCATTCCATTCCATTCCATTCCATTCCATTCCATTCCATTCCATTCCATTCCATTCGGGTTGATTCCATTCCATTCCTTTCCATTCCATTCCTTTCCATTCCATTCCATTCGGGTTGATTCCATTCCACTACATTCCATTAAATTCCATTCCTCTCCTTTCGGGTTGATTCCATTCCATTCCATTCCGCTCCATTCCATTCCATTCCATTCCATTCCATTACATTACATTCGGGTTGATTCGCTTCCATTCCATTCCGTTCCCTTTGACTCCATTCCATTCCATTCCATTCCATTACATTCCGGTTGATGCCATCCCATTCCATTCCATTCCATTCCATTCAGGTTGATTCCATTCCATTCCCTTCCATTCCATTCCATTCCCTTCGATTCCATTCGTGTTGATTCCACTCCGTTCCATTCCATTCCATTCCATTCCATTCCATATAGGTTGGTTCCATTCCATTCCATTCCATTTCATTCCATTCGGGTGGATTCCATTCCATTCCATTCCATTCCATTCCATTCCATTCCATTCCATTCCGTTCCAGTCCATTCGGGTTGATTCCATTCCATTCCATTCCATTCGGGTTGATTCCATTCCATTCCTTTCCATTCCATTCCTTTCCATTCCATTCCATTCGGGTGGATTCCATTCCATTCCATTCCATTCCTTTCCATTCGGGTTGATTCCATTCCATTCCATTCCGTTCCATTCCATTCCATTCCATTCCATTCCATTCCATTCCATTACATTCGGGTTGATTCGCTTCCATTCCATTCCGTTCCCTTTGACTCCATTCCATTCCATTCCATTACATTCCGGTTGATTCCATCCCATTCCATTCCATTCCATTCCATTCAGGTTGACTCCATTCCTTTCCCTATCATTCCATTCGTGTTGATTCCATTCCGTTCCATTCCATTCCATTCCATTCCATTCCATTCCATTCCATTCAGGTTGGTTCCATTCCATTCCATTCCATTTCATTCCATTCGGGTGGATTCCATTCCATTCCATTCCGTTCCATTCCATTCCATTCCATTCCATTCGGGTTGCTTCCATTCCATTCCATTCCGTTCCATTCCGTCCCATTCCATTCCATTCCATTACATTACATTCTGGTTGATTCGCTTCCATTCCATTCCATTCGGTTTGACTCCATTAAATTCCATTCCTTTACATTCCATTCCGGTTGTTTCCATCCCATTCCATTCCATTCCATTCCATTCCGTTCAGGTTGATTCCATTCCATTCCATTCCATTCATTTCAGGTTGATTCCATTCCACTCCATTACGTTCAGATTGATTCCATTCCAATCCATTCCATGCCATTCCATTCCATTCCATTGCATTCCATTCTATTCCATTCAGGTTGATTCCATTCCATTGTATTCTATTCGGGTTGATTGCATTCCATTCCATTCCATTCCACTCCGGTTGATTCCATCCCACTCCATTCCGTTGCATTCCATTCCATTCCAATCGGGTTGATTCCATTCCATTCCTTTCCATTCCATTCCTTTCCATTCCTTTCCATTCCATTCCATTCGGGTGGAATCCACTCCATTCCATTCCATTCCATTCCATTCCATTCCATTCCATTCCTTTCCATTCGGGTTGATTCCATTCCATTCCATTCCGTTGCATTCCATTCCATTCCATTCCATTACATTACATTCGGGTTGATTTGCTTCCATTCCATTCCATTAGGTTTGACTCCATTCCATTCCGTTCCATTACATTCCATTCCGGTTGATTCCATCCCATTCCATTGCATTCCATTCTATTCCATTCCATTCCATTCCATTCAGGTTGATTCCATTCCATTCCATTCCATTCCATTCTATTAGGGTTGATTCCCCTCCATTCCATTGCATTCAAGTCCATACCATACTGGGTGATTCCATTCCATTCCATTCCATTCCATTCCATTCCATTCATGTTGATTCCATTCCATTCATGTTGATTTCATTACATTCCAATCGAGTTTATTCCATTCCATTCCATTCCATTCCATTTGGGTAGATTCCATTCCATTCCATTCCATCCCATTGCATTCCATTCCATTTGGGCTGATTCCGTTCCATTACATTCCATTCCATTCAGGTTGATTCTATTCTTTTCCATTCCATTCTATTCCATTCTGGTTGATTCCGTTCCATTCCATTCCATTCCATTCCATTCGTATTGATTCCCTTCCATTCCATTCCATTCCATTACATTAGGGTTGATTCCATTCCATTCCATTCCATTCCATTCCATTCCATTCGTGTTGAATCCATTCCATTCCATTCCATTCCATTCCATTCCATTCTATTCAGTTTGATTCCCTTCCATTCCATTCCATTCCATTTAGTTCCATTCGCGTTGATTCCATTCCATTCCATTCCATTCGGGTTGATTCCATTCCATTCCATTCCATTCCATTCCATTCCATTCCATTCCATTCCATTCGGGTTGATTCCATTCCATTCTTTCCATTCCATTCCTTTCCATTCCATTCCATTCGGGTGGATTCCATTCCATTCCATTCCATTAAATTCCATTCCTATCCATTCGGGTTGATTCCATTCCATTCCATTCCGCTCCATTCCATTCCATACTATTCCATTCCATTACATTCGGGTTGATTCGCTTCCATTCCATTCCGTTCCCTTTTACTCCATTCCATTCCATTCCATTCCATTACATTCCGGTTGATTCCTTCCCATTCCATTCCATTCCATTCCATTCAGGTTGATTCCATTCCATTCCATTCCATTCCACTCCCTTCCATTCCATTCGTGTTGATTCCACTCCGTTCCATTCCATTCCATTCCATTCCATTCCATTCCATTCCATTCCATTCCACAAAGGTTGGTTCCATTCCATTCCATTCCATTTCATTCCATTCGGGTGGATTCCATTCCTTTCCATTCCATTCCATTCCATTCCATTCGGGTTGATTCCATTTCATTCCATTCCGTTCCATTCTGTCCCATTCCTTTCCATTACATTACATTACATTCTGGTTGATTCGCTTCCATTCCATTCCATTCGGTTTGACTCCATTAAATTCCATTCCTTTACATTCCATTCCGGTTGTTTCCATCCCATTCCATTCCATTCCATTCCATTCCATTCAGGTTGATTCCATTCCATTGTATTCTATTCGGGTTGATTCCATTCCATTCCATTCCATTCCACTCCGGTTGATTCCATCCCATTCCATTCCATTGCATTCCATTCCATTCCAATCGGGTTGATTCCATTCCATTCCTTTCCATTCCATTCCTTTCCATTCCTTTCCATTCCATTCCATTCGTGTGGAATCCACTCCATTCCATTCCATTCCATTCCATTCCATTCCTTTCCTTTCGGGTTGATTCCATTCCATTCCATTCCGTTCCATTCCATTCCATTCCATTCCATTACATTACATTCGTGTTGATTTGCTTCCATTCAATTCCATTAGGTTTGACTCCATTCCATTCCATTCCATTACATTCCATTCCGGTTGATTCCATCTCATTCCATTGCATTCCATTCTATTCCATTCCATTCCATTCAGGTTGATTCCATTCCATTCCATTCCATTCCATTCTATTAGGGTTGATTCCACTCCATTCCATTGCACTCCAGTCCATACCATACTGGGTGATTCCATTCCATTCCATTCCATTCCATTCCATTCCATTCCATTCCTTTCCATTCGGGTTGATTCCATTCCATTCCTTTCCATTCCATTCCATTCCATTCGAGTTGATTCCATTCCATTCCATTCCATTCCATTCGATTCCAGTTGATTCAATTCCATTCCAATCCATTCAATTCCTTTCATTCCATTCCATTCCATTCGGGTTGACTCCATTCCATTGCATTCCATTCCATTCCATTCCATTCATGTTGATTCCATTCCATTCATGTTGATTTCATTACATTCCAATCGAGTTGATTCCATTCCATTCCATTCCATTCCATTTGGGTAGATTCCATTCCATTCCATTCCATGCCATTGCATTCCATTCCATTTGGGCTGATTCCATTCCATTACATTCCATTCCATTCAGGTTGATTCTATTCCTTTCCATTCCATTCCATTCCATTCTGGTTGATTCCGTTCCATTCCATTCCATTCCATTCCATTCGTATTGATTCCCTTCCATTCCATTACATTCCATTACATTAGGGTTGATTCCATTCCATTCCATTCCATTCCATTCCATTCGTGTTGAATCCATTCCATTCCATTCCATTCCATTCCATTCCATGCCATTCTATTAAGGTTGGTTCTATTCCATTCCATTCCATTCCATTCGAGTTGTATCCATTCCATTCCATTCCATTACATTCCATTCCATTCCGGTTGATTCCATTCCATTCCATTCCATTCCATTCCATTCCGGTTGACTCTATTCCATTGCATTCAATTCCATTCCATTCCATTCCATTCCATTCCATTCCATTCCATTCCGTTCCATTCAATACCATTCAGGTTGATTTCATTCCATTCTATTCCATTCCACTCCATTCCATTCCATTCCATTCCTTTCCGGTGGTTTCCTTTCCTTTCCATCCCATTCCATTCCATTCCATTTTATTCAGTTTGATTCCATTCCATTCCATTCCATTCCTTTCCAATTCATTGCATTCCATTCCATTCCATTCCTTTCCATTTCATTCCATTCCATTCCATTCAGGTTGATGGCATTTCATTCCATTCCTTTCCATTCCATTTGGGTTGATTCCATCCCATTCCATTGCACTCTATTCCATTCCATTCCATTCCATTCTATACCATTCCATTCCATTCCATTCCACTCCAATCCCCTCCACTCCACTCCACCCAACTCCATTCCATTCCAATCTATTCCATTCGGTTTGATTCCATTCCATTCCATTCCATTCCATTCCATTCCATTCCATTCCACTTCATTCCATTCAATTCGGGTTGATTCCTTTCCATTCCATTCCATTACTTTCCATTCCATTCCATTCCGCTTGATTCCATTCCATTCCATTCCATTCTATTCGGTTTGATTCCATTCCATTCCATTCCATTCCATTCCATTGGGGTGATACCATACCATTCCATTTCATTCCATTCCATTCATTTCCATTCCATTTTATTCGGGTTAATTCCATTCCATTCCATTCCATTCCATTCCGGTAGATTCCATTCCATTCCATTCCATTCCATTCCATTAGATTCCAATCCATTCCATTCGGGTTGATTCCTTTCCATTCCATTCCATTCCATTCCATTCCATTCCATTCCATTCGGGTGGATTCCATTCCATTCCATTCCATTCCGTTCCATTCCATTCCATTGGGGTGATTCGATACAATTCCGTTCCGTTCCACTCCATTCCATTCCATTCCTTTCCATTCCATTCGGGTTGACTCCATTCCATTCCATTCCATTCGGGTTGCTTTCATTCCATTCCATTCAATTCCATTCCATTCCATTCCACTGCATTCCTTTTGATTCTATTCCATTCCATTCCATTCCATTCCATTCCATTTCATTCTATTCAGTTTGATTCCCTTCCATTCCATTCCATTCCATTTAGTTCCATTCGCGTTGATTCCATTCCATTCCATTCCATTCCATTGCATTCGTGTTGATTCCATTCCATTCCTTTCCATTCCATTCCATTCCATTGGGGTGATTCCATTCTTTTCCATTCCATTCCATTCCATTCTATTCGAGTTGATTCCATTCCATTACATTCCATTCCCGTTGATTCCATTGCATTCCATTCCATTCTATTCCATTCCATTCCAGTGGATTCCGTTCCATTCCATTCCATTCCATTCCGGTGGATTCCATTCACTCCCATTCCATTCCATTCCATCTTATTCGGTTTGATTCCATTCCATTCCATTCCATTCCATTCCTTTCCATTCCATTCCATTCCATTCCATTCCGTTCAGGTTGATTCCATTCCATTGTATTCTATTCGGGTTGATTCCATTCCATTCCATTCCATTCCACTCCGGTTGATTCCATCCCATTCCATTCCATTGCATTCCATTCAATTCCAATCGGGTTGATTCTATTCCATTCCTTTCCATTCCATTCCTTTCCATTACTTTCCATTCCATTCCATTCGGGTGGAATCCACTCCATTCCATTCCATTCCATTCCATTCCATTCCATTCCATTCCATTCCATTCCTTTCCATTCGGGTTGATTCCATTCCATTCCATTCCGTTTCATTCCATTCCATTCTATTAGGGTTGATTCGACTCCATTCCATTGCATTCCAGTCCATACCATACTGGGTGATTCCATTCCATTCCATTCCATTCCATTCAATTTCATTCCTTTCCATTCGGGTTGATTCCATTCCATTCCTTTCCATTCCATTCCATTCCATTTGTGTTGATTCCATTCCATTCCCTTCCATTCCATTCCATTTGGGTGATTCCATTCTTTTCCATTCCATTCCATTCCATTCTATTCGAGTTGATTCCATTCCATTACATTCCATTCCGGTGGATTCCATTCCATTCCATTCCATTCCATTCCGGTGGAATCCATTCACTCCCATTCCATTCCATTCCATCTTATTCGGTTTCATTCCATTCCATTCCATTCCATTCCATTCCTTTCCATTTCATTCCATTCCATTCCATTTGGGTTGATGGCATTTCATTCTATTCCTTTCCATTACATTTGGGTTGATTCCATTACATTCCATTACACTATATTCCATTCCATTCCATTCCATTCTATTCCATTCCATTCCATTCCATTGCATTCCATTCCATTCCAATCGGGTTGATTCAATTCCATTCCTTTCCATTCCATTCCTTTCCATTCCATTCCATTCGGGTGGAATCCACTCCATTCCATTCCATTCCATTCCATTCCATTCCATTCCATTACATTCGGGTTGATTCGCTTCCATTCCATTCCATTAGGTTTGATTCCATTCCATTCCATTCCATTCCATTCCATTCCGGTTGATTCCATCCCATTACATTGCATTCCATTCCATTCCATTCAGGTTGATTCCTTTCCATTCCATTCCATTCCATTCCATTCTATTAGGGTTGATTCCACTCCATTCCATTGCATTCCAGTCCATACCATACTGGGTGATTCCATTCCATTCCATTCCATTCCATTCCATTCCATTCCATTCCAATCCATTCGGGTTGATTCCATTCCATTCCTTTCCATTCCATTCCATTCCATTCGTGTTGATTCCATTCCATTCCATTCCATTCCATTCCATTGGGGTGATTCCATTCTTTTCCATTCCATTCCATTCCATTCTATTCGAGTTGATTCCATTCCATTACATTCCATTCCGGTTGATTCCATTCCATTCCATTCCATTCTATTCTATTCCATTCCAGTGGATTCCATTCCATTCCATTCCGGTGGATTCCATTCACTCCCATTCCATTCCATTCCATTTAATTCGGTTTGATTCCATTCCATTACATTCCATTCCATTCCTTTCCATTTCATTCCATTCCATTCCATTCGGGTTGATGGCATTTCATTCCATTCCTTTCCATTCCATTTGGGTTGATTCCATCCCATTCCATTGCACTCTATTCCATTCCATTCCATTCCATTCTATTCCATTCCATTCCATTCCATTCCATTCCATTCCATTCCACTCCAATCCCGTCCACTCCACTCCCCTCCATTCCATTCCAATCAATTCCATTCTTGTTGATTCCATTCCATTCCATTCCATTCCATTCCATTCCATTCGGGTTGATTCCATTCCATTTCATTTCATTCCATTCCATTCCATTCCATTCCACTCCATTCCATTCCATTCGGGTTGATTCCTTTCCATTCCAGTCCATTCCTTTCCATTCCATTCCATTCCTGTTGATTCCATTCCTTTCCATTCGGGTTGATTCCATTCCATTCCATTCCATTCAATTGGGGTGATTCAACCCATTCCATTTCATTCCATTCCATTCCTTTCCATTCCATTTTTTTCGGGTTGATTCCATTCCATTACATTCCATTCCATTCCGGTTGATTCCGTTCCATTCCATTTCATTCCATTCCATTCCATTCCGGTAGATTCCATTCCATTCCATTCCATTCCAATCCTTTGCATGCGGGTTGATTCCTTTAAATTCCATTCCATTCCATGCCATTCGTGTTGATTGCATTTCATTCGATTCCATTCCATTCCCTTCCATTCCGATTGATTCCCTTCCATTCCATTCTATTCCATTCCATTCCATTTCATTCGGGTTGATACCATTCCATTCCATTCCATTCCATTCCATTCCATTCCACTCCGTTCCATTCCATTCCATTGGGGTGATGCGATTCTATTCCGTTCCGTTCCATTCCATTCCATTCCATTCGGGTTGATTCCACTCCATTGCATTCCATTCGGATTGATTCCATTCCATTGCATTCCATTCGGATTGATTCCATTCCATTCTATTCCATTCCATTCCATTCCTTTTGATTCTATTTCATTCTATTCCATTGCATTCCATTCCATTCCATTCCATTTCGTTCCATTCGCGTTGATTCCATTTCATTCCATTCCATTCCATTTCATCCCATTCCATTCCATTCGGGTTGACTCCATTCCATTCCTTTCCATTCCATTCCTTTCCATTCCATTCCTTTCCATTCCATTCGGGTCATTCCATTCCATTCCATTCCATTCCATTCCATTCCATTCCTTTCCATTCGGGTTGATTCCATTCCATTCCATTCCGTTCCTTTCCATCCCATTCCATTCCATTACATTCTGGTTGATTCGCTACCATTCCATTCCATTCGGTTTGACTCCATTCCATTGCATTCCATTACATTCCATTCCGGTTTTTTCCGTCCCATTCCATTCCATTCCATTCCATTCAGGTTGATTCCATTCCATTCCATTCCATTTCTTTCCATTCCATTCTGGTTGATTCCATTCCACTCCACTCCGTTCAGTTTGATTCCATTCCAATCCATTCCATTACATTCCATTGCATTCCATTCTATTCCATTCAGGTTGATTGCATTCCATTCCATTCCATGGAATTGGGTTGATTCCATTCCATTCCATTTCATTCCATTCCATTCCTTTCCATTCCATTTTATTCGGGTTGATTCCAATCCATTGCATTCCATTCCATTCCAGTTGATTCCGTTCCATTCCATTCCATTCCATTCCATTCCGATTGATTCCATTCCATTCCATTCCATTCTATTCCATTCCATTCCATTTCATTCGGGTTGATTCCATTCCATTCCATTCCACTCCGTTCCATTCCATTCCATTGGGGTGATGCGATTCTATTCCGTTACGATCCATTCCATTCCATTCCATTCTGGTTGATTCCATTCCATTGCATTCCATTCAGTTTGATTCCTTTCCATTCCATTCCATTCCATTTCGTTCCATTCGCGTTGATTCCATTCCATTCCATTCCATTCCATTCCATTCCATTCGGGTGGATTCCATTCCATTCCGTTCCTTTCCATTCCATTCCTTTCGATTCGCGTTGATTCCATTCCATTCCATTCTTTTCCATTCCAATCCATTCCATTCCATTCCATTACATTCCATTACATTCGGGTTGATTCGCTTCCATTCCATTCCGTTCCCTTTGACTCCATTCCATTCCAGTACATTACATTACATTCCGGTTGATTCCATCCCATTCCATTCCATTCAGGTTGATTCCATTCCATTCCATTCCATTCCATTCCCTTCCATTCCATTCGTGTTGATTCCATTCCGTTCCATTTCATTCCATTCCATTCCATTCCATTCCACTCAGGTTGGTTCCATTCCATTCCATTCCATTCCATTCCATTCAGTTTCGTTCCATTCCATTCCATTCCATTACATTCCATTCCATTCCATTCGAGTTCATTCCATTCCATTCCATTCCATTCCATTCCAGTTGATTCAATTCCATTCCTTTCCATTCAATTCCTTTCATTCCATTCCATTCCATTCGGGTTGACTCCATTCCATTGCATTCCATTCCATTCCATTCCATTCCATTCATATTGATTCCATTCCATTCATGTTGATTTCATTACATTCCAATCGAGTTGATTCCATTCCATTCCATTCCATTCCATTTGGGTAGATTCCATTCCATTCCATTCCATCCCATTGCATTCCATTCCATTTGGGCCGATTCCATTCCATTACATTCCATTCCATTCAGGTTGATTCTATTCCTTTCCATTCCATTTCATTCCATTCTTGTTGATTCCGTTCCATGCCATTCCATTCCATTCCATTAGGGTTGATTCCATTGAATTCCATTCCATTCCATTCCATTCCATTCGTGTTGAATCCATTCTATTCCATTCCATTCCATTCCATTCCATTCCATTCCATTCCATGACATTCCATTCAGGTTGGTTCTATTCCTTTCCATTCCATTCCGTTCCATTCCATTCGAGTTGTATCCATTCCATTCCATTCCATTACATTCCATTACATTCCGATTGATTCCATTCCATTCCATACCATACCATTCCATTCACGTTGGTTCCATTCCATTCCATTCCATTGCATTCCATTCCATTCCATTCGAGTTGTATCCATTCCATTCCATTCCACTCCATTCCATTCTATTCCGGTTGATTCCATTCCATTCCATTCCATTCCATTCCATTCCATTCCATTCGTGTTGACTCTATTCCATTCCATTCCATTCCATTCCATTCCATTCCATTCCATTCCATTCCATACCATTCAGGTTGATTTCATTCCATTCCATTCCACTCCATTCCATTCCATTCCATTCCGGTGGATTCCTTTCCATTCCATCCCATTCCATTCCATTCCATTTTATTCGGTTTGATTCCATTGCATTCCATTCCATTCCATTCCATTCCTTTCCAATTCATTCCATTCCATTCCATTCCATTCCTTTCCATTTTATTCCATTCCATTCCATTCAGGTTGATGGCATTTCATTCCATTCCTTTCCATTCCATTTGGGTTGATTCCATCCCATTCCATTGCACTCTATTCCATTCCATTCCATTCCATTCTATTCCATTCCATTCCATTTGTGTTGATTCCATCCCATTCCATTGCACTCTATTCCATTCCATTCCATTCCATTCTATTCCATTCCATTCCATTCCATTCAACTCCAATCCCCTCCACTCCACTCCACTCCACTCCATTCCATTCCAATCAATTCCATTCGGTTTGATTCCATTCCATTCCATTCCATTCCATTCCATTCCACTTCATTCCATTCAATTCGGGTTGATTCCTTTCCATTCCATTCCATTACTTTCCATTCCGTTCCATTCCGCTTGATTCCATTCCATTCCATTCCATTCTATTCGGTTTGATTCCATTCCATTCCATTCCATTCCATTTGGGAGATTCCATTCCATTCCATTTCATTCCATTCCATTCCTTTCCATTCCATTTTATTCGGGTTGATTCCATTCCATTCCATTCCATTCCATTCCGGTAGGTTCCATTCCATTCCATTCCATTCCATTAGATTTCAATCCATTCCATTCGGGTTGATTCCTTTCCATTCCATTCCATTCCATTCCATTCCATTCCATTCCATTCGGGTGGATTCCATTCCATTCCATTCCGTTCGTGTTGATTCCATTTCATTCGATTCCATTCCATTCCATTCCATTCCGATTGATTCCATTCCATTCCATTCCATTCTATTCCATTCCATTCCATTCCATTCGCGTTGATTCCATTCCATTCCATTCCATTCCATTCCGTTCCATTCCATTCCATTGGGGTGATTCCATACTATTCCGTTCCGTTCCATTCCATTCCATTCCATTCCTTTCCATTCCATTCGGGTTGAATCCATTCCATTCCATTCCATTCGGGTTGCTTTCATTCCATTCCATTCCATTCCATTCCATTCCATTCCATTCCATTCCATTCCTCTCCATTCCTTTTGACTCTATTCCATTCCATTCCATTCCATTCCATTCCATTCTATTCAGTTTGATTCCCTTCCTTTCCATTCCATTCTATTTATTTCCATTCGCGTTGATTCCATTCCATTCCATTCCATTCCATTCGGGTGGATTCCATTCCATTCCATTCCATTCCATTCCATTCCATTCCATTCCATTCCATTCGGGTTGATTCCATTCCATTCCTTTCCATTCCATTCCTTTCCATTCCATTCCATTCGGGTTGATTCCATTCCACTACATTCCATTAAATTCCATTCCTCTCCTTTCGGGTTGATTCCATTCCATTCCATTCCGCTCCATTCCATTCCATTCCATTCCATTCCAGTACATTCGGGTTGATTCGCTTCCATTCCATTCCGTTCCCTTTGACTCCATTCCATTCCATTCCATTCCATTACATTCCGGTTGATGCCATCCCATTCCATTCCATTCCATTCCATTCAGGTTGATTCCATTCCATTCCCTTCCATTCCATTCCATTCCCTTCGATTCCATTCGTGTTGATTCCACTCCGTTCCATTCCATTCCATTCCATTCCATTCCATATAGGTTGGTTCCATTCCATTCCATTCCATTTCATTCCATTCGGGTGGATTCCATTCCATTCCATTCCATTCCATTCCATTCCATTCCATTCCGTTCCAGTCCATTCGGGTTGATTCCATTCCATTCCATTCCATTCGGGTTGATTCCATTCCATTCCTTTCCATTCCATTCCTTTCCATTCCATTCCATTCGGGTGGATTCCATTCCATTCCATTCCATTCCTTTCCATTCGGGTTGATTCCATTCCATTCCATTCCGTTCCATTCCATTCCATTCCATTCCATTCCATTACATTACATTCGGGTTGATTCGCTTCCATTCCATTCCGTTCCCTTTGACTCCATTCCATTCCATTCCATTACATTCCGGTTGATTCCATCCCATTCCATTCCATTCCATTCCATTCAGGTTGACTCCATTCCATTCCATATCATTCCATTCGTGTTGATTCCATTCCGTTCCATTCCATTCCATTCCATTCCATTCCATTCCATTCCATTCAGGTTGGTTCCATTCCATTCCATTCCATTTCATTCCATTCGGGTGGATTCCATTCCATTCCATTCCGTTCCATTCCATTCCATTCCATTCCATTCGGGTTGCTTCCATTCCATTCCATTCCGTTCCTTTCCGTCACATTCCATTCCATTCCATTACATTACATTCTGGTTGATTCGCTTCCATTCCATTCCATTCGGTTTGACTCCATTAAATTCCATTCCTTTACATTCCATTCCGGTTGTTTCCATCCCATTCCATTCCATTCCATTCCATTCCGTTCAGGTTGATTCCATTCCATTCCATTCCATTCCTTTCAGGTTGATTCCATTCCACTCCATTACGTTCAGTTTGATTCCATTCCAATCCATTCCATGCCATTCCATTCCATTCCATTTCATTCCATTCTATTCCATTCAGGTTGATTCCATTCCATTGTATTCTATTCGGGTTGATTGCATTCCATTCCATTCCATTCCACTCCGTTTGATTCCATCCCATTCCATTCCATTGCATTCCATTCCATTCCAATCGGGTTGATTCCATTCCATTCCTTTCCATTCCATTCCTTTCCATTCCTTTCCATTCCATTCCATTCGGGTGGAATCCACTCCATTCCAGTCCATTCCATTCCATTCCATTCCATTCCATTCCATTACATGCGGGTTGATTCGCTTCCATTCCATTCCATTAGGTTTGACTCCATTCCATTACATTCCATTACATTCCATTCCGGTTGATTCCATCCCATTCCATTGCATTCCATTCCATTCCATTCAGGTTGATTCCATTCCATTCCATTCCATTCCATTCTATTAAGGTTGATTCCACTACATTCCATTGCATTCCAGTCCATACCATACTGGGTGATTCCATTCCATTCCATTCCATTCCATTCCATTCCATTCCATTCCATTCGGGTTGATTCCATTCCATTCCTTTCCATTCCATTCCATTCCATTCGTGTTGATTCCATTCCATTCCATTGCATTCTATTCGAGTTGATTCCATTCCATTACATTCCATTCCGGTTGATTCCATTCCATTCCATTGCATTCTATTCCATTCCATTCCAGTGGATTCCATTCCATTCCATTCCATTCCATTCCGGTGGATTCCATTCACTCCCATTCCATTCCATTCCATTTTACTCGGTTTGATTCCATTCCATTCCATTCCATTCCATTCCTTTCCATTTCATTCCATTCCATTCCATTCGGGTTGATGGCATTTCATTCCATTCCTTTCCATTCCATTTGGGTTGATTCCATCCCATTCCATTGCACTCTATTCCATTCCATTCCATTCCATTCTATTCCATTCCATTCCATTCCATTCCATTCCATTCCACTCCAATCCCCTCCACTCCACTCCACTCCACTCCATTCCATTCCAATCAATTCCATTCTGGTTGATTCCATTCCATTCCATTCCATTCCATTCCATTCCATTCCATTCCATTCCATTCGGGTTGATTCCGTTCCATTCCATTCCATTCCATTCCATTCCATTCCACTCCATACCATTCAATTCGAGTTGATTCCTTTCCATTCCATTCCATTCCTTTCCATTCCATTCCATTCCGGTTGATTCCATTCCATTCCATTCGGGTTGATTCCATTCCATTCCTTTCCATTCAATTGGGGTGATTCCATTCCATTCCATTTCATTCCATTCCATTCCTTTCCATTCTATTTTATTCGGGTTGATTCCACTCCATTACATTCCATTCCATTCCAGTTCATTCCGTTCCATTCCATTCCATTCCATTCCATTCCATTCCATTCCGGTAGATTCCATTCCATTCCATTCCATTCCAATCCATTCCATTCGGGTTGATTCCTTTCCATTCCATTCCATTCCATGCCATTCGTGTTCACTCCATTTCATTCGATTCCATTCCATTCCATTCCACTCCGTTCCATTCCATTCCATTGGGGTGATGCGATTCTATTCCGTTCCGTTCCATTCCATTCCATTCCATTCCATTCGGGTTGATTCCATTCCATTGCATTCCATTCGGATTGATTCCATTCCATTCCATTCCATTCCATTCCATTCCATTCCATTCCATTCCTTTTGATTCTATTCCATTCCATTCCATTCCATTCCATTCCATTCCATTCCATTCCATTCAGTTTGATTCCTTTCCATTCCATTTCGTTCCATTCGCGTTGATACCATTCCATTCCATTCCATTCCATTTCATTCCATTCCATTCCATTCGGGTTGACACCATTCCACTCCTTTCCATTCCATTCCTTTCCATTCCATTCCTTTTCATTCCATTCCATTTTATTCGTTTTGATTCCATTCCATTCCATTCCATTCCATTCCATTCCATTCCATTCCGGTGGATTCCTTTCCATTCCATCCCATTCCATTCCATTCCATTTTATTCGGTTTGATTCCATTCCTTTCCATTCCATTCCATTCCATTCCTTTCCAATTCATTCCATTCCATTCCTTTCCATTTTATTCCATTCCATTCCATTCAGGTTGATGGCATTTCATTCCATTCCTTTCCATTCCATTTGGGTTGATTCCATCCCATTCCATTTCACTCTATTCCATTCCATTCCATTCCATTCCATTCTATTCCATTCCATTCCATTCAATTCCACTCCAGTTCCCTCCACTCCACTCCACTCCATTCCATTCCTATCAATTCCATTCGGTTTGATTCCATTCCATTCCATTCCATTCCATTCCACTTCATTCCATTCAATTCGGGTTGATTCCTTTCCATTCCATTCCATTACTTTCCATTCCATTCTATTCCGCTTGATTCCATTCCATTCCATTCCATTCTATTCGGTTGGATTCCATTCCATTCCATTCCATTCCATTGGGGTGATTCCATTCCATTCCATTTCATTCCATTCCATTCCTTTCCATTCCATTTTATTCGGGTTGATTCCATTCCATTCCATTCCATTCCATTCCGGTAGGTTCCATTCCATTCCATTCCATTCCATTCCATTAGATTCCAATCCATTCCATTCGGGTTGATTCCTTTCCATTCCATTCCATTCCATTCCATTCCATTCCATTCCATTCGGGTGGATTCCATTCCATTCCATTCCATTCCGTTCGTGTTGATTCCATTTCATTCGATTCCATTCCATTCCATTCCATTCCCATTGATTCCATTCCATTCCATTCCATTCTATTCCATTCCATTGCATTCCATTCGCGTTGATTCCATTCCATTCCATTCCATTCCATTGCATTCCATTCCATTCCGTTCCATTCCATTCCATTGGGGTGATTCGATACTATTCCGTTCCGTTCCATTCCATTCCATTCCATTCCTTTCCATTCCATTCGGGTTGACTCCATTCCATTCCATTCCATTCGGGTTGCTTTCATTCCATTCCATTCCATTCCATTCCATTCCATTCCATTCCATTCCATTCCTCTCCATTCCTTTTGATTCTATTCCATTCCATTCCATTCCATTCCATTCTATTCAGTTTGATTCCCTTCCATTCCATTCCATTCCATTTATTTCCATTCGCGTTGATTCCATTCCAATCCATTCCATTCCATTCGGGTGGTTTCCATTCCATTTCATTCCATTACATTCCATTCCATTCCATTCCATTCCATTCCATTCGGGTTGATTCCATTCCATTCCTTTCCATTCCATTCCTTTCCATTCCATTCCATTCGGGTTGATTCCATTCCACTACATTCCATTAAATTCCATTCCTATCCATTCGGGTTGATTCCATTTCAGTCCATTCCACTCCATTCCATTCCATTCCATTCGATTACATTCGGGTTGATTCGCTTCCATTCCATTCCGTTCCCTTTGACTCCATTCCATTCCATTCCATTCCATTACATTCCGGTTGATGCCATCCCATTCCATTCCATTCCATTCCATTCAGGTTGATTCCATTCCATTCCCTTCCATTCCATTCCATTCCCTTCGATTCCATTCGTGTTGATTCCACTCCGTTCCATTCCATTCCATTCCATTCCATTCCATATAGGTTGGTTCCATTCCATTCCATTCCATTTCATTCCATTCGGGTGGATTCCACTCCATTCCATTCCATTACATTCCATTCCATTCCAGTCCATTTGGGTTGATTCCATTCCATTCCATTAAATTCCATTCGGGTTGATTCCATTCCATTCCTTTCCATTCCATTCCTTTCCATTCCATTCCATTCGGGTGGATTCCATTCCATTTCATTCCATTCCATTCCTTTCCATTCCATTTTATTCGGGTTGATTCCATTCCATTACATTCCATTCCATTCCGGTTGATTCCGTTCCATTCCATTTCATTCCATTCCATTCCATTCCATTCCGGTAGATTCCATTCCATTCCATTCCAATCCAATCCATTCCATTCGGGATGAATCCTTTCCATTCCATTCCATTCCATGCCATTCGTGTTGATTGCATTTCATTCGATTCCATTCCATTCCATTCCATTCCGATTGATTCCATTCCATTCCATTCTATTCCATTCCATTCCATTTCATTCGGGTTGATACCATTCCATTCCATTCCATTCCATTCCACTCCGTTCCATTCCATTCCATTGGGGTGATGCGATTCTATTCCGTTCCGTTCCATTCCATTGCATTCCATTCGGATTGATTCCATTCCATTGCATTCCATTCGGATTGATTCCATTCCATTGCATTCCATTCGGATTGATTCCATTCCATTCCATTCCATTCCATTCTATTCCATTCCATTCCATTCCTTTTGATTCTATTCCATTCTATTCCATTCCATTCCATTCCATTCCATTCCATTCCATTCAGTTTGATTCCTTTCCACTCCATTCCATTCCATTTAGTTCCATTCGCGTTGATTCCATTTCATTCCATTCCATTCCATTTCATTCCATTCCATTCCATTCGGGTTGACTCCATTCCATTCCTTTCCATTCCATTCCTTTCCATTCCATTCCTTTCCATTCCATTCCATTCGGGTCATTCCATTCCATTCCTTTCCATTCGGGTTGATTCCATTCCATTCCATTCCGTTCCATTCCATCCCATTCCATTCCATTACATTCTGGTTGATTCGCTACCATTCCATTCCATTCGGTTTGACTCCATTCCATTGCATTCCATTACATTCCATTCCGGTTTTTTCCATCCCATTCCATTCCATTCCATTCCATTCAGGTTGATTCCATTCCATTCCATTCCATTTCATTCCATTCCATTCTGGTTGATTCCATTCCACTCCATTCCGTTCAGTTTGATTCCATTCCAATCCATTCCATTACATTCCATTGCATTCCATTCTATTCCATTCAGGTTGATTCCATTCCATTCCATTCCATTCAATTGGGGTGATTCCATTCCATTCCATTTCATTCCATTCCATTCCTTTCCATTCCATTTTATTCGGGTTGATTCCAATCCATTGCATTCCATTCCATTCCTGTTGATTCCGTTCCATTCCATTCCATTCCGATAGATTCCATTCCATTCCATTCCATTCCAATCCATTCCATTCGTGTTGATTCCATTTCATTCGATTCCATTCCATTCCATTCCGTTCCGATTGATTCCATTCCATTCCATTCCATTCTATTCCATTCCATTCCATTCCATTCCATTTCATTCGGGTTGATTCCATTCCATTCCATTCCACTCCGTTCCATTCCATTCCATTGGGGTGATGCGATTCTATTCCGTTCCGATCCATTCCATTCCATTCCATTCGGGTTGATTCCATTCCATTGCATTCCATTCAGTTTGATTCCTTTCCATTCCATTCCATTCCATTTCGTTCCATTCGCGTTGATTCCATTCCATTCCATTCCATTCCATTTCATTCCATTCCATTCCATTCGGGTTGACTCCATTCAATTCCTTTCCATTCCATTCCTTTCCATTCCATTCCTTTCCATTACATTCCATTCCATTCCATTCGGGTGGATTCCATTCCATTCCATTCCATTCCATTCCATTCCATTCCATTCCATTCCATTCCATTCCATTCCATTCCTTTCCATTCGGGTTGATTCCATTCCATTCCATTCCGTTCCATTCCATCCCATTCCATTACATTACATTCTGGTTGATTCGCTTCCGTTCCATTCCATTCGGTTTGACTCCATTCCATTGCATTCCATTACATTCCATTCCGGTTGTTTCCATCCCATTCCATTCCATTCCATTCCATTCAGATTGATTCCATTCCATTCCATTCCATTTCATTCCATTCCATTCAGGTTGATTCCATTCCACTCCATTCCATTCAGTTTGATTCCATTCCAATCCATTCCATTACATTCCATTGCATTCCATTCTATTCCATTCAGGTTGATTCCATTCCATTCCATTCTATTCGGGTGGATTCCATTCCATTCAATTCCATTCGGCTTGACTCCGTTCCATTCCATTCCATTACATTACATTACATTCCGATTGACCCCATTCCATTCCATTCTATTCCATTCCATTCCACTCCATTCGGGTTGATTCCATTCCATTCCATTCCTTTCCATTCCATTCCATTCGTGTTGATTCCATTCCATTCCATTCCACTCCATTGGGGTGATTCCATTCTATTGATTCCATTCCATTCCATTCCATTCTATTCGGGTTGATTCCATTCCATTCCATTCCATTCGGGTTGATTCCATTCCATTCAATTCCATTCCATTCCATTCCATTCCACTCCATTCCGTTTGATTCTATTCCATTGCATTCCATTCCATTCCATTGCATTCCATTCCATTCTATTCAGTTTGATTCCTTTTCTTTCCATTCCATTCCATTTAGTTCCATTCGCGTTGATTCCATTCCATTCCATTCCATTCCATTCCATTCGGGTGGATTCCATTCCATTCCGTTCCTTTCCATTCCATTCCTGTCGATTCGGGTTGATTCCATTCCATTCCATTCTTTTCCATTCCATTCCATTCCATTCCATTCCATTCCATTCCATTACATTCGGGTTGATTCGCTTCCATTCCATTCCGTTCCCTTTGACTCCATTCCATTCCAGTACATTACATTACATTCCGGTTGATTCCATCCCATTCCATTCCATTCAGGTTGATTCCATTCCATTCCATTCCATTCCATTCCCTTCCATTCCATTCGTGTTGATTCCATACCGTTCCATTCCATTCCATTCCATTCCATTCCATTCCATTCCATTCCACTCAGGTTGGTTCCATTCCATTCCATTCCATTCCATTCCATTCCATTCCATTCAGTTTCGTTCCATTCCATTCCATTCCATTCCATTCCATTCCATTCCATTCGAGTTGATTCCATTCCATTCCATTCCATTCCGTTCCATTCCAGTTGATTCAATTCCATTCCTTTCCATTCAATTCCTTTCATTCCATTCCATTCCATTCGGGTTGACTCCATTCCATTGCATTCCATTCCATTCCATTCCATTCATGTTGATTCCATTCCATTCATGTTGATTTCATTACATTCCAATCGAGTTGATTTCATTCCATTCCATTCCATTCCATTTGGGTAGATTCCATTCCATTCCATTCCATCCCATTGCATTCCATTCCATTTGGGCCGATTCCATTCCATTACATTCCATTCCATTCAGGTTGATTCTATTCCTAACCATTCCATTTCATTCCATTCTGGTTGATTCCGTTCCATGCCATTCCATTCCATTCCATTAGGGTTGATTCCATTGCATTCCGTTCCATTCCATTCCATTCCATTCGTGTTGAATCCATTCCATTCCATTCCATTCCATTCCATTCCATTCCATTCCATTCCATTCCATGACATTCCATTCAGGTTGGTTCTATTCCATTCCATTCCATTCCGTTCCATTCCATTCGAGTTGTATCCATTCCATTACATTCCATTCCATTCCGATTGATTCCATTCCATTCCATACCATACCATTCCATTCAGGTTGGTTCCATTCCATTCCATTCCATTCCATTGCATTCCATTCCATTCCATTCGAGTTGTATCCATTCCATTCCATTCCCTTCCATTCCATTCTATTCCGGTTGATTCCATTCCATTCCATTCCATTCCATTCCATTCCATTCCATTCGGGTTGACTCTATTCCATTCCATTCCATTCCATTCCATTCCATTCCATTCCATTCCATACCATTCAGGTTGATTTCATTCCATTCCATTCCATTCCATTCCATTCCATTCCATTCCATTCCATTTCGTTGGATTCCTTTCCATTCCATCCCATTCCATTCAATTCCATTTTATTCGGTTTGATTCCATTGCATTCCATTCCATTCCATTCCATTCCTTTCCAATTCATTCCATTCCATTCCATTCCATTCCTTTCCATTTTATTCCATTCCATTCCATTCAGGTTGATGGCATTTCATTCCATTCCTTTCCATTCCATTTGGGTTGATTCCATCCCATTCCATTGGACTCTATTCCATTCCATTCCATTCCATTCTATTCCATTCCATTCCATTTGTGTTGATTCCATCCCATTCCATTGCACTCTATTCCATTCCATTCCATTCCATTCTATTCCATTCCATTCCATTCCATTCCACTCCAATCCCCTCCACTCCACTCCACTCCACTCCATTCCATTCCAATCAATTCCATTCGGTTTGATTGCATTCCATTCCATTCCATTCCATTCCACTTCATTCCATTCAATTCGGGTTGATTCCTTTCCATTCCATTCCATTACTTTCCATTCCATTCCATTCCGCTTGATTCCATTCCATTCCATTCCATTCTATTCGGTTTGATTCCATTCCATTCCATTCCATTCCATTGGGGAGATTCCATTCCATTCCATTTCATTCCATTCCATTCCTTTCCATTCCATTTTATTCGGGTTGATTCCATTCCAATCCATTCCATTCCATTCCGGTAGGTTCCATTCCATTCCATTCCATTCCATTAGATTCCAATCCATTCCATTCGGGTTGATTCCTTTCCATTCCATTCCATTCCATTCCATTCCATTCGGGTGGATTCCATTCCATTCCATTCCATTCGTGTTGATTCCATTTCATTCGATTCCATTCCATTCCATTCCATTACGATTGATTCCATTCCATTCTATTCCATTCCATTCCATTCCATTCGCGTTGATTCCATTCCATTCCATTCCATTCCATTCCATTCCATTCCATTCCATTGGGGTGATTCGATACTATTCCGTTCCGTTCCATTCCATTCCATTCCATTCCTTTCCATTCCATTCGGTTTGACTCCATTCCATTCCATTCCATTCGGGTTGCTTTCATTCCATTCCATTCCATTCCATTCCATTCCATTCCATTCCATTCCATTCCTCTCCATTCCTTTTGATTCTATTCCATTCCATTCCATTCCATTCCATTCCATTCTATTCAGTTTGATTCCCTTCCATTCCATTCCATTCCATTTATTTCCATTCGCGTTGATTCCATTCCATTCCATTCCATTCCATTCGGGTGGATTCCATTCCATTCCATTCCATTCCATTCCATTCGGGTTGATTCCATTCCATTCCTTTCCATTCCATTCCTTTCCATTCCATTCAATTCGGGTTGATTCCATTCCACTACATTCCATTAAATTCCATTCCTATCCATTCGGGTTGATTCCATTCCATTCCATTCCGCTCCATTCCATTCCATTCCATTCCATTCCATTACATTCGGGTTGATTCGCTTCCATTCCATTCCGTTCCCTTTGACTCCATTCCTTTCCATTCCATTCCATTACATTCCGGTTGATTCCATCCCATTCCATTCCATTCCATTCCATTCAGGTTGATTCCATTCCATTCCCTTCCATTCCATTCCATTCCCTTCGATTCCATTCGTGTTGATTCCACTCCGTTCCATTCCATTCCATTACATTCCATTCCATATAGGTTGGTTCCATTCCATTCCATTCCATTTCATTCCATTCGGGTGGATTCCATTCCATTCCATTCCATTCCATTCCATTCCAGTCCATTCGGGTAGATTCCATTCCATTCCATTCCATTCCGTTCCATTCGGGTTGATTCCATTCCATTCCCTTCCATTCCATTCCTTTCCATTCCATTCCATTCGGGTGGATTCCATTCCATTCCATTCCATTTTTTCCATTCCTTTCCATTCGGGTTGATTCCATTCCATTCCATTCCGTTCCATTCCATTCCATTCCATTCCATTCCATTCCATTCCATTCCATTCCATTACATTCGGGTTGATTCGCTTCCATTCCATTCCGTTCCCTTTGACTCCATTCCATTCCATTCCATTACATTACATTCCGGTTGATTCCATCCCATTCCATTCCATTCCATTCCATTCAGGTTGACTCCATTCCATTCCCTATCATTCCATTCGTGTTGATTCCATTCCGTTCCATTCCATTCCATTCCATTCCATTCCATTCAGGTTGGTTCCATTCCATTCCATTCCATTTCATTCCATTCGGGTGGATTCCATTCCATTCCATTCCGTTCCATTCCATTCCATTCCATTCCATTCGGGTTGCTTCCATTCCATTCCATTCCGTTCCATTCCGTCCCATTCCATTCCATTCCATTACATTACATTCTGGTTGATTCGCTTTCATTCCATTCCATTCGGTTTGACTCCATTAAATTCCGTTCCTTTACATTCCATTCCGGTTGTTTCCATCCCATTCCATTCCATTCCATTCCATTCCGTTCAGGTTGATTCCATTCCATTCCATTCCATTCCATTCAGGTTGATTCCATTCCACTCCATTACGTTCAGTTTGATTCCATTCCAATCCATTCCATGCCATTCCATTCCATTCCATTGCATTCCATTCTATTCCATTCAGGTTGATTCCATTCCATTGTATTCTATTCGGGTTGATTCCATTCCATTCCATTCCATTCCACTCCGGTTGATTCCATCCCATTCCATTCCATTGCATTCCATTCCATTCCAATCGGGTTGATTCCATTCCATTCCTTTCCATTCCATTCCATTCGGGTGGAATCCACTCCATTCCATTCCATTCCATTCCATTCCATTCCTTTCCATTCGGGTTGATTCCATTCCATTCCATTCCGTTCCATTCCATTCCATTCCATTCCATTCCATTACATTCGTGTTGATTTGCTTCCATTCCATTCCATTAGGTTTGACTCCATTCCATTCCATTCCATTACATTCCATTCCGGTTGATTCCATCTCATTCCATTGCATTCCATTCTATTCCATTCCATTCCATTCAGGTTGATTCCATTCCATTCCATTCCATTCCATTCCATTCTATTAGGGTTGATTCCACTCCATTCCATTGCACTCCAGTCCATACCATACTGGGTGATTCCATTCCGTTCCATTCCATTCCATTCCATTCCATTCCTTTCCATTCGGGTTGATTCCATTCCATTCCTTTCCATTCCATTCCATTCCATTCGAGTTGATTCCATTCCATTCCATTCCATTCCATTCGATTCCAGTTGATTCAATTCCATTCCTATCCATTCAATTCCTTTCATTCCATTCCATTCCATTCGGGTTGACTCCATTCCATTGCATTCCATTCCATTCCATTCCATTCCATTCATGTTGATTCCATTCCATTCATGTTGATTTCATTACATTCCAATCGAGTTGATTCCATTCCATTCCATTCCATTCCATTTGGGTAGATTCCATTCCATTCCATTCCATCCCATTGCATTCCATTCCATTTGGGCTGATTCCATTCCATTACATTCCATTCCATTCAGGTTGATTCTATTCCTTTCCATTCCATTCCATTCCATTCTGGTTGATTCCGTTCCATTCCATTCCATTCCATTCCATTCGTATTGATTCCCTTCCATTCCATTCCATTCCATTACATTAGGGTTGATTCCATTCCATTCCATTCCATTCCATTCCATTCCATTCCATTCCATTCCATTCGTGTTGAATCCATTCCATTCCATTCCATTCCATTCCATTCCATGCCATTCTATTCAGGTTGGTTCTATTCCATTCCATTCCATTCCATTCGAGTTGTATCCATTCCATTCCATTCCATTACATTCCATTCCATTCCGGTTGATTCCATTCCATTCCATTCCATTCCATTCCATTCGGGTTGACTCTATTCCATTGCATTCAATTCCATTCCATTCCATTCCATTCCATTCCATTCCATTCCATTCCGTTCCATTCAATACCATTCAGGTTGATTTCATTCCATTCCATTCCATTCCACTCCATTCCATTCCATTCCATTCCTTTCCGGTGGATTCCTTTCCATTCCATCCCATTCCATTCCATTCCATTTTATTCACTTTGATTCCATTCCATTCCATTCCATTCCTTTCCAATTCATTCCATTCCATTCCATTCCATTCCTTTCCATTTCATTCCATTCCATTCCATTCAGGTTGATGGCATTTCATTCCATTCCTTTCCATTCCATTTGGGTTGATTCCATCCCATACCATTGGACTCTATTCCATTCCATTCCATTCCATTCTATACCATTCCATTCCATTCCATTCCACTCCAATCCCCTCCACTCCACTCCACCCAACTCCATTCCATTCCAATCTATTCCATTCGGTTTGATTCCATTCCATTCCATTCCATTCCATTCCATTCCACTTCATTCCATTCAATTCGGGTTGATTCCTTTCCATTCCATTCCATTACTTTCCATTCCATTCCATTCCGCTTGATTCCATTCCATTCCATTCCATTCTATTCGGTTTGATTCCATTCCATTCCATTCCATTCCATTGGGGTGATTCCATTCCATTCCATTTCATTCCATTCCATTCCTTTCCATTCCATTTTATTCGGGTTAATTCAATTCCATTCCATTCCATTCCATTCCGGTAGATTCCATTCCATTCCATTCCATTCCATTCCATTAGATTCCAATCCATTCCATTCGGGTTGATTCCTTTCCATTCCATTCCATTCCATTCCATTCCATTCCCTTCGGGTGGATTCCATTCCATTCCATTCCATTCCGTTCCATTCCATTCCATTGGGGTGATTCGATACAATTCCGTTCCGTTCCACTCCATTCCATTCCATTCCTTTCCATTCCATTCGGGTTGACTCCATTCCATTCCATTCCATTCGGGTTGCTTTCATTCCATTCCATTCAATTCCATTCCATTCCATTCCACTGCATTCCTTTTGATTCTATTCCATTCCATTCCATTCCATTCCATTCTATTCAGTTTGATTCCCTTCCATTCCATTCCATTCCATTTAGTTCCATTCGCGTTGATTCCATTCCATTCCATTCCATTCGCGTTGATTCCATTCCATTCCATTCCATTCCATTCCATTCCATTCCATTCCATTGGGGTGATTCGATACTATTCCGTTCCGTTCCATTCCATTCCATTCCATTCCTTTCCATTCCATTCGGTTTGACTCCATTCCATTCCATTCCATTCGGGTTGCTTTCATTCCATTCCATTCCATTCCATTCCATTCCATTCCATTCCATTCCATTCCTCTCCATTCCTTTTGATTCTATTCCATTCCATTCCATTCCATTCCATTCCATTCTATTCAGTTTGATTCCCTTCCATTCCATTCCATTCCATTTATTTCCATTCGCGTTGATTCCATTCCATTCCATTCCATTCCATTCGGGTGGATTCCATTCCATTCCATTCCATTCCATTCCATTCGGGTTGATTCCATTCCATTCCTTTCCATTCCATTCCTTTCCATTCCATTCCATTCGGGTTGATTCCATTCCACTACATTCCATTAAATTCCATTCCTATCCATTCGGGTTGATTCCATTCCATTCCATTCCGCTCCATTCCATTCCATTCCATTCCATTCCATTACATTCGGGTTGATTCGCTTCCATTCCATTCCGTTCCCTTTGACTCCATTCCTTTCCATTCCATTCCATTACATTCCGGTTGATTCCATCCCATTCCATTCCATTCCATTCCATTCAGGTTGATTCCATTCCATTCCCTTCCATTCCATTCCATTCCCTTCGATTCCATTCGTGTTGATTCCACTCCGTTCCATTCCATTCCATTACATTCCATTCCATATAGGTTGGTTCCATTCCATTCCATTCCATTTCATTCCATTCGGGTGGATTCCATTCCATTCCATTCCATTCCATTCCATTCCAGTCCATTCGGGTAGATTCCATTCCATTCCATTCCATTCCGTTCCATTCGGGTTGATTCCATTCCATTCCCTTCCATTCCATTCCTTTCCATTCCATTCCATTCGGGTGGATTCCATTCCATTCCATTCCATTTTTTCCATTCCTTTCCATTCGGGTTGATTCCATTCCATTCCATTCCGTTCCATTCCATTCCATTCCATTCCATTCCATTACATTCGGGTTGATTCGCTTCCATTCCATTCCGTTCCCTTTGACTCCATTCCATTCCATTCCATTACATTACATTCCGGTTGATTCCATCCCATTCCATTCCATTCCATTCCATTCAGGTTGACTCCATTCCATTCCCTATCATTCCATTCGTGTTGATTCCATTCCGTTCCATTCCATTCCATTCCATTCCATTCCATTCAGGTTGGTTCCATTCCATTCCATTCCATTTCATTCCATTCGGGTGGATTCCATTCCATTCCATTCCGTTCCATTCCATTCCATTCCATTCCATTCGGGTTGCTTCCATTCCATTCCATTCCGTTCCATTCCGTCCCATTCCATTCCATTCCATTACATTACATTCTGGTTGATTCGCTTTCATTCCATTCCATTCGGTTTGACTCCATTAAATTCCGTTCCTTTACATTCCATTCCGGTTGTTTCCATCCCATTCCATTCCATTCCATTCCATTCCGTTCAGGTTGATTCCATTCCATTCCATTCCATTCCATTCAGGTTGATTCCATTCCACTCCATTACGTTCAGTTTGATTCCATTCCAATCCATTCCATGCCATTCCATTCCATTCCATTGCATTCCATTCTATTCCATTCAGGTTGATTCCATTCCATTGTATTCTATTCGGGTTGATTCCATTCCATTCCATTCCATTCCACTCCGGTTGATTCCATCCCATTCCATTCCATTGCATTCCATTCCATTCCAATCGGGTTGATTCCATTCCATTCCTTTCCATTCCATTCCATTCGGGTGGAATCCACTCCATTCCATTCCATTCCATTACATTTCATTCCTTTCCATTCGGGTTGATTCCATTCCATTCCATTCCGTTCCATTCCATTCCATTCCATTCCATTACATTACATTCGTGTTGATTTGCTTCCATTCCATTCCATTAGGTTTGACTCCATTCCATTCCATTCCATTACATTCCATTCCGGTTGATTCCATCTCATTCCATTGCATTCCATTCTATTCCATTCCATTCCATTCAGGTTGATTCCATTCCATTCCATTCCATTCCATTCCATTCTATTAGGGTTGATTCCACTCCATTCCATTGCACTCCAGTCCATACCATACTGGGTGATTCCATTCCCTTCCATTCCATTCCATTCCATTCCATTCCTTTCCATTCGGGTTGATTCCATTCCATTCCTTTCCATTCCATTCCATTCCATTCGAGTTGATTCCATTCCATTCCATTCCATTCCATTCGATTCCAGTTGATTCAATTCCATTCCTATCCATTCAATTCCTTTCATTCCATTCCATTCCATTCGGGTTGACTCCATTCCATTGCATTCCATTCCATTCCATTCCATTCCATTCATGTTGATTCCATTCCATTCATGTTGATTTCATTACATTCCAATCGAGTTGATTCCATTCCATTCCATTCCATTCCATTTGGGTAGATTCCATTCCATTCCATTCCATCCCATTGCATTCCATTCCATTTGGGCTGATTCCATTCCATTACATTCCATTCCATTCAGGTTGATTCTATTCCTTTCCATTCCATTCCATTCCATTCTGGTTGATTCCGTTCCATTCCATTCCATTCCATTCCATTCCATTCGTATTGATTCCCTTCCATTCCATTCCATTCCATTACATTAGGGTTGATTCCATTCCATTCCATTCCATTCCATTCCATTCCATTCCATTCCATTCCATTCCATTCGTGTTGAATCCATTCCATTCCATTCCATTCCATTCCATTCCATGCCATTCTATTCAGGTTGGTTCTGTTCCATTCCATTCCATTCCATTCGAGTTGTATCCATTCCATTCCATTCCATTACATTCCATTCCATTCCGGTTGATTCCATTCCATTCCATTCCATTCCATTCCATTCGGGTTGACTCTATTCCATTGCATTCAATTCCATTCCATTCCATTCCATTCCATTCCATTCCATTCCGTTCCATTCAATACCATTCAGGTTGATTTCATTCCATTCCATTCCATTCCACTCCATTCCATTCCATTCCATTCCTTTCCGGTGGATTCCTTTCCATTCCATCCCATTCCATTCCATTCCATTTTATTCACTTTGATTCCATTCCATTCCATTCCATTCCTTTCCAATTCATTCCATTCCATTCCATTCCATTCCTTTCCATTTCATTCCATTCCATTCCATTCAGGTTGATGGCATTTCATTCCATTCCTTTCCATTCCATTTGGGTTGATTCCATCCCATACCATTGGACTCTATTCCATTCCATTCCATTCCATTCTATACCATTCCATTCCATTCCATTCCACTCCAATCCCCTCCACTCCACTCCACCCAACTCCATTCCATTCCAATCTAATCCATTCGGTTTGATTCCATTCCATTCCATTCCATTCCATTCCATTCCACTTCATTCCATTCAATTCGGGTTGATTCCTTTCCATTCCATTCCATTACTTTCCATTCCATTCCATTCCGCTTGATTCCATTCCATTCCATTCCATTCTATTCGGTTTGATTCCATTCCATTCCATTCCATTCCATTGGGGTGATTCCATTCCATTCCATTTCATTCCATTCCATTCCTTTCCATTCCATTTTATTCGGGTTAATTCCATTCCATTCCATTCCATTCCATTCCGGTAGATTCCATTCCATTCCATTCCATTCCATTCCATTAGATTCCAATCCATTCCATTCGGGTTGATTCCTTTCCATTCCATTCCATTCCATTCCATTCCATTCCATTCCATTCCATTCGGGTGGATTCCATTCCATTCCATTCCATTCCGTTCCATTCCATTCCATTGGGGTGATTCGATACAATTCCGTTCCGTTCCACTCCATTCCATTCCATTCCTTTCCATTCCATTCGGGTTGACTCCATTCCATTCCATTCCATTCGGGTTGCTTTCATTCCATTCCGTTCAATTCCATTCCATTCCATTCCACTGCATTCCTTTTGATTCTATTCCATTCCATTCCATTCCATTCCATTCCATTCCATTCTATTCAGTTTGATTCCCTTCCATTCCATTCCATTCCATTTAGTTCCATTCGCGTTGATTCCATTCCATTCCATTCCATTCCATTCCATTCGTGTTGATTCCATTCCATTCCATACCATTCCATTCCATTGGGGTGATTCCATTCTTTTCCATTCAATTCCATTCCATTCTATTCGAGTTGATTCCATTCCATTACATTCCATTCCGGTTGATTCCATTGCATTCCATTCCATTCTATTCCATTCCATTCAAGTGTATTCCATTCCATTCCATTCCATTCCATTCCGGTGGATTCCATTCACTCCCATTCCATTCCATTCCATCTTACTCGGTATGATTCCATTCCATTCCATTCCATTCCATTCCTTTCCACTTCATTCCATTCCATTCCATTCGGGTTGATGGCATTTCATTCCATTCCTTTCCATTACATTTGGGTTGATTCCATTACATTCCATTACACTCTATTCCATTCCATTCCATTCCATTCTATTCCATTCAATTCCATTCCATTCCATTCCACTCCAATCCCCTGCACTCCACTCCACTCCACTCCATTCCATTCCAATCAATTCCATTCTGGTTGATTCTATTCCATTCCATTCCATTCCATTCCATTCGGGTTGATTCCATTCCATTCCATTTCACTCCATTCCATTCCACTCCATTCCACTCCATTCCATTCCATTCGGGTTGATTCCTTTCCATTCCATTCCATTCCGTTCCATTCCATTCCATTCCGGTTGATTCCATTCCATTCCATTCCATTCGGTTTGATTCCATTCCATTCCATTCCATTCCATTGGGGTGATTCCATTCCATTCCATTTCATTCCATTCCATTCCTTTCCATTCCATTTTATTCGAGTTGATTCCATTCCATTACATTCCATTCCATTCCGGTTGATTCCATTCCATTCCATTCCATTCCATTCCATTCCATTCCGGTAGAATCCATTCCATTCCATTAAACTCCATTACATTCCAATGCATTCCATTCGGGTTGATTCCTTTCCATTCCATTCCATTCGTTTCCATTCGGGTGGATTCCATTCCATTCCATTCCGTTCGTGTTGATTCCATTTCATTCGATTCCATTCCATTCCATTCCATTCCTATTGATTCCATTCCATTCCATTCCATTCCATTCCATTCCATTCCATTCCATTCCATTCCATTCGCGTTGATTCCATTCCATTCCATTCCATTCCATTCCATTCCATTCCATTCCATTCCGTTCCATTCCATTCCATTTGGGTGATTCGATACTATTCCGTTCCGTTCCATTCCATTCCTTTCCATTCCATTCCTTTTGATTCTATTCCATTCCATTCCATTCCATTCCATTCCATTCCATTCTTTTCCATTGGGGTGATTCCATTCTTTTCCTTTCCATTCCATTACATTCTATTCGAGTTGATTCCATTCCGTTGCATTCCATTCCGGTTGATTCCATTCCATTCCATTCCATTCTATTCCATTCCATTCCAGTGGATTCCATTCCATTCCATTCCATTCCATTCCGGTGGATTCCATTCACTCCCATTACATTCCATTCCATCTTATTCGGTTTGATTCCATTCCATTCCATTCCATTCCATTCCTTTCCATTTCATTCCATTCCATTCCATTTGGGTTGATGGCATTTCATTCCATTCCTTTCCATTCCATTTGGGTTGATTCCATTACATTCCATTACACTATATTCCATTCCATTCCATTCCATTCTATTCCATTCCATTCCATTCCATTGCATTCCATTCCACTCCAATCCCCTCCACTCCACTCCACTCCACTCCATTCCATTCCAATCAATTCCATTCTGGTTGATTCTATTCCATTCCATTCAATTCCATTCCATTCCATTCCATTCCATTCCATTCGGGATGATTCCATCCCATTCCATTTCACTCCATTCCATTCCATTCCATTCCACTCCATTCCATTCCATTCGGGTTGATTCCTTTCCATTCCATTCCATTCCGTTTCATTCCATTCCATTCCGGTTGATTCCATTCCATTCCATTCCATTCGGTTTGATTCCATTCCATTCCATTCGATTCCATTGGGGTGATTCCATTCCATTCCATTTCATTCCATTCCATTCCTTTCCATTCCATTTTATTCGGGTTGATTCCATTCCATCACATTCCATTCCATTCCGGTTGATTCCATTGCATTCCATTCCATTCCATTCCATTCCATTCCATTCCATTTCATTCCATTCCGGTAGATTCCATTCTATTCCATTCCATTCCATTAGATTCCAATCCATTGCATTCGGGTTGATTCCTTTCCATTCCTTTCCATTCCATTCCATTCCATTCCATTCCATTCGGGTGGATTCCATTCCATTCCATTCCATTCCGTTCGTGATGATTCCATTTCATTCGATTCCATTCCATTCCATTCCATTCCGATTGATTCCATTCCATTCCATTCCATTCTATTCCATTCCATTCCATTCCATTCCATTCCATTCCATTCCATTCCATTCGCGTTGATTCCCTTCCATTCCATTCCATTCCATTCCATTCCTTTCCGTTCCATTCCATTCCTTTCCATTCCATTCGGGTTGATTCCATTCCATTCCATTCCATTCGGGTTGCGTCCATTCCATTCCATTCCAATCCATTCCATTCCATTCCATTCCACTCCGTTCCTTTTGATTCTATTCCATTCCATTCCATTCCATTCCATTCCATTCTATTTAGTTTGATTCCCTTCCATTCAATTCCATTCCATTTAGTTCCATTCGCGTTGATTCCATTCCATTCCATTCCATTCCATTCCATTCCATTCCTTTCAATTCGGGTTGTTTCCATTCCATTCCATTCCGTTCCATTCTATTCCATTCCATTCCATTCCATTCCATTCCATTACATTCGGGTTGATTCGCTTCCATTCCATTCCGTTCCCTTTGACTCCATTCCATTCCATTGCATTACATTACATTACATTCCGGTTGATTCCATCCCATTCCATTCCATTCCATTCCATTCAGGTTGATTCCATTCCACTCCATTCCGTTCACTTTTATTTCATTCCAATCCATTCCATGCCATTCCATTCAATTCCATTGCATTCCATTCTATTCCATTCAGGTTGATTCCATTCCACTGTATTCTATTCGGGTTGATTCCATTCCATTCCATTCCATTCCATTCTATTTAGTTTGATTCCCTTCCATTCCATTCCATTCCATTTAGTTCCGTTCGCGTTGATTCCATTCCATTCCATTCCATTCCATTGCATTCCATTCCATTCCAATCGGGTTGATTCAATTCCATTCCTTTCCATTCCATTCCTTTCCATTCCATTCCATTCGGGTGGAATCCACTCCATTCCATTCCATTCCATTCCATACCATTCCATTACATTCGGGTTGATTCGCTTCCATTCCATTCCATTAGGTTTGACTCCATTCCATTCCATTCCATTACATTCCATTCCGGTTGATTCCATCCCATTACATTGCATTCCATTCCATTCCATTCAGGTTGATTCCTTTCCATTCCATTCCATTCCATTCTATTAGGGTTGATTCCACTCCATTCCATTGCATTCCAGTCCATACCATACTGGGTGATTCCATTCCATTCCATTCCATTCCATTCCATTCCATTCCATTCCAATCCATTCGGGTTGATTCCATTCCATTCCTTTCCATTCCATTCCATTCCATTCCATTCCATTCGTGTTGATTCCATTCCATTCCATTCCATTCCATTCCATTGGGGTGATTCCATTCTTTTCCATTCCATTCCATTCCATTCTATTCGAGTTGATTCCATTCCATTACATTCCATTCCGGTTGATTCCATTCCATTCCATTCCATTCTATTCTATTCCATTCCAGTGGATTCCATTCCATTCCATTCCATTCCATTCCGGTGGATTCCATTCACTCCCATTCCATTCCATTCCATTTAATTCGGTTTGATTCCATTCCATTACATTCCATTCCATTCCTTTCCATTTCATTCCATTCCATTCCATTCGGGTTGATGGCATTTCATTCCATTCCTTTCCATTCCATTCCATTCCATTCCATTCAGTTTGATTCCTTTCCATTCCATTTCGTTCCATTCGCGTTGATACCATTCCATTCCATTCCATTCCATTTCATTCCATTCCATTCCATTCGGGTTGACACCATTCCATTCCTTTCCATTCCATTCCTTTCCATTCCATTCCTTTTCATTCCATTCCATTCCTTTCCAATTCATTCCATTCCATTCCATTCCATTTTATTCGGTTTGATTCCATTCCATTCCATTCCATTCCATTCCATTCCATTCCATTCCGGTGGATTCCTTTCCATTCCATCCCATTCCATTCCATTCCATTTTATTCGGTTTGATTCCATTCCATTCCATTCCATTCCATTCCATTCCATTCCATTCCTTTCCAATTCATTCTATTCCATTCCTTTCCATTTTATTCCATTCCATTCCATTCAGATTGATGGCATTTCATTCCATTCCTTTCCATTCCATTTGGGTTGATTCCATCCCATTCCATTGCACTCTATTCCATTCCATTCCATTCCATTCTATTCCAATCCATTCCATTCAATTCCACTCCAATCCCCTCCACTCCACTCCACTCCACTCCATTCCATTCCTATCAATTCCATTCGGTTTGATTCCATTCCATTCCATTCCATTCCATTCCACTTCATTCCATTCAATTCGGGTTGATTCCTTTCCATTCCATTCCATT
Organism: Pan paniscus; assembly: GCF_029289425.2. Taxonomy (NCBI): domain Eukaryota; kingdom Metazoa; phylum Chordata; class Mammalia; order Primates; family Hominidae; genus Pan; species Pan paniscus. Next base: position 62,901,463 of record NC_073260.2, read on the forward strand.
ACTTTCCATTCCATTCCATTCCGCTTGATTCCATTCCATTCCATTCCATTCTATTCGGTTGGATTCCATTCCTTTCCATTCCATTCCATTGGGGTGATTCCATTCCATTCCATTTCATTCCATTCCATTCCTTTCCATTCCATTTTATTCGGGTTGATTCCATTCCATTCCATTCCATTACATTCCATTCCGTTAGGTTCCATTCCATTCCATTCCATTCCATTCCATTAGATTCCAATCCATTCCATTCGGGTTGATTCCTTTCCATTCCATTCCATTCCATTCCATTCCATTCCATTCGGGTGGATTCCATTCCATTCCATTCCATTCCGTTCGTGTTGATTCCATTTCATTCAATTCCATTCCATTCCATTCCATTCCGATTGATTCCATTCCATTCCATTCCATTCTATTCCATTCCATTCCATTCCATTCGCGTTGATTCCATTCCATTCCATTCCATTCCATTGCATTCCATTCCATTCCGTTCCATTCCATTCCATTGGGGTGATTCGATACTATTCCGTTCCGTTCCATTCCATTCCATTCCATTCCTTTCCATTCCATTCGGGTTGACTCCATTCCATTCCATTCCATTCGGGTTGCTTTCATTCCATTCCATTCCATTCCATTCCATTCCATTCCATTCCATTCCATTCCTCTCCATTCCTTTTGATTCTATTCCATTCCATTCCATTCCATTCCATTCTATTCAGTTTGATTCCCTTCCATTCCATTCCATTCCATTTATTTCCATTCGCGTTGATTCCATTCCAATCCATTCCATTCCATTCGGGTGGTTTCCATTCCATTTCATTCCATTACATTCCATTCCATTCCATTCCATTCCATTCCATTCGGGTTGATTCCATTCCATTCCTTTCCATTCCATTCCTTTCCATTCCATTCCATTCGGGTTGATTCCATTCCACTACATTCCATTAAATTCCATTCCTATCCATTCGGGTTGATTCCATTTCAGTCCATTCCACTCCATTCCATTCCATTCCATTCGATTACATTCGGGTTGATTCGCTTCCATTCCATTCCGTTCCCTTTGACTCCATTCCATTCCATTCCATTCCATTACATTCCGGTTGATGCCATCCCATTCCATTCCATTCCATTCCATTCAGGTTGATTCCATTCCATTCCCTTCCATTCCATTCCATTCCCTTCGATTCCATTCGTGTTGATTCCACTCCGTTCCATTCCATTCCATTCCATTCCATTCCATATAGGTTGGTTCCATTCCATTCCATTCCATTTCATTCCATTCGGGTGGATTCCACTCCATTCCATTCCATTACATTCCATTCCATTCCAGTCCATTTGGGTTGATTCCATTCCATTCCATTAAATTCCATTCGGGTTGATTCCATTCCATTCCTTTCCATTCCATTCCTTTCCATTCCATTCCATTCGGGTGGATTCCATTCCATTTCATTCCATTCCATTCCTTTCCATTCCATTTTATTCGGGTTGATTCCATTCCATTACATTCCATTCCATTCCGGTTGATTCCGTTCCATTCCATTTCATTCCATTCCATTCCATTCCATTCCGGTAGATTCCATTCCATTCCATTCCAATCCAATCCATTCCATTCGGGATGAATCCTTTCCATTCCATTCCATTCCATGCCATTCGTGTTGATTGCATTTCATTCGATTCCATTCCATTCCATTCCATTCCGATTGATTCCATTCCATTCCATTCTATTCCATTCCATTCCATTTCATTCGGGTTGATACCATTCCATTCCATTCCATTCCATTCCACTCCGTTCCATTCCATTCCATTGGGGTGATGCGATTCTATTCCGTTCCGTTCCATTCCATTGCATTCCATTCGGATTGATTCCATTCCATTGCATTCCATTCGGATTGATTCCATTCCATTGCATTCCATTCGGATTGATTCCATTCCATTCCATTCCATTCCATTCTATTCCATTCCATTCCATTCCTTTTGATTCTATTCCATTCTATTCCATTCCATTCCATTCCATTCCATTCCATTCCATTCAGTTTGATTCCTTTCCACTCCATTCCATTCCATTTAGTTCCATTCGCGTTGATTCCATTTCATTCCATTCCATTCCATTTCATTCCATTCCATTCCATTCGGGTTGACTCCATTCCATTCCTTTCCATTCCATTCCTTTCCATTCCATTCCTTTCCATTCCATTCCATTCGGGTCATTCCATTCCATTCCTTTCCATTCGGGTTGATTCCATTCCATTCCATTCCGTTCCATTCCATCCCATTCCATTCCATTACATTCTGGTTGATTCGCTACCATTCCATTCCATTCGGTTTGACTCCATTCCATTGCATTCCATTACATTCCATTCCGGTTTTTTCCATCCCATTCCATTCCATTCCATTCCATTCAGGTTGATTCCATTCCATTCCATTCCATTTCATTCCATTCCATTCTGGTTGATTCCATTCCACTCCATTCCGTTCAGTTTGATTCCATTCCAATCCATTCCATTACATTCCATTGCATTCCATTCTATTCCATTCAGGTTGATTCCATTCCATTCCATTCCATTCAATTGGGGTGATTCCATTCCATTCCATTTCATTCCATTCCATTCCTTTCCATTCCATTTTATTCGGGTTGATTCCAATCCATTGCATTCCATTCCATTCCTGTTGATTCCGTTCCATTCCATTCCATTCCGATAGATTCCATTCCATTCCATTCCATTCCAATCCATTCCATTCGTGTTGATTCCATTTCATTCGATTCCATTCCATTCCATTCCGTTCCGATTGATTCCATTCCATTCCATTCCATTCTATTCCATTCCATTCCATTCCATTCCATTTCATTCGGGTTGATTCCATTCCATTCCATTCCACTCCGTTCCATTCCATTCCATTGGGGTGATGCGATTCTATTCCGTTCCGATCCATTCCATTCCATTCCATTCGGGTTGATTCCATTCCATTGCATTCCATTCAGTTTGATTCCTTTCCATTCCATTCCATTCCATTTCGTTCCATTCGCGTTGATTCCATTCCATTCCATTCCATTCCATTTCATTCCATTCCATTCCATTCGGGTTGACTCCATTCAATTCCTTTCCATTCCATTCCTTTCCATTCCATTCCTTTCCATTACATTCCATTCCATTCCATTCGGGTGGATTCCATTCCATTCCATTCCATTCCATTCCATTCCATTCCATTCCATTCCATTCCATTCCATTCCATTCCTTTCCATTCGGGTTGATTCCATTCCATTCCATTCCGTTCCATTCCATCCCATTCCATTACATTACATTCTGGTTGATTCGCTTCCGTTCCATTCCATTCGGTTTGACTCCATTCCATTGCATTCCATTACATTCCATTCCGGTTGTTTCCATCCCATTCCATTCCATTCCATTCCATTCAGATTGATTCCATTCCATTCCATTCCATTTCATTCCATTCCATTCAGGTTGATTCCATTCCACTCCATTCCATTCAGTTTGATTCCATTCCAATCCATTCCATTACATTCCATTGCATTCCATTCTATTCCATTCAGGTTGATTCCATTCCATTCCATTCTATTCGGGTGGATTCCATTCCATTCAATTCCATTCGGCTTGACTCCGTTCCATTCCATTCCATTACATTACATTACATTCCGATTGACCCCATTCCATTCCATTCTATTCCATTCCATTCCACTCCATTCGGGTTGATTCCATTCCATTCCATTCCTTTCCATTCCATTCCATTCGTGTTGATTCCATTCCATTCCATTCCATTCCATTGGGGTGATTCCATTCTATTGATTCCATTCCATTCCATTCCATTCTATTCGGGTTGATTCCATTCCATTCCATTCCATTCGGGTTGATTCCATTCCATTCAATTCCATTCCATTCCATTCCATTCCACTCCATTCCGTTTGATTCTATTCCATTGCATTCCATTCCATTCCATTGCATTCCATTCCATTCTATTCAGTTTGATTCCTTTTCTTTCCATTCCATTCCATTTAGTTCCATTCGCGTTGATTCCATTCCATTCCATTCCATTCCATTCGGGTGGATTCCATTCCATTCCGTTCCTTTCCATTCCATTCCTGTCGATTCGGGTTGATTCCATTCCATTCCATTCTTTTCCATTCCATTCCATTCCATTCCATTCCATTCCATTCCATTACATTCGGGTTGATTCGCTTCCATTCCATTCCGTTCCCTTTGACTCCATTCCATTCCAGTACATTACATTACATTCCGGTTGATTCCATCCCATTCCATTCCATTCAGGTTGATTCCATTCCATTCCATTCCATTCCATTCCCTTCCATTCCATTCGTGTTGATTCCATACCGTTCCATTCCATTCCATTCCATTCCATTCCATTCCATTCCATTCCACTCAGGTTGGTTCCATTCCATTCCATTCCATTCCATTCCATTCCATTCCATTCAGTTTCGTTCCATTCCATTCCATTCCATTCCATTCCATTCCATTCCATTCGAGTTGATTCCATTCCATTCCATTCCATTCCGTTCCATTCCAGTTGATTCAATTCCATTCCTTTCCATTCAATTCCTTTCATTCCATTCCATTCCATTCGGGTTGACTCCATTCCATTGCATTCCATTCCATTCCATTCCATTCATGTTGATTCCATTCCATTCATGTTGATTTCATTACATTCCAATCGAGTTGATTTCATTCCATTCCATTCCATTCCATTTGGGTAGATTCCATTCCATTCCATTCCATCCCATTGCATTCCATTCCATTTGGGCCGATTCCATTCCATTACATTCCATTCCATTCAGGTTGATTCTATTCCTAACCATTCCATTTCATTCCATTCTGGTTGATTCCGTTCCATGCCATTCCATTCCATTCCATTAGGGTTGATTCCATTGCATTCCGTTCCATTCCATTCCATTCCATTCGTGTTGAATCCATTCCATTCCATTCCATTCCATTCCATTCCATTCCATTCCATTCCATTCCATGACATTCCATTCAGGTTGGTTCTATTCCATTCCATTCCATTCCGTTCCATTCCATTCGAGTTGTATCCATTCCATTACATTCCATTCCATTCCGATTGATTCCATTCCATTCCATACCATACCATTCCATTCAGGTTGGTTCCATTCCATTCCATTCCATTCCATTGCATTCCATTCCATTCCATTCGAGTTGTATCCATTCCATTCCATTCCCTTCCATTCCATTCTATTCCGGTTGATTCCATTCCATTCCATTCCATTCCATTCCATTCCATTCCATTCGGGTTGACTCTATTCCATTCCATTCCATTCCATTCCATTCCATTCCATTCCATTCCATACCATTCAGGTTGATTTCATTCCATTCCATTCCATTCCATTCCATTCCATTCCATTCCATTCCATTTCGTTGGATTCCTTTCCATTCCATCCCATTCCATTCAATTCCATTTTATTCGGTTTGATTCCATTGCATTCCATTCCATTCCATTCCATTCCTTTCCAATTCATTCCATTCCATTCCATTCCATTCCTTTCCATTTTATTCCATTCCATTCCATTCAGGTTGATGGCATTTCATTCCATTCCTTTCCATTCCATTTGGGTTGATTCCATCCCATTCCATTGGACTCTATTCCATTCCATTCCATTCCATTCTATTCCATTCCATTCCATTTGTGTTGATTCCATCCCATTCCATTGCACTCTATTCCATTCCATTCCATTCCATTCTATTCCATTCCATTCCATTCCATTCCACTCCAATCCCCTCCACTCCACTCCACTCCACTCCATTCCATTCCAATCAATTCCATTCGGTTTGATTGCATTCCATTCCATTCCATTCCATTCCACTTCATTCCATTCAATTCGGGTTGATTCCTTTCCATTCCATTCCATTACTTTCCATTCCATTCCATTCCGCTTGATTCCATTCCATTCCATTCCATTCTATTCGGTTTGATTCCATTCCATTCCATTCCATTCCATTGGGGAGATTCCATTCCATTCCATTTCATTCCATTCCATTCCTTTCCATTCCATTTTATTCGGGTTGATTCCATTCCAATCCATTCCATTCCATTCCGGTAGGTTCCATTCCATTCCATTCCATTCCATTAGATTCCAATCCATTCCATTCGGGTTGATTCCTTTCCATTCCATTCCATTCCATTCCATTCCATTCGGGTGGATTCCATTCCATTCCATTCCATTCGTGTTGATTCCATTTCATTCGATTCCATTCCATTCCATTCCATTACGATTGATTCCATTCCATTCTATTCCATTCCATTCCATTCCATTCGCGTTGATTCCATTCCATTCCATTCCATTCCATTCCATTCCATTCCATTCCATTGGGGTGATTCGATACTATTCCGTTCCGTTCCATTCCATTCCATTCCATTCCTTTCCATTCCATTCGGTTTGACTCCATTCCATTCCATTCCATTCGGGTTGCTTTCATTCCATTCCATTCCATTCCATTCCATTCCATTCCATTCCATTCCATTCCTCTCCATTCCTTTTGATTCTATTCCATTCCATTCCATTCCATTCCATTCCATTCTATTCAGTTTGATTCCCTTCCATTCCATTCCATTCCATTTATTTCCATTCGCGTTGATTCCATTCCATTCCATTCCATTCCATTCGGGTGGATTCCATTCCATTCCATTCCATTCCATTCCATTCGGGTTGATTCCATTCCATTCCTTTCCATTCCATTCCTTTCCATTCCATTCAATTCGGGTTGATTCCATTCCACTACATTCCATTAAATTCCATTCCTATCCATTCGGGTTGATTCCATTCCATTCCATTCCGCTCCATTCCATTCCATTCCATTCCATTCCATTACATTCGGGTTGATTCGCTTCCATTCCATTCCGTTCCCTTTGACTCCATTCCTTTCCATTCCATTCCATTACATTCCGGTTGATTCCATCCCATTCCATTCCATTCCATTCCATTCAGGTTGATTCCATTCCATTCCCTTCCATTCCATTCCATTCCCTTCGATTCCATTCGTGTTGATTCCACTCCGTTCCATTCCATTCCATTACATTCCATTCCATATAGGTTGGTTCCATTCCATTCCATTCCATTTCATTCCATTCGGGTGGATTCCATTCCATTCCATTCCATTCCATTCCATTCCAGTCCATTCGGGTAGATTCCATTCCATTCCATTCCATTCCGTTCCATTCGGGTTGATTCCATTCCATTCCCTTCCATTCCATTCCTTTCCATTCCATTCCATTCGGGTGGATTCCATTCCATTCCATTCCATTTTTTCCATTCCTTTCCATTCGGGTTGATTCCATTCCATTCCATTCCGTTCCATTCCATTCCATTCCATTCCATTCCATTCCATTCCATTCCATTACATTCGGGTTGATTCGCTTCCATTCCATTCCGTTCCCTTTGACTCCATTCCATTCCATTCCATTACATTACATTCCGGTTGATTCCATCCCATTCCATTCCATTCCATTCCATTCAGGTTGACTCCATTCCATTCCCTATCATTCCATTCGTGTTGATTCCATTCCGTTCCATTCCATTCCATTCCATTCCATTCCATTCCATTCAGGTTGGTTCCATTCCATTCCATTCCATTTCATTCCATTCGGGTGGATTCCATTCCATTCCATTCCGTTCCATTCCATTCCATTCCATTCCATTCGGGTTGCTTCCATTCCATTCCATTCCGTTCCATTCCGTCCCATTCCATTCCATTCCATTACATTACATTCTGGTTGATTCGCTTTCATTCCATTCCATTCGGTTTGACTCCATTAAATTCCGTTCCTTTACATTCCATTCCGGTTGTTTCCATCCCATTCCATTCCATTCCATTCCATTCCGTTCAGGTTGATTCCATTCCATTCCATTCCATTCCATTCAGGTTGATTCCATTCCACTCCATTACGTTCAGTTTGATTCCATTCCAATCCATTCCATGCCATTCCATTCCATTCCATTGCATTCCATTCTATTCCATTCAGGTTGATTCCATTCCATTGTATTCTATTCGGGTTGATTCCATTCCATTCCATTCCATTCCACTCCGGTTGATTCCATCCCATTCCATTCCATTGCATTCCATTCCATTCCAATCGGGTTGATTCCATTCCATTCCTTTCCATTCCATTCCATTCGGGTGGAATCCACTCCATTCCATTCCATTCCATTCCATTCCATTCCTTTCCATTCGGGTTGATTCCATTCCATTCCATTCCGTTCCATTCCATTCCATTCCATTCCATTCCATTACATTCGTGTTGATTTGCTTCCATTCCATTCCATTAGGTTTGACTCCATTCCATTCCATTCCATTACATTCCATTCCGGTTGATTCCATCTCATTCCATTGCATTCCATTCTATTCCATTCCATTCCATTCAGGTTGATTCCATTCCATTCCATTCCATTCCATTCCATTCTATTAGGGTTGATTCCACTCCATTCCATTGCACTCCAGTCCATACCATACTGGGTGATTCCATTCCGTTCCATTCCATTCCATTCCATTCCATTCCTTTCCATTCGGGTTGATTCCATTCCATTCCTTTCCATTCCATTCCATTCCATTCGAGTTGATTCCATTCCATTCCATTCCATTCCATTCGATTCCAGTTGATTCAATTCCATTCCTATCCATTCAATTCCTTTCATTCCATTCCATTCCATTCGGGTTGACTCCATTCCATTGCATTCCATTCCATTCCATTCCATTCCATTCATGTTGATTCCATTCCATTCATGTTGATTTCATTACATTCCAATCGAGTTGATTCCATTCCATTCCATTCCATTCCATTTGGGTAGATTCCATTCCATTCCATTCCATCCCATTGCATTCCATTCCATTTGGGCTGATTCCATTCCATTACATTCCATTCCATTCAGGTTGATTCTATTCCTTTCCATTCCATTCCATTCCATTCTGGTTGATTCCGTTCCATTCCATTCCATTCCATTCCATTCGTATTGATTCCCTTCCATTCCATTCCATTCCATTACATTAGGGTTGATTCCATTCCATTCCATTCCATTCCATTCCATTCCATTCCATTCCATTCCATTCGTGTTGAATCCATTCCATTCCATTCCATTCCATTCCATTCCATGCCATTCTATTCAGGTTGGTTCTATTCCATTCCATTCCATTCCATTCGAGTTGTATCCATTCCATTCCATTCCATTACATTCCATTCCATTCCGGTTGATTCCATTCCATTCCATTCCATTCCATTCCATTCGGGTTGACTCTATTCCATTGCATTCAATTCCATTCCATTCCATTCCATTCCATTCCATTCCATTCCATTCCGTTCCATTCAATACCATTCAGGTTGATTTCATTCCATTCCATTCCATTCCACTCCATTCCATTCCATTCCATTCCTTTCCGGTGGATTCCTTTCCATTCCATCCCATTCCATTCCATTCCATTTTATTCACTTTGATTCCATTCCATTCCATTCCATTCCTTTCCAATTCATTCCATTCCATTCCATTCCATTCCTTTCCATTTCATTCCATTCCATTCCATTCAGGTTGATGGCATTTCATTCCATTCCTTTCCATTCCATTTGGGTTGATTCCATCCCATACCATTGGACTCTATTCCATTCCATTCCATTCCATTCTATACCATTCCATTCCATTCCATTCCACTCCAATCCCCTCCACTCCACTCCACCCAACTCCATTCCATTCCAATCTATTCCATTCGGTTTGATTCCATTCCATTCCATTCCATTCCATTCCATTCCACTTCATTCCATTCAATTCGGGTTGATTCCTTTCCATTCCATTCCATTACTTTCCATTCCATTCCATTCCGCTTGATTCCATTCCATTCCATTCCATTCTATTCGGTTTGATTCCATTCCATTCCATTCCATTCCATTGGGGTGATTCCATTCCATTCCATTTCATTCCATTCCATTCCTTTCCATTCCATTTTATTCGGGTTAATTCAATTCCATTCCATTCCATTCCATTCCGGTAGATTCCATTCCATTCCATTCCATTCCATTCCATTAGATTCCAATCCATTCCATTCGGGTTGATTCCTTTCCATTCCATTCCATTCCATTCCATTCCATTCCCTTCGGGTGGATTCCATTCCATTCCATTCCATTCCGTTCCATTCCATTCCATTGGGGTGATTCGATACAATTCCGTTCCGTTCCACTCCATTCCATTCCATTCCTTTCCATTCCATTCGGGTTGACTCCATTCCATTCCATTCCATTCGGGTTGCTTTCATTCCATTCCATTCAATTCCATTCCATTCCATTCCACTGCATTCCTTTTGATTCTATTCCATTCCATTCCATTCCATTCCATTCTATTCAGTTTGATTCCCTTCCATTCCATTCCATTCCATTTAGTTCCATTCGCGTTGATTCCATTCCATTCCATTCCATTCGCGTTGATTCCATTCCATTCCATTCCATTCCATTCCATTCCATTCCATTCCATTGGGGTGATTCGATACTATTCCGTTCCGTTCCATTCCATTCCATTCCATTCCTTTCCATTCCATTCGGTTTGACTCCATTCCATTCCATTCCATTCGGGTTGCTTTCATTCCATTCCATTCCATTCCATTCCATTCCATTCCATTCCATTCCATTCCTCTCCATTCCTTTTGATTCTATTCCATTCCATTCCATTCCATTCCATTCCATTCTATTCAGTTTGATTCCCTTCCATTCCATTCCATTCCATTTATTTCCATTCGCGTTGATTCCATTCCATTCCATTCCATTCCATTCGGGTGGATTCCATTCCATTCCATTCCATTCCATTCCATTCGGGTTGATTCCATTCCATTCCTTTCCATTCCATTCCTTTCCATTCCATTCCATTCGGGTTGATTCCATTCCACTACATTCCATTAAATTCCATTCCTATCCATTCGGGTTGATTCCATTCCATTCCATTCCGCTCCATTCCATTCCATTCCATTCCATTCCATTACATTCGGGTTGATTCGCTTCCATTCCATTCCGTTCCCTTTGACTCCATTCCTTTCCATTCCATTCCATTACATTCCGGTTGATTCCATCCCATTCCATTCCATTCCATTCCATTCAGGTTGATTCCATTCCATTCCCTTCCATTCCATTCCATTCCCTTCGATTCCATTCGTGTTGATTCCACTCCGTTCCATTCCATTCCATTACATTCCATTCCATATAGGTTGGTTCCATTCCATTCCATTCCATTTCATTCCATTCGGGTGGATTCCATTCCATTCCATTCCATTCCATTCCATTCCAGTCCATTCGGGTAGATTCCATTCCATTCCATTCCATTCCGTTCCATTCGGGTTGATTCCATTCCATTCCCTTCCATTCCATTCCTTTCCATTCCATTCCATTCGGGTGGATTCCATTCCATTCCATTCCATTTTTTCCATTCCTTTCCATTCGGGTTGATTCCATTCCATTCCATTCCGTTCCATTCCATTCCATTCCATTCCATTCCATTACATTCGGGTTGATTCGCTTCCATTCCATTCCGTTCCCTTTGACTCCATTCCATTCCATTCCATTACATTACATTCCGGTTGATTCCATCCCATTCCATTCCATTCCATTCCATTCAGGTTGACTCCATTCCATTCCCTATCATTCCATTCGTGTTGATTCCATTCCGTTCCATTCCATTCCATTCCATTCCATTCCATTCAGGTTGGTTCCATTCCATTCCATTCCATTTCATTCCATTCGGGTGGATTCCATTCCATTCCATTCCGTTCCATTCCATTCCATTCCATTCCATTCGGGTTGCTTCCATTCCATTCCATTCCGTTCCATTCCGTCCCATTCCATTCCATTCCATTACATTACATTCTGGTTGATTCGCTTTCATTCCATTCCATTCGGTTTGACTCCATTAAATTCCGTTCCTTTACATTCCATTCCGGTTGTTTCCATCCCATTCCATTCCATTCCATTCCATTCCGTTCAGGTTGATTCCATTCCATTCCATTCCATTCCATTCAGGTTGATTCCATTCCACTCCATTACGTTCAGTTTGATTCCATTCCAATCCATTCCATGCCATTCCATTCCATTCCATTGCATTCCATTCTATTCCATTCAGGTTGATTCCATTCCATTGTATTCTATTCGGGTTGATTCCATTCCATTCCATTCCATTCCACTCCGGTTGATTCCATCCCATTCCATTCCATTGCATTCCATTCCATTCCAATCGGGTTGATTCCATTCCATTCCTTTCCATTCCATTCCATTCGGGTGGAATCCACTCCATTCCATTCCATTCCATTACATTTCATTCCTTTCCATTCGGGTTGATTCCATTCCATTCCATTCCGTTCCATTCCATTCCATTCCATTCCATTACATTACATTCGTGTTGATTTGCTTCCATTCCATTCCATTAGGTTTGACTCCATTCCATTCCATTCCATTACATTCCATTCCGGTTGATTCCATCTCATTCCATTGCATTCCATTCTATTCCATTCCATTCCATTCAGGTTGATTCCATTCCATTCCATTCCATTCCATTCCATTCTATTAGGGTTGATTCCACTCCATTCCATTGCACTCCAGTCCATACCATACTGGGTGATTCCATTCCCTTCCATTCCATTCCATTCCATTCCATTCCTTTCCATTCGGGTTGATTCCATTCCATTCCTTTCCATTCCATTCCATTCCATTCGAGTTGATTCCATTCCATTCCATTCCATTCCATTCGATTCCAGTTGATTCAATTCCATTCCTATCCATTCAATTCCTTTCATTCCATTCCATTCCATTCGGGTTGACTCCATTCCATTGCATTCCATTCCATTCCATTCCATTCCATTCATGTTGATTCCATTCCATTCATGTTGATTTCATTACATTCCAATCGAGTTGATTCCATTCCATTCCATTCCATTCCATTTGGGTAGATTCCATTCCATTCCATTCCATCCCATTGCATTCCATTCCATTTGGGCTGATTCCATTCCATTACATTCCATTCCATTCAGGTTGATTCTATTCCTTTCCATTCCATTCCATTCCATTCTGGTTGATTCCGTTCCATTCCATTCCATTCCATTCCATTCCATTCGTATTGATTCCCTTCCATTCCATTCCATTCCATTACATTAGGGTTGATTCCATTCCATTCCATTCCATTCCATTCCATTCCATTCCATTCCATTCCATTCCATTCGTGTTGAATCCATTCCATTCCATTCCATTCCATTCCATTCCATGCCATTCTATTCAGGTTGGTTCTGTTCCATTCCATTCCATTCCATTCGAGTTGTATCCATTCCATTCCATTCCATTACATTCCATTCCATTCCGGTTGATTCCATTCCATTCCATTCCATTCCATTCCATTCGGGTTGACTCTATTCCATTGCATTCAATTCCATTCCATTCCATTCCATTCCGTTCCATTCAATACCATTCAGGTTGATTTCATTCCATTCCATTCCATTCCACTCCATTCCATTCCATTCCATTCCTTTCCGGTGGATTCCTTTCCATTCCATCCCATTCCATTCCATTCCATTTTATTCACTTTGATTCCATTCCATTCCATTCCATTCCTTTCCAATTCATTCCATTCCATTCCATTCCATTCCTTTCCATTTCATTCCATTCCATTCCATTCAGGTTGATGGCATTTCATTCCATTCCTTTCCATTCCATTTGGGTTGATTCCATCCCATACCATTGGACTCTATTCCATTCCATTCCATTCCATTCTATACCATTCCATTCCATTCCATTCCACTCCAATCCCCTCCACTCCACTCCACCCAACTCCATTCCATTCCAATCTAATCCATTCGGTTTGATTCCATTCCATTCCATTCCATTCCATTCCATTCCACTTCATTCCATTCAATTCGGGTTGATTCCTTTCCATTCCATTCCATTACTTTCCATTCCATTCCATTCCGCTTGATTCCATTCCATTCCATTCCATTCTATTCGGTTTGATTCCATTCTATTCCATTCCATTCCATTGGGGTGATTCCATTCCATTCCATTTCATTCCATTCCATTCCTTTCCATTCCATTTTATTCGGGTTAATTCCATTCCATTCCATTCCATTCCATTCCGGTAGATTCCATTCCATTCCATTCCATTCCATTCCATTAGATTCCAATCCATTCCATTCGGGTTGATTCCTTTCCATTCCATTCCATTCCATTCCATTCCATTCCATTCCATTCCATTCGGGTGGATTCCATTCCATTCCATTCCATTCCGTTCCATTCCATTCCATTGGGGTGATTCGATACAATTCCGTTCCGTTCCACTCCATTCCATTCCATTCCTTTCCATTCCATTCGGGTTGACTCCATTCCATTCCATTCCATTCGGGTTGCTTTCATTCCATTCCGTTCAATTCCATTCCATTCCATTCCACTGCATTCCTTTTGATTCTATTCCATTCCATTCCATTCCATTCCATTCCATTCCATTCTATTCAGTTTGATTCCCTTCCATTCCATTCCATTCCATTTAGTTCCATTCGCGTTGATTCCATTCCATTCCATTCCATTCCATTCCATTCGTGTTGATTCCATTCCATTCCATACCATTCCATTCCATTGGGGTGATTCCATTCTTTTCCATTCAATTCCATTCCATTCTATTCGAGTTGATTCCATTCCATTACATTCCATTCCGGTTGATTCCATTGCATTCCATTCCATTCTATTCCATTCCATTCCAGTGGATTCCATTCCATTCCATTCCATTCCATTCCGGTGGATTCCATTCACTCCCATTCCATTCCATTCCATCTTACTCGGTATGATTCCATTCCATTCCATTCCATTCCATTCCTTTCCACTTCATTCCATTCCATTCCATTCGGGTTGATGGCATTTCATTCCATTCCTTTCCATTACATTTGGGTTGATTCCATTACATTCCATTACACTCTATTCCATTCCATTCCATTCCATTCTATTCCATTCAATTCCATTCCATTCCATTCCACTCCAATCCCCTGCACTCCACTCCACTCCACTCCATTCCATTCCAATCAATTCCATTCTGGTTGATTCTATTCCATTCCATTCCATTCCATTCCATTCGGGTTGATTCCATTCCATTCCATTTCACTCCATTCCATTCCACTCCATTCCACTCCATTCCATTCCATTCGGGTTGATTCCTTTCCATTCCATTCCATTCCGTTCCATTCCATTCCATTCCGGTTGATTCCATTCCATTCCATTCCATTCGGTTTGATTCCATTCCATTCCATTCCATTCCATTGGGGTGATTCCATTCCATTCCATTTCATTCCATTCCATTCCTTTCCATTCCATTTTATTCGAGTTGATTCCATTCCATTACATTCCATTCCATTCCGGTTGATTCCATTCCATTCCATTCCATTCCATTCCATTCCATTCCGGTAGAATCCATTCCATTCCATTAAACTCCATTACATTCCAATGCATTCCATTCGGGTTGATTCCTTTCCATTCCATTCCATTCGTTTCCATTCGGGTGGATTCCATTCCATTCCATTCCGTTCGTGTTGATTCCATTTCATTCGATTCCATTCCATTCCATTCCATTCCTATTGATTCCATTCCATTCCATTCCATTCCATTCCATTCCATTCCATTCCATTCCATTCCATTCCATTCCATTCGCGTTGATTCCATTCCATTCCATTCCATTCCATTCCATTCCATTCCATTCCATTCCGTTCCATTCCATTCCATTTGGGTGATTCGATACTATTCCGTTCCGTTCCATTCCATTCCTTTCCATTCCATTCCTTTTGATTCTATTCCATTCCATTCCATTCCATTCCATTCCATTCCATTCTTTTCCATTGGGGTGATTCCATTCTTTTCCTTTCCATTCCATTACATTCTATTCGAGTTGATTCCATTCCGTTGCATTCCATTCCGGTTGATTCCATTCCATTCCATTCCATTCTATTCCATTCCATTCCAGTGGATTCCATTCCATTCCATTCCATTCCATTCCGGTGGATTCCATTCACTCCCATTACATTCCATTCCATCTTATTCGGTTTGATTCCATTCCATTCCATTCCATTCCATTCCTTTCCATTTCATTCCATTCCATTCCATTTGGGTTGATGGCATTTCATTCCATTCCTTTCCATTCCATTTGGGTTGATTCCATTACATTCCATTACACTATATTCCATTCCATTCCATTCCATTCTATTCCATTCCATTCCATTCCATTGCATTCCATTCCACTCCAATCCCCTCCACTCCACTCCACTCCACTCCATTCCATTCCAATCAATTCCATTCTGGTTGATTCTATTCCATTCCATTCAATTCCATTCCATTCCATTCCATTCCATTCCATTCGGGATGATTCCATCCCATTCCATTTCACTCCATTCCATTCCATTCCATTCCACTCCATTCCATTCCATTCGGGTTGATTCCTTTCCATTCCATTCCATTCCGTTTCATTCCATTCCATTCCGGTTGATTCCATTCCATTCCATTCCATTCGGTTTGATTCCATTCCATTCCATTCGATTCCATTGGGGTGATTCCATTCCATTCCATTTCATTCCATTCCATTCCTTTCCATTCCATTTTATTCGGGTTGATTCCATTCCATCACATTCCATTCCATTCCGGTTGATTCCATTGCATTCCATTCCATTCCATTCCATTCCATTCCATTCCATTTCATTCCATTCCGGTAGATTCCATTCTATTCCATTCCATTCCATTAGATTCCAATCCATTGCATTCGGGTTGATTCCTTTCCATTCCTTTCCATTCCATTCCATTCCATTCCATTCCATTCGGGTGGATTCCATTCCATTCCATTCCATTCCGTTCGTGATGATTCCATTTCATTCGATTCCATTCCATTCCATTCCATTCCGATTGATTCCATTCCATTCCATTCCATTCTATTCCATTCCATTCCATTCCATTCCATTCCATTCCATTCCATTCCATTCGCGTTGATTCCCTTCCATTCCATTCCATTCCATTCCATTCCTTTCCGTTCCATTCCATTCCTTTCCATTCCATTCGGGTTGATTCCATTCCATTCCATTCCATTCGGGTTGCGTCCATTCCATTCCATTCCAATCCATTCCATTCCATTCCATTCCACTCCGTTCCTTTTGATTCTATTCCATTCCATTCCATTCCATTCCATTCCATTCTATTTAGTTTGATTCCCTTCCATTCAATTCCATTCCATTTAGTTCCATTCGCGTTGATTCCATTCCATTCCATTCCATTCCATTCCATTCCATTCCTTTCAATTCGGGTTGTTTCCATTCCATTCCATTCCGTTCCATTCCATTCCATTCCATTCCATTCCATTCCATTCCATTACATTCGGGTTGATTCGCTTCCATTCCATTCCGTTCCCTTTGACTCCATTCCATTCCATTGCATTACATTACATTACATTCCGGTTGATTCCATCCCATTCCATTCCATTCCATTCCATTCAGGTTGATTCCATTCCACTCCATTCCGTTCACTTTTATTTCATTCCAATCCATTCCATGCCATTCCATTCAATTCCATTGCATTCCATTCTATTCCATTCAGGTTGATTCCATTCCACTGTATTCTATTCGGGTTGATTCCATTCCATTCCATTCCATTCCATTCTATTTAGTTTGATTCCCTTCCATTCCATTCCATTCCATTTAGTTCCGTTCGCGTTGATTCCATTCCATTCCATTCCATTCCATTGCATTCCATTCCATTCCAATCGGGTTGATTCAATTCCATTCCTTTCCATTCCATTCCTTTCCATTCCATT
The DNA here is from genome assembly GCF_029289425.2 of Pan paniscus. Lineage (NCBI taxonomy): Eukaryota > Metazoa > Chordata > Mammalia > Primates > Hominidae > Pan > Pan paniscus. The sequence continues at coordinate 62,919,278 of NC_073260.2, forward strand.
CCATTCGGGTGGAATCCACTCCATTCCATTCCATTCCATTCCATACCATTCCATTACATTCGGGTTGATTCGCTTCCATTCCATTCCATTAGGTTTGACTCCATTCCATTCCATTCCATTACATTCCATTCCGGTTGATTCCATCCCATTACATTGCATTCCATTCCATTCCATTCAGGTTGATTCCTTTCCATTCCATTCCATTCCATTCTATTAGGGTTGATTCCACTCCATTCCATTGCATTCCAGTCCATACCATACTGGGTGATTCCATTCCATTCCATTCCATTCCATTCCATTCCATTCCATTCCAATCCATTCGGGTTGATTCCATTCCATTCCTTTCCATTCCATTCCATTCCATTCCATTCCATTCCATTCGTGTTGATTCCATTCCATTCCATTCCATTCCATTCCATTGGGGTGATTCCATTCTTTTCCATTCCATTCCATTCCATTCTATTCGAGTTGATTCCATTCCATTACATTCCATTCCGGTTGATTCCATTCCATTCCATTCCATTCTATTCTATTCCATTCCAGTGGATTCCATTCCATTCCATTCCATTCCATTCCGGTGGATTCCATTCACTCCCATTCCATTCCATTCCATTTAATTCGGTTTGATTCCATTCCATTACATTCCATTCCATTCCTTTCCATTTCATTCCATTCCATTCCATTCGGGTTGATGGCATTTCATTCCATTCCTTTCCATTCCATTCCATTCCATTCCATTCAGTTTGATTCCTTTCCATTCCATTTCGTTCCATTCGCGTTGATACCATTCCATTCCATTCCATTCCATTTCATTCCATTCCATTCCATTCGGGTTGACACCATTCCATTCCTTTCCATTCCATTCCTTTCCATTCCATTCCTTTTCATTCCATTCCATTCCTTTCCAATTCATTCCATTCCATTCCATTCCATTTTATTCGGTTTGATTCCATTCCATTCCATTCCATTCCATTCCATTCCATTCCATTCCGGTGGATTCCTTTCCATTCCATCCCATTCCATTCCATTCCATTTTATTCGGTTTGATTCCATTCCATTCCATTCCATTCCATTCCATTCCATTCCATTCCATTCCTTTCCAATTCATTCTATTCCATTCCTTTCCATTTTATTCCATTCCATTCCATTCAGATTGATGGCATTTCATTCCATTCCTTTCCATTCCATTTGGGTTGATTCCATCCCATTCCATTGCACTCTATTCCATTCCATTCCATTCCATTCTATTCCAATCCATTCCATTCAATTCCACTCCAATCCCCTCCACTCCACTCCACTCCACTCCATTCCATTCCTATCAATTCCATTCGGTTTGATTCCATTCCATTCCATTCCATTCCATTCCACTTCATTCCATTCAATTCGGGTTGATTCCTTTCCATTCCATTCCATTACTTTCCATTCCATTCCATTCCGCTTGATTCCATTCCATTCCATTCCATTCTATTCGGTTGGATTCCATTCCTTTCCATTCCATTCCATTGGGGTGATTCCATTCCATTCCATTTCATTCCATTCCATTCCTTTCCATTCCATTTTATTCGGGTTGATTCCATTCCATTCCATTCCATTACATTCCATTCCGTTAGGTTCCATTCCATTCCATTCCATTCCATTCCATTAGATTCCAATCCATTCCATTCGGGTTGATTCCTTTCCATTCCATTCCATTCCATTCCATTCCATTCCATTCGGGTGGATTCCATTCCATTCCATTCCATTCCGTTCGTGTTGATTCCATTTCATTCAATTCCATTCCATTCCATTCCATTCCGATTGATTCCATTCCATTCCATTCCATTCTATTCCATTCCATTCCATTCCATTCGCGTTGATTCCATTCCATTCCATTCCATTCCATTGCATTCCATTCCATTCCGTTCCATTCCATTCCATTGGGGTGATTCGATACTATTCCGTTCCGTTCCATTCCATTCCATTCCATTCCTTTCCATTCCATTCGGGTTGACTCCATTCCATTCCATTCCATTCGGGTTGCTTTCATTCCATTCCATTCCATTCCATTCCATTCCATTCCATTCATCTCCATTCTTTTGATTCTATTCCATTCCATTCCATTCCATTCCATTCCATTCCATTCTATTCAGTTTGATTCCCTTCCATTCCATTCCATTCCATTTATTTCCATTCCCGTTGATTCCATTCCAATCCATTCCATTCCATTCGGGTGGTTTCCATTCCATTTCATTCCATTCCATTCCATTCCTTTCCATTCCATTCCTTTCCATTCCATTCCATTCGGGTTGATTCCATTCCACTACATTCCATTAAATTCCATTCCTATCCATTCGGGTTGATTCCATTCCAGTCCATTCCACTCCATTCCATTCCATTCCATTCCATTACATTCGGGTTGATTCGCTTCCATTCCATTCCGTTCCCTTTGACTCCATTCCATTCCATTCCATTCCTTTACATTCCGGTTGATGCCATCCCATTCCATTCCATTCCATTCCATTCAGGTTGATTCCATTCCATTCCCTTCCATTCCATTCCATTCCCTTCGATTCCATTCGTGTTGATTCCACTCCGTTCCATTCCATTCCATTCCATTCCATATAGGTTGGTTCCATTCCATTCCATTCCATTTCATTCCATTCGGGTGGATTCCATTCCATTCCATTCCATTCCATTGCATTCCATTCCATTCCAGTCCATTCGGGTTGATTCCATTCCATTCCATTCCATTCCATTCCATTCCATTCGGGTTGATTCCATTCCATTCCTTTCCATTCCATTCCTTTCCATTCCATTCCATTCGGGTGGATTCCATTCCATTTCATTCCATTCCATTCCTTTCCATTCCATTTTATTCGGGTTGATTCCATTCCATTACATTCCATTCCATTCCGGTTGATTCCGTTCCATTCCATTTCATTCCATTCCATTCCATTCCGGTAGATTCCATTCCATTCCATTCCATTCCAATCCATTCCATTCGGGTTGTTTCCTTTCCATTCCATTCCATTCCATGCCATTCGTGTTGATTGCATTTCATTCGATTCCATTCCATTCCATTCCATTCCGATTGATTCCATTCCATTCCATTCTATTCCATTCCATTCCATTCCATTCCATTTCATTCGGGTTGATACCATTCCATTCCATTCCATTCCATTCCACTCCGTTCCATTCCATTCCATTGGGGTGATGCGATTCTATTCCGTTCCGTTCCATTCCATTCCATTCCATTCGGGTTGATTCCACTCCATTGCATTCCATTCGGATTGATTCCATTCCATTGCATTCCATTCGGATTGATTCCATTCCATTCCATTCCATTCCATTCTTTTCCATTCCATTCCATTCCTTTTGATTCTATTCCATTCTATTCCATTCCATTCCATTCCATTCCATTCCATTCCATTCCATTCAGTTTGATTCCTTTCCATTCCATTCCATTCCATTTCGTTCCATTCGCGTTGATTCCATTTCATTCCATTCCATTCCATTTCATTCCATTCCATTCCATTCGGGTTGACTCCATTCCATTCCTTTCCATTCCATTCCTTTCCATTCCATTCCTTTCCATTCCATTCCATTCGGGTCATTCCATTCCATTCCTTTCCATTCGGGTTGATTCCATTCCATTCCATTCCGTTCCATTCCATCCCATTCCATTCCATTACATTCTGGTTGATTCGCTACCATTCCATTCCATTCGGTTTGACTCCATTCCATTGCATTCCATTACATTCCATTCCGGTTTTTTCCATCCCATTCCATTCCATTCCATTCCATTCCATTCAGGTTGATTCCATTCCATTCCATTCCATTTCATTCCATTCCATTCTGGTTGATTCCATTCCACTCCATTCCGTTCAGTTTGATTCCATTCCAATCCATTCCATTACATTCCATTGCATTAAATTCTATTCCATTCAGGTTGATTCCATTCCATTCCATTCCATTCAATTGGGGTGATTCCATTCCATTCCATTTCATTCCATTCCATTCCTTTCCATTCCATTTTATTCGGGTTGATTCCAATCCATTGCATTCCATTCCATTCCTGTTGATTCCGTTCCATTACATTCCATTCCATTCCGATAGATTCCATTCCATTCCATTCCATTCCAATCCATTCCATTCGTGTTGATTCCATTTCATTCGATTCCATTCCATTCCATTCCATTCCGATTGATTCCATTCCATTCCATTCCATTCTATTCCATTCCATTCCATTCCATTCCATTTCATTCGGGTTGATTCCATTCCATTCCATTCCACTCCGTTCCATTCCATTCCATTGGGGTGATGCGATTCTATTCCGTTCCGATCCATTCCATTCCATTCCATTCGGGTTGATTCCATTCCATTGCATTCCATTCAGTTTGATTCCTTTCCATTCCATTCCATTCCATTTCGTTCCATTCGCGTTGATTCCATTCCATTCCATTCCATTCCATTTCATTCCATTCCATTCCATTCGGGTTGACTCCATTCAATTCCTTTCCATTCCATTCCTTTCCATTGAATTCCTTTCCATTACATTCCATTCCATTCCATTCGGGTGGATTCCATTCCATTCCATTCCATTCCATTCCATTCCATTCCATTCCATTCCATTCCTTTCCATTCGGGTTGATTCCATTCCATTCCATTCCGATCCATTCCATCCCATTCCATTACATTACATTCTGGTTGATTCGCTTCCGTTCCATTCCATTCGGTTTGACTCCATTCCATTGCATTCCATTACATTCCATTCCGGTTGTTTCCATCCCATTCCATTCCATTCCATTCCATTCAGGTTGATTCCATTCCATTCCATTCCATTTCATTCCATTCCATTCAGGTTGATTCCATTCCACTCCATTCCATTCAGTTTGATTCCATTCCAATCCATTCCATTACATTCCATTGCATTCCATTCTATTCCATTCAGGTTGATTCCATTCCATTCCATTCTATTCGGGTTGATTCCATTCCATTCAATTCCATTCGGCTTGACTCCGTTCCATTCCATTCCATTCCATTACATTACATTCCGATTGACCCCATTCCATTCCATTCTATTCCATTCCATTCCATTCCATTCCATTCCATTCCATTCGGGTTGATTCCATTCCATTCCATTCCTTTCCATTCCATTCCATTCGTGTTGATTCCATTCCATTCCATTCCATTGGGGTGATTCCATTCTATTGATTCCATTCCATTCCATTCCATTCTATTCGGGTTGATTCCATTCCATTCCATTCCATTCGGGTTGATTCCATTCCATTCAATTCCATTCCATTCCATTCCATTCCACTCCATTCCGTTTGATTCTATTCCATTCCATTCCATTCCATTCCATTCCATTCCATTCCATTCTATTCAGTTTGATTCCTTTTCTTTCCATTCCATTCCATTTAGTTCCATTCGCGTTGATTCCATTCCATTCCATTCCATTCCATACCATTCGGGTGGATTCCATTCCATTCCGTTCCTTTCCATTCCATTCCTTTCGATTCGCGTTGAATCCATTCCATTCCATTCTTTTCCATTCCATTCCATTCCATTCCATTACATTCCATTACATTCCATTACATTCGGGTTGATTCGCTTCCATTCCATTCCGTTCCCTTTGACTCCATTCCATTCCAGTACATTACATTACATTCCGGTTGATTCCATCCCATTCCATTCCATTCAGGTTGATTCCATTCCATTCCATTCCATTCCATTCCCTTCCATTCCATTCGTGTTGATTCCATTCCGTTCCATTCCATTCCATTCCATTCCATTCCACTCAGGTTGGTTCCATTCCATTCCATTCCATTCCATTCAATTCCATTCAGTTTCGTTCCATTCCATTCCATTCCATTCCATTCCATTCCATTCCATTCGAGTTGATTCCATTCCATTCCATTCCATTCCATTCCATTCCATTCCAGTTGATTCAATTCCATTCCTTTCCATTCAATTCCTTTCATTCCATTCCATTCCATTCCATTCCATTCCATTTGGGTAGATTCCATTCCATTCCATTCCATCCCATTGCATTCCATTCCATTTGGGCCGATTCCATTCCATTCCATTCCATTCAGGTTGATTCTATTCCTTTCCATTCCATTTCATTCCATTCTTGTTGATTCCGTTCCATGCCATTCCATTCCATTCCATTAGGGTTGATTCCATTGCATTCCATTCCATTCCATTCCATTCCATTCGTGTTGAATCCATTCCATTCCATTCCATTCCATTCCATTCCATTCCATTCCATGACATTCCATTCAGGTTGGTTCTATTCCATTCCATTCCATTCCGTTCCATTCCATTCGAGTTGTATCCATTCCATTCCATTCCATTACATTCCATTCCATTCCGATTGATTCCATTCCATTCCATACCATACCATTCCATTCAGGTTGGTTCCATTCCATTCCATTCCATTGCATTCCATTCCATTCCATTCGAGTTGTATCCATTCCATTCCATTCCATTCCATTCCATTCCATTCTATTCCAGTTGATTCCATTCCATTCCATTCCATTCCATTCCATTCCATTCCATTCGGGTTGACTCTATTCCATTCCATTCCATTCCATTCCATTCCATTCCATTCCATTCCATACCATTCAGGTTGATTTCATTCCATTCCATTGCATTCCATTCCATTCCATTCCGGTGGATTCCTTTCCATTCCATCCCATTCCATTCCATTCCATTTTATTCGGTTTGATTCCATTGCATTCCATTCCATTCCATTCCATTCCTTTCCAATTCATTCCATTCCATCCCATTCCATTCCATTCCATTTTATTCGGTTTGATTCCATTGCATTCCATTCCATTCCATTCCATTCCTTTCCAATTCATTCCATTCCATTCCATTCCATTCCTTTCCATTTTATTCCATTCCATTCCATTCAGGTTGATGGCATTTCATTCCATTCCTTTCCATTCCATTTGGGTTGATTCCATCCCATTCCATTGCACTCTATTCCATTCCATTCCATTCCATTCTATTCCATTCCATTCCATTTGTGTTGATTCCATCCCATTCCATTGCACTCTATTCCATTCCATTCCATTCCATTCTATTCCATTCCATTCCATTCCATTCTACTCCAATCCCCTCCACTCCACTCCACTCCACTCCATTCCATTCCAATCAATTCCATTCGTATTGATTCCATTCCATTCCATTCCATTCCATTCCATTCCATTCCACTTCATTCCATTCAATTCGGGTTGATTCCTTTCCATTCCATTCCATTACTTTCCATTCCATTCCATTCCGCTTGATTCCATTCCATTCCATTCCATTCTATTCGGTTTGATTCCATTCCATTCCATTCCATTCCATTGGGGAGATTCCATTCCATTCCATTTCATTCCATTCCATTCCTTTCCATTCCATTTTATTCGGGTTGATTCCATTCCATTCCATTCCATTCCATTCCGGTAGGTTCCATTCCATTCCATTCCATTCCATTCCTTTCCAATTCATTCCATTCCATTCCTTTCCATTTTATTCCATTCCATTCCATTCAGGTTGATGGCATTTCATTCCATTCCTTTCCATTCCATTTGGGTTGATTCCATCCCATTCCATTTCACTCTATTCCATTCCATTCCATTCCATTCTATTCCATTCCATTCCATTCAATTCCACTCCAGTTCCCTCCACTCCACTCCACTCCACTCCACTCCATTCCTATCAATTCCATTCGGTTTGATTCCATTCCATTCCATTCCATTCCATTCCACTTCATTCCATTCAATTCGGGTTGATTCCTTTCCATTCCATTCCATTACTTTCCATTCCATTCTATTCCGCTTGATTCCATTCCATTCCATTCCATTCTATTCGGTTGGATTCCATTCCATTCCATTCCATTCCATTGGGGTGATTCCATTCCATTCCATTTCATTCCATTCCATTCCTTTCCATTCCATTTTATTCGGGTTGATTCCATTCCATTCCATTCCATTCCATTCCGGTAGGTTCCATTCCATTCCATTCCATTCCATTCCATTAGATTCCAATCCATTCCATTCGGGTTGATTCCTTTCCATTCCATTCCATTCCATTCCATTCCATTCCATTCCATTCCATTCCATTCCATTCGGGTGGATTCCATTCCATTCCATTCCATTCCGTTCGTGTTGATTCCATTTCATTCGATTCCATTCCATTCCATTCCATTCCCATTGATTCCATTCCATTCCATTCCATTCTATTCCATTCCATTGCATTCCATTCGCGTTGATTCCATTCCATTCCATTCCATTTCATTGCATTCCATTCCATTCCGTTCCATTCCATTCCATTGGGGTGATTCGATACTATTCCGTTCCGTTCCATTCCATTCCATTCCATTCCTTTCCATTCCATTCGGGTTGACTCCATTCCATTCCATTCCATTCGGGTTGCTTTCATTCCATTCCATTCCATTCCATTCCATTCCATTCCATTCCATTCCATTCCTCTCCATTCCTTTTGATTCTATTCCATTCCATTCCATTCCATTCCATTCTATTCAGTTTGATTCCCTTCCATTCCATTCCATTCCATTTATTTCCATTCGCGTTGATTCCATTCCAATCCATTCCATTCCATTCGGGTGGTTTCCATTCCATTTCATTCCATTCCATTCCATTCCATTCCATTCCATTCCATTCCATTCGGGTTGATTCCATTCCATTCCTTTCCATTCCATTCCTTTCCATTCCATTCCATTCGGGTTGATTCCATTCCACTACATTCCATTAAATTTCATTCCTATCCATTCGGGTTGATTCCATTCCAGTCCATTCCACTCCATTCCATTCCATTCCATTCGATTACATTCGGGTTGATTCGCTTCCATTCCATTCCGTTCCCTTTGACTCCATTCCATTCCATTCCATTCCATTCCATTACATTCCGGTTGATGCCATCCCATTCCATTCCATTCCATTCCATTCAGGTTGATTCCATTCCATTCCCTTCCATTCCATTCCATTCCCTTCGATTCCATTCGTGTTGATTCCACTCCGTTCCATTCCATTCCATTCCATTCCATTCCATTCCATATAGGTTGGTTCCATTCCATTCCATTCCATTTCATTCCATTCGGGTGGATTCCACTCCATTCCATTCCATTACATTCCATTCCATTCCAGTCCATTTGGGTTGATTCCATTCCATTCCATTAAATTCCATTCGGGTTGATTCCATTCCATTCCTTTCCATTCCATTCCTTTCCATTCCATTCCATTCGCGTGGATTCCATTCCATTTCATTCCATTCCATTCCTTTCCATTCCATTTTATTCGGGTTGATTCCATTCCATTACATTCCATTCCATTCCGGTTGATTCCGTTCCATTCCATTTCATTCCATTCCATTCCATTCCATTCCGGTAGATTCCATTCCATTCCATTCCATTCCAATCCATTCCATTCGGGTTGAATCCTTTCCATTCCATTCCATTCCATGCCATTCGTGTTGATTGCATTTCATTCGATTCCATTCCATTCCATTCCATTCCGATTGATTCCATTCCATTCCATTCTATTCCATTCCATTCCATTTCATTCGGGTTGATACCATTCCATTCCATTCCATTCCATTCCACTCCGTTCCATTCCATTCCATTGGGGTGATGCGATTCTATTCCGTTCCGTTCCATTCCATTGCATTCCATTCGGATTGATTCCATTCCATTGCATTCCATTCGGATTGATTCCATTCCATTGCATTCCATTCGGATTGATTCCATTCCATTCCATTCCATTCCATTCTATTCCATTCCATTCCATTCCTTTTGATTCTATTCCATTCTATTCCATTCCATTCCATTCCATTCCATTCCATTCCATTCAGTTTGATTCCTTTCCACTCCATTCCATTCCATTTAGTTCCATTCGCGTTGATTCCATTTCATTCCATTCCATTCCATTTCATTCCATTCCATTCCATTCGGGTTGACTCCATTCCATTCCTTTCCATTCCATTCCTTTCCATTCCATTCCTTTCCATTCCATTCCATTCGGGTCATTCCATTCCATTCCTTTCCATTCGGGTTGATTCCATTCCATTCCATTCCGTTCCATTCCATCCCATTCCATTCCATTACATTCTGGTTGATTCGCTACCATTCCATTCCATTCGGTTTGACTCCATTCCATTGCATTCCATTACATTCCATTCCGGTTTTTTCCATCCCATTCCATTCCATTCCATTCCATTCAGGTTGATTCCATTCCATTCCATTCCATTTCATTCCATTCCATTCTGGTTGATTCCATTCCACTCCATTCCGTTCAGTTTGATTCCATTCCAATCCATTCCATTACATTCCATTGCATTCCATTCTATTCCATTCAGGTTGATTCCATTCCATTCCATTCCATTCAATTGGGGTGATTCCATTCCATTCCATTTCATTCCATTCCATTCCTTTCCATTCCATTTTATTCGGGTTGATTCCAATCCATTGCATTCCATTCCATTCCTGTTGATTCCGTTCCATTACATTCCATTCCATTCCGATAGATTCCATTCCATTCCATTCCATTCCAATCCATTCCATTCGTGTTGATTCCATTTCATTCGATTCCATTCCATTCCATTCCGTTCCGATTGATTCCATTCCATTCCATTCCATTCTATTCCATTCCATTCCATTCCATTCCATTTCATTCGGGTTGATTCCATTCCATTCCATTCCACTCCGTTCCATTCCATTCCATTGGGGTGATGCGATTCTATTCCGTTCCGATCCATTCCATTCCATTCCATTCGGGTTGATTCCATTCCATTGCATTCCATTCAGTTTGATTCCTTTCCATTCCATTCCATTCCATTTCGTTCCATTCGCGTTGATTCCATTCCATTCCATTCCATTCCATTTCATTCCATTCCATTCCATTCGGGTTGACTCCATTCAATTCCTTTCCATTCCATTCCTTTCCATTCCATTCCTTTCCATTACATTCCATTCCATTCCATTCGGGTGGATTCCATTCCATTCCATTCCATTCCATTCCATTCCATTCCATTCCATTCCATTCCATTCCTTTCCATTCGGGTTGATTCCATTCCATTCCATTCCGTTCCATTCCATCCCATTCCATTACATTACATTCTGGTTGATTCGCTTCCGTTCCATTCCATTCGGTTTGACTCCATTCCATTGCATTCCATTACATTCCATTCCGGTTGTTTCCATCCCATTCCATTCCATTCCATTCCATTCAGATTGATTCCATTCCATTCCATTCCATTTCATTCCATTCCATTCAGGTTGATTCCATTCCACTCCATTCCATTCAGTTTCATTCCATTCCAATCCATTCCATTACATTCCATTGCATTCCATTCTATTCCATTCAGGTTGATTCCATTCCATTCCATTCTATTCGGGTGGATTCCATTCCATTCAATTCCATTCGGCTTGACTCCGTTCCATTCCATTCCATTACATTACATTACATTCCGATTGACCCCATTCCATTCCATTCTATTCCATTCCATTCCACTCCATTCGGGTTGATTCCATTCCATTCCATTCCTTTCCATTCCATTCCATTCGTGTTGATTCCATTCCATTCCATTCCATTCCATTGGGGTGATTCCATTCTATTGATTCCATTCCATTCCATTCCATTCTATTCGGGTTGATTCCATTCCATTCCATTCCATTCGGGTTGATTCCATTCCATTCAATTCCATTCCATTCCATTCCATTCCACTCCATTCCGTTTGATTCTATTCCATTGCATTCCATTCCATTCCATTGCATTCCATTCCATTCTATTCAGTTTGATTCCTTTTCTTTCCATTCCATTCCATTTAGTTCCATTCGCGTTGATTCCATTCCATTCCATTCCATTCCATTCGGGTGGATTCCATTCCATTCCGTTACTTTCCATTCCATTCCTGTCGATTCGGGTTGATTCCATTCCATTCCATTCTTTTCCATTCCATTCCATTCCATTCCATTCCATTCCATTCCATTCCATTACATTCGGGTTGATTCGCTTCCATTCCATTCCGTTCCCTTTGACTCCATTCCATTCCAGTACATTACATTACATTCCGGTTGATTCCATCCCATTCCATTCCATTCAGGTTGATTCCATTCCATTCCATTCCATTCCATTCCCTTCCATTCCATTCGTGTTGAGTCCATACCGTTCCATTCCATTCCATTCCATTCCATTCCATTCCACTCAGGTTGGTTCCATTCCATTCCATTCCATTCCATTCCATTCCATTCCATTCCATTCAGTTTCGTTCCATTCCATTCCATTCCATTCCATTCCATTCCATTCCATTCGAGTTGATTCCATTCCATTCCATTCCATTCCGTTCCATTCCAGTTGATTCAATTCCATTCCTTTCCATTCAATTCCTTTCATTCCATTCCATTCCATTCGGGTTGACTCCATTCCATTGCATTCCATTCCATTCCATTCCATTCATGTTGATTCCATTCCATTCATGTTGATTTCATTACATTCCAATCGAGTTGATTTCATTCCATTCCATTCCATTCCATTTGGGTAGATTCCATTCCATTCCATTCCATCCCATTGCATTCCATTCCATTTGGGCCGATTCCATTCCATTACATTCCATTCCATTCAGGTTGATTCTATTCCTAACCATTCCATTTCACTCCATTCTGGTTGATTCCGTTCCATGCCATTCCATTCCATTCCATTAGGGTTGATTCCATTGCATTCCATTCCATTCCATTCCATTCCATTCGTGTTGAATCCATTCCATTCCATTCCATTCCATTCCATTCCATTCCATTCCATTCCATTCCATTCCATGACATTCCATTCAGGTTGGTTCTATTCCATTCCATTCCATTCCGTTCCATTCCATTCGAGTTGTATCCATTCCATTACATTCCATTCCATTCCGATTGATTCCATTCCATTCCATACCATACGATTCCATTCAGGTTGGTTCCATTCCATTCCATTCCATTCCATTCGTGTTGAATCCATTCCATTCCATTCCATTCCATTCCATTCCATTCCATTCCATTCCATTCCATGACATTCCATTCAGGTTGGTTCTATTCCATTCCATTCCATTCCGTTCCATTCCATTCGAGTTGTATCCATTCCATTCCATTCCCTTCCATTCCTTTCTATTCCGGTTTATTCCATTCCATTCCATTCCATTCCATTCCATTCCATTCGGGTTGACTCTATTCCATTCCATTCCATTCCATTCCATTCCATTCCATTCCATTCCATACCATTCAGGTTGATTTCATTCCATTCCATTCCATTCCATTCCATTCCATTCCATTCCATTCCATTCCATTTCGTTGGATTCCTTTCCATTCCATCCCATTCCATTCAATTCCATTTTATTCGGTTTGATTCCATTGCATTCCATTCCATTCCATTCCATTCCTTTCCAATTCATTCCATTCCATTCCATTCCATTCCTTTCCATTTTATTCCATTCCATTCCATTCAGGTTGATGGCATTTCATTCCATTCCTTTCCATTCCATTTGGGTTGATTCCATCCCATTCCATTGGACTCTATTCCATTCCATTCCATTCCATTCTCTTCCATTCCATTCCATTTGTGTTGATTCCATCCCATTCCATTGCACTCTATTCCATTCCATTCCATTCCATTCTATTCCATTCCATTCCATTCCATTCCACTCCAATCCCCTCCACTCCACTCCACTCCACTCCATTCCATTCCAATCAATTCCATTCGGTTTGATTGCATTCCATTCCATTCCATTCCATTCCACTTCATTCCATTCAATTCGGGTTGATTCCTTTCCATTCCATTCCATTACTTTCCATTCCATTCCATTCCGCTTGATTCCATTCCATTCCATTCCATTCTATTCGGTTTGATTCCATTCCATTCCATTCCATTCCATTGGGGAGATTCCATTCCATTCCATTTCATTCCATTCCATTCCTTTCCATTCCATTTTATTCGGGTTGATTCCATTCCAATCCATTCCATTCCATTCCGGTAGGTTCCATTCCATTCCATTCCATTCCATTAGATTCCAATCCATTCCATTCGGGTTGATTCCTTTCCATTCCATTCCATTCCATTCCATTCCATTCGGGTGGATTCCATTCCATTCCATTCCATTCGTGTTGATTCCATTTCATTCGATTCCATTCCATTCCATTCCATTACGATTGATTCCATTCCATTCTATTCCATTCCATTCCATTCCATTCGCGTTGATTCCATTCCATTCCATTCCATTCCATTCCATTCCATTCCATTGGGGTGATTCGATACTATTCCGTTCCGTTCCATTCCATTCCATTCCATTCCTTTCCATTCCATTCGGTTTGACTCCATTCCATTCCATTCCATTCGGGTTGCTTTCATTCCATTCCATTCCATTCCATTCCATTCCATTCCATTCCATTCCATTCCATTCCTCTCCATTCCTTTTGATTCTATTCCATTCCATTCCATTCCATTCCATTCCATTCTATTCAGTTTGATTCCCTTCCATTCCATTCCATTCCATTTATTTCCATTCGCGTTGATTCCATTCCATTCCATTCCATTCCATTCGGGTGGATTCCATTCCATTCCATTCCATTCCATTCCATTCGGGTTGATTCCATTCCATTCCTTTCCATTCCATTCCTTTCCATTCCATTCCATTCGGGTTGATTCCATTCCACTACATTCCATTAAATTCCATTCCTATCCATTCGGGTTGATTCCATTCCATTCCATTCCGCTCCATTCCATTCCATTCCATTCCATTCCATTACATTCGGGTTGATTCGCTTCCATTCCATTCCGTTCCCTTTGACTCCATTCCTTTCCATTCCATTCCATTACATTCCGGTTGATTCCATCCCATTCCATTCCATTCCATTCCATTCAGGTTGATTCCATTCCATTCCCTTCCATTCCATTCCATTCCCTTCGATTCCATTCGTGTTGATTCCACTCCGTTCCATTCCATTCCATTACATTCCATTCCATATAGGTTGGTTCCATTCCATTCCATTCCATTTCATTCCATTCGGGTGGATTCCATTCCATTCCATTCCATTCCATTCCATTCCAGTCCATTCGGGTAGATTCCATTCCATTCCATTCCATTCCGTTCCATTCGGGTTGATTCCATTCCATTCCCTTCCATTCCATTCCTTTCCATTCCATTCCATTCGGGTGGATTCCATTCCATTCCATTCCATTTTTTCCATTCCTTTCCATTCGGGTTGATTCCATTCCATTCCATTCCGTTCCATTCCATTCCATTCCATTCCATTCCATTCCATTACATTCGGGTTGATTCGCTTCCATTCCATTCCGTTCCCTTTGACTCCATTCCATTCCATTCCATTACATTACATTCCGGTTGATTCCATCCCATTCCATTCCATTCCATTCCATTCAGGTTGACTCCATTCCATTCCCTATCATTCCATTCGTGTTGATTCCATTCCGTTCCATTCCATTCCATTCCATTCCATTCAGGTTGGTTCCATTCCATTCCATTCCATTTCATTCCATTCGGGTGGATTCCATTCCATTCCATTCCGTTCCATTCCATTCCATTCCATTCCATTCGGGTTGCTTCCATTCCATTCCATTCCGTTCCATTCCGTCCCATTCCATTCCATTCCATTACATTACATTCTGGTTGATTCGCTTTCATTCCATTCCATTCGGTTTGACTCCATTAAATTCCGTTCCTTTACATTCCATTCCGGTTGTTTCCATCCCATTCCATTCCATTCCATTCCATTCCGTTCAGGTTGATTCCATTCCATTCCATTCCATTCCATTCCATTCAGGTTGATTCCATTCCACTCCATTACGTTCAGTTTGATTCCATTCCAATCCATTCCATGCCATTCCATTCCATTCCATTGCATTCCATTCTATTCCATTCAGGTTGATTCCATTCCATTGTATTCTATTCGGGTTGATTCCATTCCATTCCATTCCATTCCACTCCGGTTGATTCCATCCCATTCCATTCCATTGCATTCCATTCCATTCCAATCGGGTTGATTCCATTCCATTCCTTTCCATTCCATTCCATTCGGGTGGAATCCACTCCATTCCATTCCATTCCATTCCATTCCATTCCTTTCCATTCGGGTTGATTCCATTCCATTCCATTCCGTTCCATTCCATTCCATTCCATTCCATTCCATTCCATTACATTCGTGTTGATTTGCTTCCATTCCATTCCATTAGGTTTGACTCCATTCCATTCCATTCCATTACATTCCATTCCGGTTGATTCCATCTCATTCCATTGCATTCCATTCTATTCCATTCCATTCCATTCAGGTTGATTCCATTCCATTCAATTCCATTCCATTCCATTCTATTAGGGTTGATTCCACTCCATTCCATTGCACTCCAGTCCATACCATACTGGGTGATTCCATTCCGTTCCATTCCATTCCATTCCATTCCATTCCTTTCCATTCGGGTTGATTCCATTCCATTCCTTTCCATTCCATTCCATTCCATTCGAGTTGATTCCATTCCATTCCATTCCATTCCATTCCATTCCAGTTGATTCAATTCCATTCCTATCCATTCAATTCCTTTCATTCCATTCCATTCCATTCGGGTTGACTCCATTCCATTGCATTCCATTCCATTCCATTCCATTCCATTCATGTTGATTCCATTCCATTCATGTTGATTTCATTACATTCCAATCGAGTTGATTCCATTCCATTCCATTCCATTCCATTTGGGTAGATTCCATTCCATTCCATTCCATCCCATTGCATTCCATTCCATTTGGGCTGATTCCATTCCATTACATTCCATTCCATTCAGGTTGATTCTATTCCTTTCCATTCCATTCCATTCCATTCTGGTTGATTCCGTTCCATTCCATTCCATTCCATTCCATTCGTATTGATTCCCTTCCATTCCATTCCATTCCATTACATTAGGGTTGATTCCATTCCATTCCATTCCATTCCATTCCATTCCATTCCATTCCATTCCATTCCATTCCATTCCATTCGTGTTGAATCCATTCCATTCCATTCCATTCCATTCCATTCCATGCCATTCTATTCAGGTTGGTTCTATTCCATTCCATTCCATTCCATTCGAGTTGTATCCATTCCATTCCATTCCATTACATTCCATTCCATTCCGGTTGATTCCATTCCATTCCATTCCATTCCATTCCATTCGGGTTGACTCTATTCCATTGCATTCAATTCCATTCCATTCCATTCCATTCCATTCCATTCCATTCCGTTCCATTCAATACCATTCAGGTTGATTTCATTCCATTCCATTCCATTCCACTCCATTCCATTCCATTCCATTCCTTTCCGGTGGATTCCTTTCCATTCCATCCCATTCCATTCCATTCCATTTTATTCACTTTGATTCCATTCCATTCCATTCCATTCCTTTCCAATTCATTCCATTCCATTCCATTCCATTCCTTTCCATTTCATTCCATTCCATTCCATTCAGGTTGATGGCATTTCATTCCATTCCTTTCCATTCCATTTGGGTTGATTCCATCCCATACCATTGGACTCTATTCCATTCCATTCCATTCCATTCTATACCATTCCATTCCATTCCATTCCACTCCAATCCCCTCCACTCCACTCCACCCAACTCCATTCCTTTCCAATCTATTCCATTCGGTTTGATTCCATTCCATTCCATTCCATTCCATTCCATTCCACTTCATTCCATTCAATTCGGGTTGATTCCTTTCCATTCCATTCCATTACTTTCCATTCCATTCCATTCCGCTTGATTCCATTCCATTCCATTCCATTCTATTCGGTTTGATTCCATTCCATTCCATTCCATTCCATTGGGGTGATTCCATTCCATTCCATTTCATTCCATTCCATTCTTTTCCATTCCATTTTATTCGGGTTAATTCCATTCCATTCCATTCCATTCCATTCCGGTAGATTCCATTCCATTCCATTCCATTCCATTCCATTAGATTCCAATCCATTCCATTCGGGTTGATTCCTTTCCATTCCATTCCATTCCATTCCATTCCATTCCATTCGGGTGGATTCCATTCCATTCCATTCCATTCCGTTCCATTCCATTCCATTGGGGTGATTCGATACAATTCCGTTCCGTTCCACTCCATTCCATTCCATTCCTTTCCATTCCATTCGGGTTGACTCCATTCCATTCCATTCCATTCGGGTTGCTTTCATTCCATTCCATTCAATTCCATTCCATTCCATTCCACTGCATTCCTTTTGATTCTATTCCATTCCATTCCATTCCATTCCATTCCATTCCATTCTATTCAGTTTGATTCCCTTCCATTCCATTCCATTCCATTTAGTTCCATTCGCGTTGATTCCATTCCATTCCATTCCATTCCATTCCATTCGTGTTGATTCCATTCCATTCCATACCATTCCATTCCATTGGGGTGATTCCATTCTTTTCCATTCAATTCCATTCCATTCTATTCGAGTTGATTCCATTCCATTACATTCCATTCCGGTTGATTCCATTGCATTCCATTCCATTCTATTCCATTCCATTCCAGTGGATTCCATTCCATTCCATTCCATTCCATTCCGGTGGATTCCATTCACTCCCATTCCATTCCATTCCATCTTACTCGGTATGATTCCATTCCATTCCATTCCATTCCATTCCTTTCCACTTCATTCCATTCCATTCCATTCGGGTTGATGGCATTTCATTCCATTCCTTTCCATTACATTTGGGTTGATTCCATTACATTCCATTACACTCTATTCCATTCCATTCCATTCCATTCTATTCCATTCAATTCCATTCCATTCCATTCCACTCCAATCCCCTGCACTCCACTCCACTCCACTCCATTCCATTCCAATCAATTCCATTCTGGTTGATTCTATTCCATTCCATTCCATTCCATTCCATTCCATTCCATTCCATTCGGGTTGATTCCATTCCATTCCATTTCACTCCATTCCATTCCACTCCATTCCACTCCATTCCATTCCATTCGGGTTGATTCCTTTCCATTCCATTCCATTCCGTTCCATTCCATTCCATTCCGGTTGATTCCATTCCATTCCATTCCATTCGGTTTGATTCCATTCCATTCCATTCCATTCCATTGGGGTGATTCCATTCCATTCCATTTCATTCCATTCCATTCCTTTCCATTCCATTTTATTCGAGTTGATTCCATTCCATTACATTCCATTCCATTCCGGTTGATTCCATTCCATTCCATTCCATTCCATTCCATTCCGGTAGAATCCATTCCATTCCATTAAACTCCATTACATTCCAATGCATTCCATTCGGGTTGATTCCTTTCCATTCCATTCCATTCGTTTCCATTCGGGTGGATTCCATTCCATTCCATTCCGTTCGTGTTGATTCCATTTCATTCGATTCCATTCCATTCCATTCCATTCCTATTGATTCCATTCCATTCCATTCCATTCTATTCCATTCCATTACATTCCATTCCATTCCATTCCATTCGCGTTGATTCCATTCCATTCCATTCCATTCCATTCCATTCCGTTCCATTCCATTCCATTTGGGTGATTCGATACTATTCCGTTCCGTTCCATTCCATTCCTTTCCATTCCATTCCTTTTGATTCTATTCCATTCCATTCCATTCCATTCCATTCCATTCTTTTCCATTGGGGTGATTCCATTCTTTTCCTTTCCATTCCATTGCATTCTATTCGAGTTGATTCCATTCCGTTGCATTCCATTCCGGTTGATTCCATTCCATTCCATTCCATTCTATTCCATTCCATTCCAGTGGATTCCATTCCATTCCATTCCATTCCATTCCGGTGGATTCCATTCACTCCCATTACATTCCATTCCATCTTATTCGGTTTGATTCCATTCCATTCCATTCCATTCCATTCCATTCCTTTCCATTTCATTCCATTCCATTCCATTTGGGTTGATGGCATTTCATTCCATTCCTTTCCATTCCATTTGGGTTGATTCCATTACATTCCATTACACTATATTCCATTCCATTCCATTCCATTCTATTCCATTCCATTCCATTCCATTGCATTCCATTCCACTCCAATCCCCTCCACTCCACTCCACTCCACTCCATTCCATTCCAATCAATTCCATTCTGGTTGATTCTATTCCATTCCATTCAATTCCATTCCATTCCATTCCATTCCATTCCATTCGGGATGATTCCATCCCATTCCATTTCACTCCATTCCATTCCATTCCATTCCACTCCATTCCATTCCATTCGGGTTGATTCCTTTCCATTCCATTCCATTCCGTTTCATTCCATTCCATTCCGGTTGATTCCATTCCATTCCATTCCATTCGGTTTGATTCCATTCCATTCCATTCGATTCCATTGGGGTGATTCCATTCCATTCCATTTCATTCCATTCCATTCCTTTCCATTCCATTTTATTCGGGTTGATTCCATTCCATCACATTCCATTCCATTCCGGTTGATTCCATTGCATTCCATTCCATTCCATTCCATTCCATTCCATTCCATTTCATTCCATTCCGGTAGATTCCATTCTATTCCATTCCATTCCATTAGATTCCAATCCATTGCATTCGGGTTGATTCCTTTCCATTCCTTTCCATTCCATTCCATTCCATTCCATTCCATTCGGGTGGATTCCATTCCATTCCATTCCATTCCGTTCGTGATGATTCCATTTCATTCGATTCCATTCCATTCCATTCCATTCCGATTGATTCCATTCCATTCCATTCCATTCTATTCCATTCCATTCCATTCCATTCCATTCCATTCCATTCCATTCCATTCGCGTTGATTCCCTTCCATTCCATTCCATTCCATTCCATTCCTTTCCGTTCCATTCCATTCCTTTCCATTCCATTCGGGTTGATTCCATTCCATTCCATTCCATTCGGGTTGCGTCCATTCCATTCCATTCCAATCCATTGCATTCCATTCCATTCCACTCCGTTCCTTTTGATTCTATTCCATTCCATTCCATTCCATTCCATTCCATTCTATTTAGTTTGATTCCCTTCCATTCAATTCCATTCCATTTAGTTCCATTCGCGTTGATTCCATTCCATTCCATTCCATTCCATTCCATTCCTTTCAATTCGGGTTGATTCCATTCCATTCCATTCCGTTCCATTCCATTCCATTCCATTCCATTCCATTCCATTCCATTCCATTACATTCGGGTTGATTCGCTTCCATTCCATTCCGTTCCCTTTGACTCCATTCCATTCCATTGCATTACATTACATTACATTCCGGTTGATTCCATCCCATTCCATTCCATTCCATTCCATTCAGGTTGATTCCATTCCACTCCATTCCGTTCACTTTTATTTCATTCCAATCCATTCCATGCCATTCCATTCAATTCCATTGCATTCCATTCTATTCCATTCAGGTTGATTCCATTCCACTGTATTCTATTCGGGTTGATTCCATTCCATTCCATTCCATTCCATTCTATTTAGTTTGATTCCCTTCCATTCCATTCCATTCCATTTAGTTCCGTTCGCGTTGATTCCATTCCATTCCATTCCATTCCATTGCATTCCATTCCATTCCAATCGGGTTGATTCAATTCCATTCCTTTCCATTCCATTCCTTTCCATTCCATTCCATTCGGGTGGAATCCACTCCATTCCATTCCATTCCATTCCATTCCATTCCATTACATTCGGGTTGATTCGCTTCCATTCCATTCCATTAGGTTTGACTCCATTCCATTCCATTCCATTACATTCCATTCCGGTTGATTCCATCCCATTACATTGCATTCCATTCCATTCCATTCAGGTTGATTCCTTTCCATTCCATTCCATTCCATTCTATTAGGGTTGATTCCACTCCATTCCATTGCATTCCAGTCCATACCATACTGGGTGATTCCATTCCATTCCATTCCATTCCGGTAGAATCCATTCCATTCCATTAAACTCCATTACATTCCAATGCATTCCATTCGGGTTGATTCCTTTCCATTCCATTCCATTCGTTTCCATTCGGGTGGATTCCATTCCATTCCATTCCGTTCGTGTTGATTCCATTTCATTCGATTCCATTCCATTCCATTCCATTCCTATTGATTCCATTCCATTCCATTCCATTCTATTCCATTCCATTACATTCCATTCCATTCCATTCCATTCGCGTTGATTCCATTCCATTCCATTCCATTCCATTCCATTCCATTCCATTCCGTTCCATTCCATTCCATTTGGGTGATTCGATACTATTCCGTTCCGTTCCATTCCATTCCTTTCCATTCCATTCCTTTTGATTCTATTCCATTCCATTCCATTCCATTCCATTCCATTCTTTTCCATTGGGGTGATTACATTCTTTTCCATTGGGGTGATTCCATTCTTTTCCTTTCCATTCCATTGCATTCTATTCGAGTTGATTCCATTCCGTTGCATTCCATTCCGGTTGATTCCATTCCATTCCATTCCATTCTATTCCATTCCATTCCAGTGGATTCCATTCCATTGCATTCCATTCCATTCCGGTGGATTCCATTCACTCCCATTACATTCCATTCCATCTTATTCGGTTTGATTCCATTCCATTCCATTCCATTCCATTCCATTCCTTTCCATTTCATTCCATTCCATTCCATTTGGGTTGATGGCATTTCATTCCATTCCTTTCCATTCCATTTGGGTTGATTCCATTACATTCCATTACACTATATTCCATTCCATTCCATTCCATTCTATTCCATTCCATTCCATTCCATTGCATTCCATTCCACTCCAATCCCCTCCACTCCACTCCACTCCATTCCATTCCAATCAATTCCATTCTGGTTGATTCTATTCCATTCCATTCAATTCCATTCCATTCCATTCCATTCCATTCCATTCGGGATGATTCCATCCCATTCCATTTCACTCCATTCCATTCCATTCCATTCCACTCCATTCCATTCCATTCGGGTTGATTCCTTTCCATTCCATTCCATTCCGTTTCATTCCATTCCATTCCGGTTGATTCCATTCCATTCCATTCCATTCGGTTTGATTCCATTCCATTCCATTCGATTCCATTGGGGTGATTCCATTCCATTCCATTTCATTCCATTCCATTCCTTTCCATTCCATTTTATTCGGGTTGATTCCATTCCATCACATTCCATTCCATTCCGGTTGATTCCATTGCATTCCATTCCATTCCATTCCATTCCATTCCATTCCATTTCATTCCATTCCGGTAGATTCCATTCTATTCCATTCCATTCCATTAGATTCCAATCCATTGCATTCGGGTTGATTCCTTTCCATTCCTTTCCATTCCATTCCATTCCATTCCATTCCATTCGGGTGGATTCCATTCCATTCCATTCCATTCCGTTCGTGATGATTCCATTTCATTCGATTCCATTCCATTCCATTCCATTCCGATTGATTCCATTCCATTCCATTCCATTCTATTCCATTCCATTCCATTCCATTCCATTCCATTCCATTCCATTCGCGTTGATTCCCTTCCATTCCATTCCATTCCATTCCATTCCTTTCCGTTCCATTCCATTCCTTTCCATTCCATTCGGGTTGATTCCATTCCATTCCATTCCATTCGGGTTGCGTCCATTCCATTCCATTCCAATCCATTGCATTCCATTCCATTCCACTCCGTTCCTTTTGATTCTATTCCATTCCATTCCATTCCATTCCATTCCATTCTATTTAGTTTGATTCCCTTCCATTCAATTCCATTCCATTTAGTTCCATTCGCGTTGATTCCATTCCATTCCATTCCATTCCATTCCATTCCTTTCAATTCGGGTTGATTCCATTCCATTCCATTCCGTTCCATTCCATTCCATTCCATTCCATTCCATTCCATTCCATTCCATTACATTCGGGTTGATTCGCTTCCATTCCATTCCGTTCCATTCCATTCCATTCCATTCCATTCCATTCCATTCCATTACATTCGGGTTGATTCGCTTCCATTCCATTCCATTCCATTCCATTCAGGTTGATTCCATTCCACTCCATTCCGTTCACTTTTATTTCATTCCAATCCATTCCATGCCATTCCATTCAATTCCATTGCATTCCATTCTATTCCATTCAGGTTGATTCCATTCCACTGTATTCTATTCGGGTTGATTCCATTCCATTCCATTCCATTCCATTCTATTTAGTTTGATTCCCTTCCATTCCATTCCATTCCATTTAGTTCCGTTCGCGTTGATTCCATTCCATTCCATTCCATTCCATTGCATTCCATTCCATTCCAATCGGGTTGATTCAATTCCATTCCTTTCCATTCCATTCCTTTCCATTCCATTCCATTCGGGTGGAATCCACTCCATTCCATTCCATTCCATTCCATTCCATTCCATTACATTCGGGTTGATTCGCTTCCATTCCATTCCATTAGGTTTGACTCCATTCCATTCCATTCCATTACATTCCATTCCGGTTGATTCCATCCCATTACATTGCATTCCATTCCATTCCATTCAGGTTGATTCCTTTCCATTCCATTCCATTCCATTCTATTAGGGTTGATTCCACTCCATTCCATTGCATTCCAGTCCATACCATACTGGGTGATTCCATTCCATTCCATTCCATTCCATTCCATTCCATTCCATTCCATTCCATTCCAATCCATTCGGGTTGATTCCATTCCATTCCTTTCCATTCCATTCCATTCCATTCCATTCCATTCGTGTTGATTCCATTCCATTCCATTCCATTCCATTCCATTGGGGTGATTCCATTCTTTTCCATTCCATTCCATTCCATTCTATTCGAGTTGATTCCATTCCATTACATTCCATTCCGGTTGATTCCATTCCATTCCATTCCATTCTATTCTATTCCATTCCAGTGGATTCCATTCCATTCCATTCCATTCCATTCCGGTGGATTCCATTCACTCCCATTCCATTCCATTCCATTTAATTCGGTTTGATTCCATTCCATTCCATTCCATTCCATTCCTTTCCATTTCATTCCATTCCATTCCATTCGGGTTGATGGCATTTCATTCCATTCCTTTCCATTCCATTCCATTCCATTCCATTCAGTTTGATTCCTTTCCATTCCATTTCGTTCCATTCGCGTTGATACCATTCCATTCCATTCCATTCCATTTCATTCCATTCCATTCCATTCGGGTTGACACCATTCCATTCCTTTCCATTCCATTCCTTTCCATTCCATTCCTTTTCATTCCATTCCATTCCTTTCCAATTCATTCCATTCCATTCCATTCCATTTTATTCGGTTTGATTCCATTCCATTCCATTCCATTCCATTCCATTCCATTCCGGTGGATTCCTTTCCATTCCATCCCATTCCATTCCATTCCATTTTATTCGGTTTGATTCCATTCCATTCCATTCCATTCCATTCCATTCCATTCCATTCCTTTCCAATTCATTCTATTCCATTCCTTTCCATTTTATTCCATTCCATTCCATTCAGATTGATGGCATTTCATTCCATTCCTTTCCATTCCATTTGGGTTGATTCCATCCCATTCCATTGCACTCTATTCCATTCCATTCCATTCCATTCTATTCCATTCCATTCCATTCAATTCCACTCCAATCCCCTCCACTCCACTCTACTCCACTCCATTCCATTCCTATCAATTCCATTCGGTTTGATTCCATTCCATTCCATTCCATTCCATTCCACTTCATTCCATTCGATTCGGGTTGATTCCTTTCCATTCCATTCCATTACTTTCCATTCCATTCCATTCCGCTTGATTCCATTCCATTCCATTCCATTCTATTCGGTTGGATTCCATTCCTTTCCATTCCATTCCATTGGGGTGATTCCATTCCATTCCATTTCATTCCATTCCATTCCTTTCCATTCCATTTTATTCGGGTTGATTCCATTCCATTCCATTCCATTACATTCCATTCCGTTAGGTTCCATTCCATTCCATTCCATTCCATTCCATTAGATTCCAATCCATTCCATTCGGGTTGATTCCTTTCCATTCCATTCCATTCCATTCCATTCCATTCCATCCGGGTGGATTCCATTCCATTCCATTCCATTCCGTTCGTGTTGATTCCATTTCATTCAATTCCATTCCATTCCATTCCATTCCGATTGATTCCATTCCATTCCATTCCATTCTATTCCATTCCATTCCATTCCATTCGCGTTGATTCCATTCCATTCCATTCCATTCCATTGCATTCCATTCCATTCCGTTCCATTCCATTCCATTGGGGTGATTCGATACTATTCCGTTCCGTTCCATTCCATTCCATTCCATTCCTTTCCATTCCATTCGGGTTGACTCCATTCCATTCCATTCCATTCGGGTTGCTTTCATTCCATTCCATTCCATTCCATTCCATTCCATTCCATTCATCTCCATTCCTTTTGATTCTATTCCATTCCATTCCATTCCATTCCATTCCATTCTATTCAGTTTGATTCCCTTCCATTCCATTCCATTCCATTTATTTCCATTCCCGTTGATTCCATTCCAATCCATTCCATTCCATTCGGGTGGTTTCCATTCCATTTCATTCCATTCCATTCCATTCCTTTCCATTCCATTCCTTTCCATTCCATTCCATTCGGGTTGATTCCATTCCACTACATTCCATTAAATTCCATTCCTATCCATTCAGGTTGATTCCATTCCAGTCCATTCCACTCCATTCCATTCCATTCCATTCCATTACATTCGGGTTGATTCGCTTCCATTCCATTCCGTTCCCTTTGACTCCATTCCATTCCATTCCATTCCATTACATTCCGGTTGATGCCATCCCATTCCATTCCATTCCATTCCATTCAGGTTGATTCCATTCCATTCCCTTCCATTCCATTCCATTCCCTTCGATTCCATTCGTGTTGATTCCACTCCGTTCCATTCCATTCCATTCCATTCCATATAGGTTGGTTCCATTCCATTCCATTCCATTTCATTCCATTCGGGTGGATTCCATTCCATTCCATTCCATTCCATTCCATTCCATTCCAGTCCATTCGGGTTGATTCCATTCCATTCCATTCCATTCCATTCCATTCCATTCGGGTTGATTCCATTCCATTCCTTTCCATTCCATTCCTTTCCATTCCATTCCATTCGGGTGGATTCCATTCCATTTCATTCCATTCCATTCCTTTCCATTCCATTTTATTCGGGTTGATTCCATTCCATTACATTCCATTCCATTCCGGTTGATTCCGTTCCATTCCATTTCATTCCATTCCATTCCATTCCGGTAGATTCCATTCCATTCCATTCCATTCCAATCCATTCCATTCGGGTTGTTTCCTTTCCATTCCATTCCATTCCATGCCATTCGTGTTGATTGCATTTCATTCGATTCCATTCCATTCCATTCCATTCCGATTGATTCCATTCCATTCCATTCTATTCCATTCCATTCCATTCCATTCCATTTCATTCGGGTTGATACCATTCCATTCCATTCCATTCCATTCCACTCCGTTCCATTCCATTCCATTGGGGTGATGCGATTCTATTCCGTTCCGTTCCATTCCATTCCATTCCATTCGGGTTGATTCCACTCCATTGCATTCCATTCGGATTGATTCCATTCCATTGCATTCCATTCGGATTGATTCCATTCCATTCCATTCCATTCCATTCTTTTCCATTCCATTCCATTCCTTTTGATTCTATTCCATTCTATTCCATTCCATTCCATTCCATTCCATTCCATTCCATTCAGTTTGATTCCTTTCCATTCCATTCCATTCCATTTCGTTCCATTCGCGTTGATTCCATTTCATTCCATTCCATTCCATTTCATTCCATTCCATTCCATTCGGGTTGACTCCATTCCATTCCTTTCCATTCCATTCCTTTCCATTCCATTCCTTTCCATTCCATTCCATTCGGGTCATTCCATTCCATTCCTTTCCATTCGGGTTGATTCCATTCCATTCCATTCCGTTCCATTCCATCCCATTCCATTCCATTACATTCTGGTTGATTCGCTACCATTCCATTCCATTCGGTTTGACTCCATTCCATTGCATTCCATTATATTCCATTCCGGTTTTTTCCAACCCATTCCATTCCATTCCATTCCATTCCATTCAGGTTGATTCCATTCCATTCCATTCCATTTCATTCCATTCCATTCTGGTTGATTCCATTCCACTCCATTCCGTTCAGTTTGATTCCATTCCAATCCATTCCATTACATTCCATTGCATTAAATTCTATTCCATTCAGGTTGATTCCATTCCATTCCATTCCATTCAATTGGGGTGATTCCATTCCATTCCATTTCATTCCATTCCATTCCTTTCCATTCCATTTTATTCGGGTTGATTCCAATCCATTGCATTCCATTCCATTCCTGTTGATTCCGTTCCATTACATTCCATTCCATTCCGATAGATTCCATTCCATTCCATTCCATTCCAATCCATTCCATTCGTGTTGATTCCATTTCATTCGATTCCATTCCATTCCATTCCATTCCGATTGATTCCATTCCATTCCATTCCATTCTATTCCATTCCATTCCATTCCATTCCATTTCATTCGGGTTGATTCCATTCCATTCCATTCCACTCCGTTCCATTCCATTCCATTGGGGTGATGCGATTCTATTCCGTTCCGATCCATTCCATTCCATTCCATTCGGGTTGATTCCATTCCATTGCATTCCATTCAGTTTGATTCCTTTCCATTCCATTCCATTCCATTTCGTTCCATTCGCGTTGATTCCATTCCATTCCATTCCATTCCATTTCATTCCATTCCATTCCATTCGGGTTGACTCCATTCAATTCCTTTCCATTCCATTCCTTTCCATTGAATTCCTTTCCATTACATTCCATTCCATTCCATTCGGGTGGATTCCATTCCATTCCATTCCATTCCATTCCATTCCATTCCATTCCATTCCATTCCATTCCATTCCATTCCTTTCCATTCGGGTTGATTCCATTCCATTCCATTCCGATCCATTCCATCCCATTCCATTACATTACATTCTGGTTGATTCGCTTCCGTTCCATTCCATTCGGTTTGACTCCATTCCATTGCATTCCATTACATTCCATTCAGGTTGATTCCATTCCATTCCATTCCATTCCATTCCATTCTATTAGGGTTGATTCCACTCCATTCCATTGCACTCCAGTCCATACCATACTGGGTGATTCCATTCCCTTCCATTCCATTCCATTCCATTCCATTCCTTTCCATTCGGGTTGATTCCATTCCATTCCTTTCCATTCCATTCCATTCCATTCGAGTTGATTCCATTCCATTCCATTCCATTCCATTCGATTCCAGTTGATTCAATTCCATTCCTATCCATTCAATTCCTTTCATTCCATTCCATTCCATTCGGGTTGACTCCATTCCATTGCATTCCATTCCATTCCATTCCATTCCATTCATGTTGATTCCATTCCATTCATGTTGATTTCATTACATTCCAATCGAGTTGATTCCATTCCATTCCATTCCATTCCATTTGGGTAGATTCCATTCCATTCCATTCCATCCCATTGCATTCCATTCCATTTGGGCTGATTCCATTCCATTACATTCCATTCCATTCAGGTTGATTCTATTCCTTTCCATTCCATTCCATTCCATTCTGGTTGATTCCGTTCCATTCCATTCCATTCCATTCCATTCGTATTGATTCCCTTCCATTCCATTCCATTCCATTACATTAGGGTTGATTCCATTCCATTCCATTCCATTCCATTCCATTCCATTCCATTCCATTCCATTCGTGTTGAATCCATTCCATTCCATTCCATTCCATTCCATTCCATGCCATTCTATTCAGGTTGGTTCTATTCCATTCCATTCCATTCCATTCGAGTTGTATCCATTCCATTCCATTCCATTACATTCCATTCCATTCCGGTTGATTCCATTCCATTCCATTCCATTCCATTCCATTCGGGTTGACTCTATTCCATTGCATTCAATTCCATTCCATTCCATTCCATTCCATTCCATTCCATTCCGTTCCATTCAATACCATTCAGGTTGATTTCATTCCATTCCATTCCATTCCACTCCATTCCATTCCATTCCATTCCTTTCCGGTGGATTCCTTTCCATTCCATCCCATTCCATTCCATTCCATTTTATTCACTTTGATTCCATTCCATTCCATTCCATTCCTTTCCAATTCATTCCATTCCATTCCATTCCATTCCTTTCCATTTCATTCCATTCCATTCCATTCAGGTTGATGGCATTTCATTCCATTCCTTTCC
Organism: Pan paniscus; assembly: GCF_029289425.2. Classification (NCBI taxonomy): domain Eukaryota; kingdom Metazoa; phylum Chordata; class Mammalia; order Primates; family Hominidae; genus Pan; species Pan paniscus. The sequence continues at coordinate 62,949,486 of NC_073260.2, forward strand.
ATTCCATTTGGTTTGATTCCATCCCATACCATTGGACTCTATTCCATTCCATTCCATTCCATTCTATACCATTCCATTCCATTCCATTCCACTCCAATCCCCTCCACTCCACTCCACCCAACTCCATTCCATTCCAATCTATTCCATTCGGTTTGATTCCATTCCATTCCATTCCATTCCATTCCATTCCACTTCATTCCATTCAATTCGGGTTGATTCCTTTCCATTCCATTCCATTACTTTCCATTCCATTCCATTCCGCTTGATTCCATTCCATTCCATTCCATTCTATTCGGTTTGATTCCATTCCATTCCATTCCATTCCATTGGGGTGATTCCATTCCATTCCATTTCATTCCATTCCATTCCTTTCCATTCCATTTTATTCGGGTTAATTCCATTCCATTCCATTCCATTCCATTCCGGTAGATTCCATTCCATTCCATTCCATTCCATTCCATTCCATTAGATTCCAATCCATTCCATTCGGGTTGATTCCTTTCCATTCCATTCCATTCCATTCCATTCCATTCCATTCGGGTGGATTCCATTCCATTCCATTCCATTCCGTTCCATTCCATTCCATTGGGGTGATTCGATACAATTCCGTTCCGTTCCACTCCATTCCATTCCATTCCTTTCCATTCCATTCGGGTTGACTCCATTCCATTCCATTCCATTCGGGTTGCTTTCATTCCATTCCATTCAATTCCATTCCATTCCATTCCACTGCATTCCTTTTGATTCTATTCCATTCCATTCCATTCCATTCCATTCCATTCCATTCTATTCAGTTTGATTCCCTTCCATTCCATTCCATTCCATTTAGTTCCATTCGCGTTGATTCCATTCCATTCCATTCCATTCCATTCGCGTTGATTCCATTCCATTCCATTCAATTCCATTCCATTCCATTCCATTCCATTCCATTGGGGTGATTCGATACTATTCCGTTCCGTTCCATTCCATTCCATTCCATTCCTTTCCATTCCATTCGGTTTGACTCCATTCCATTCCATTCCATTCGGGTTGCTTTCATTCCATTCCATTCCATTCCATTCCATTCCATTCCATTCCATTCCATTCCATTCCTCTCCATTCCTTTTGATTCTATTCCATTCCATTCCATTCCATTCCATTCCATTCTATTCAGTTTGATTCCCTTCCATTCCATTCCATTCCATTTATTTCCATTCGCGTTGATTCCATTCCATTCCATTCCATTCCATTCGGGTGGATTCCATTCCATTCCATTCCATTCCATTCCATTCGGGTTGATTCCATTCCATTCCTTTCCATTCCATTCCTTTCCATTCCATTCCATTCGGGTTGATTCCATTCCACTACATTCCATTAAATTCCATTCCTATCCATTCGGGTTGATTCCATTCCATTCCATTCCGCTCCATTCCATTCCATTCCATTCCATTCCATTACATTCGGGTTGATTCGCTTCCATTCCATTCCGTTCCCTTTGACTCCATTCCTTTCCATTCCATTCCATTACATTCCGGTTGATTCCATCCCATTCCATTCCATTCCATTCCATTCAGGTTGATTCCATTCCATTCCCTTCCATTCCATTCCATTCCCTTCGATTCCATTCGTGTTGATTCCACTCCGTTCCATTCCATTCCATTACATTCCATTCCATATAGGTTGGTTCCATTCCATTCCATTCCATTTCATTCCATTCGGGTGGATTCCATTCCATTCCATTCCATTCCATTCCATTCCAGTCCATTCGGGTAGATTCCATTCCATTCCATTCCATTCCGTTCCATTCGGGTTGATTCCATTCCATTCCCTTCCATTCCATTCCTTTCCATTCCATTCCATTCGGGTGGATTCCATTAAATTCCATTCCATTTTTTCCATTCCTTTCCATTCGGGTTGATTCCATTCCATTCCATTCCGTTCCATTCCATTCCATTCCATTCCATTCCATTACATTCGGGTTGATTCGCTTCCATTCCATTCCGTTCCCTTTGACTCCATTCCATTCCATTCCATTACATTACATTCCGGTTGATTCCATCCCATTCCATTCCATTCCATTCCATTCAGGTTGACTCCATTCCATTCCCTATCATTCCATTCGTGTTGATTCCATTCCGTTCCATTCCATTCCATTCCATTCCATTCCATTCAGGTTGGTTCCATTCCATTCCATTCCATTTCATTCCATTCGGGTGGATTCCATTCCATTCCATTCCGTTCCATTCCATTCCATTCCATTCCATTCGGGTTGCTTCCATTCCATTCCATTCCGTTCCATTCCGTCCCATTCCATTCCATTCCATTACATTACATTCTGGTTGATTCGCTTTCATTCCATTCCATTCGGTTTGACTCCATTAAATTCCGTTCCTTTACATTCCATTCCGGTTGTTTCCATCCCATTCCATTCCATTCCATTCCATTCCGTTCAGGTTGATTCCATTCCATTCCATTCCATTTCATTCAGGTTGATTCCATTCCACTCCATTACGTTCAGTTTGATTCCATTCCAATCCATTCCATGCCATTCCATTCCATTCCATTGCATTCCATTCTATTCCATTCAGGTTGATTCCATTCCATTGTATTCTATTCGGGTTGATTCCATTCCATTCCATTCCATTCCACTCCGGTTGATTCCATCCCATTCCATTCCATTGCATTCCATTCCATTCCAATCGGGTTGATTCCATTCCATTCCTTTCCATTCCATTCCATTCGGGTGGAATCCACTCCATTCCATTCCATTCCATTCCATTCCATTCCTTTCCATTCGGGTTGATTCCATTCCATTCCATTCCGTTCCATTCCATTCCATTCCATTCCATTCCATTACATTCGTGTTGATTTGCTTCCATTCCATTCCATTAGGTTTGACTCCATTCCATTCCATTCCATTACATTCCATTCCGGTTGATTCCATCTCATTCCATTGCATTCCATTCTATTCCATTCCATTCCATTCCATTCAGGTTGATTCCATTCCATTCAATTCCATTCCATTCCATTCTATTAGGGTTGATTCCACTCCATTCCATTGCACTCCAGTCCATACCATACTGGGTGATTCCATTCCGTTCCATTCCATTCCATTCCATTCCATTCCTTTCCATTCGGGTTGATTCCATTCCATTCCTTTCCATTCCATTCCATTCCATTCGAGTTGATTCCATTCCATTCCATTCCATTCCATTCCATTCCAGTTGATTCAATTCCATTCCTATCCATTCAATTCCTTTCATTCCATTCCATTCCATTCGGGTTGACTCCATTCCATTGCATTCCATTCCATTCCATTCCATTCCATTCATGTTGATTCCATTCCATTCATGTTGATTTCATTACATTCCAATCGAGTTGATTCCATTCCATTCCATTCCATTCCATTTGGGTAGATTCCATTCCATTCCATTCCATCCCATTGCATTCCATTCCATTTGGGCTGATTCCATTCCATTACATTCCATTCCATTCAGGTTGATTCTATTCCTTTCCATTCCATTCCATTCCATTCTGGTTGATTCCGTTCCATTCCATTCCATTCCATTCCATTCGTATTGATTCCCTTCCATTCCATTCCATTCCATTACATTAGGGTTGATTCCATTCCATTCCATTCCATTCCATTCCATTCCATTCCATTCCATTCCATTCCATTCGTGTTGAATCCATTCCATTCCATTCCATTCCATTCCATTCCATGCCATTCTATTCAGGTTGGTTCTATTCCATTCCATTCCATTCCATTCGAGTTGTATCCATTCCATTCCATTCCATTACATTCCATTCCATTCCGGTTGATTCCATTCCATTCCATTCCATTCCATTCCATTCGGGTTGACTCTATTCCATTGCATTCAATTCCATTCCATTCCATTCCATTCCATTCCATTCCATTCCATTCCGTTCCATTCAATACCATTCAGGTTGATTTCATTCCATTCCATTCCATTCCACTCCATTCCATTCCATTCCATTCCTTTCCGGTGGATTCCTTTCCATTCCATCCCATTCCATTCCATTCCATTTTATTCACTTTGATTCCATTCCATTCCATTCCATTCCTTTCCAATTCATTCCATTCCATTCCATTCCATTCCTTTCCATTTCATTCCATTCCATTCCATTCAGGTTGATGGCATTTCATTCCATTCCTTTCCATTCCATTTGGGTTGATTCCATCCCATACCATTGGACTCTATTCCATTCCATTCCATTCCATTCTATACCATTCCATTCCATTCCATTCCACTCCAATCCCCTCCACTCCACTCCACCCAACTCCATTCCATTCCAATCTATTCCATTCGGTTTGATTCCATTCCATTCCATTCCATTCCATTCCATTCCACTTCATTCCATTCAATTCGGGTTGATTCCTTTCCATTCCATTCCATTACTTTCCATTCCATTCCATTCCGCTTGATTCCATTCCATTCCATTCCATTCTATTCGGTTTGATTCCATTCCATTCCATTCCATTCCATTGGGGTGATTCCATTCCATTCCATTTCATTCCATTCCATTCTTTTCCATTCCATTTTATTCGGGTTAATTCCATTCCATTCCATTCCATTCCATTCCGGTAGATTCCATTCCATTCCATTCCATTCCATTCCATTAGATTCCAATCCATTCCATTCGGGTTGATTCCTTTCCATTCCATTCCATTCCATTCCATTCCATTCCATTCGGGTGGATTCCATTCCATTCCATTCCATTCCGTTCCATTCCATTCCATTGGGGTGATTCGATACAATTCCATTCCGTTCCACTCCATTCCATTCCATTCCTTTCCATTCCATTCGGGTTGACTCCATTCCATTCCATTCCATTCGGGTTGCTTTCATTCCATTCCATTCAATTCCATTCCATTCCATTCCACTGCATTCCTTTTGATTCTATTCCATTCCATTCCATTCCATTCCATTCCATTCCATTCCATTCTATTCAGTTTGATTCCCTTCCATTCCATTCCATTCCATTTAGTTCCATTCGCGTTGATTCCATTCCATTCCATTCCATTCCATTCCATTCGTGTTGATTCCATTCCATTCCATACCATTCCATTCCATTGGGGTGATTCCATTCTTTTCCATTCAATTCCATTCCATTCTATTCGAGTTGATTCCATTCCATTACATTCCATTCCGGTTGATTCCATTGCATTCCATTCCATTCTATTCCATTCCATTCCAGTGGATTCCATTCCATTCCATTCCATTCCATTCCGGTGGATTCCATTCACTCCCATTCCATTCCATTCCATCTTACTCGGTATGATTCCATTCCATTCCATTCCATTCCATTCCTTTCCACTTCATTCCATTCCATTCCATTCGGGTTGATGGCATTTCATTCCATTCCTTTCCATTACATTTGGGTTGATTCCATTACATTCCATTACACTCTATTCCATTCCATTCCATTCCATTCTATTCCATTCAATTCCATTCCATTCCATTCCACTCCAATCCCCTGCACTCCACTCCACTCCACTCCATTCCATTCCAATCAATTCCATTCTGGTTGATTCTATTCCATTCCATTCCATTCCATTCCATTCCATTCCATTCCATTCGGGTTGATTCCATTCCATTCCATTTCACTCCATTCCATTCCACTCCATTCCACTCCATTCCATTCCATTCGGGTTGATTCCTTTCCATTCCATTCCATTCCGTTCCATTCCATTCCATTCCGGTTGATTCCATTCCATTCCATTCCATTCGGTTTGATTCCATTCCATTCCATTCCATTCCATTGGGGTGATTCCATTCCATTCCCTTTCATTCCATTCCATTCCTTTCCATTCCATTTTATTCGAGTTGATTCCATTCCATTACATTCCATTCCATTCCGGTTGATTCCATTCCATTCCATTCCATTCCATTCCATTCCATTCCGGTAGAATCCATTCCATTCCATTAAACTCCATTACATTCCAATGCATTCCATTCGGGTTGATTCCTTTCCATTCCATTCCATTCGTTTCCATTCGGGTGGATTCCATTCCATTCCATTCCGTTCGTGTTGATTCCATTTCATTCGATTCCATTCCATTCCATTCCATTCCTATTGATTCCATTCCATTCCATTCCATTCTATTCCATTCCATTACATTCCATTCCATTCCATTCCATTCGCGTTGATTCCATTCCATTCCATTCCATTCCATTCCATTCCATTCCATTCCGTTCCATTCCATTCCATTTGGGTGATTCGATACTATTCCGTTCCGTTCCATTCCATTCCTTTCCATTCCATTCCTTTTGATTCTATTCCATTCCATTCCATTCCATTCCATTCCATTCTTTTCCATTGGGGTGATTCCATTCTTTTCCTTTCCATTCCATTGCATTCTATTCGAGTTGATTCCATTCCGTTGCATTCCATTCCGGTTGATTCCATTCCATTCCATTCCATTCTATTCCATTCCATTCCAGTGGATTCCATTCCATTCCATTCCATTCCATTCCGGTGGATTCCATTCACTCCCATTACATTCCATTCCATCTTATTCGGTTTGATTCCATTCCATTCCATTCCATTCCATTCCATTCCTTTCCATTTCATTCCATTCCATTCCATTTGGGTTGATGGCATTTCATTCCATTCCTTTCCATTCCATTTGGGTTGATTCCATTACATTCCATTACACTATATTCCATTCCATTCCATTCCATTCTATTCCATTCCATTCCATTCCATTGCATTCCATTCCACTCCAATCCCCTCCACTCCACTCCACTCCACTCCATTCCATTCCAATCAATTCCATTCTGGTTGATTCTATTCCATTCCATTCAATTCCATTCCATTCCATTCCATTCCATTCCATTCGGGATGATTCCATCCCATTCCATTTCACTCCATTCCATTCCATTCCATTCCACTCCATTCCATTCCATTCGGGTTGATTCCTTTCCATTCCATTCCATTCCGTTTCATTCCATTCCATTCCGGTTGATTCCATTCCATTCCATTCCATTCGGTTTGATTCCATTCCATTCCATTCGATTCCATTGGGGTGATTCCATTGCATTCCATTTCATTCCATTCCATTCCTTTCCATTCCATTTTATTCGGGTTGATTCCATTCCATCACATTCCATTCCATTCCGGTTGATTCCATTGCATTCCATTCCATTCCATTCCATTCCATTCCATTCCATTTCATTCCATTCCGGTAGATTCCATTCTATTCCATTCCATTCCATTAGATTCCAATCCATTGCATTCGGGTTGATTCCTTTCCATTCCTTTCCATTCCATTCCATTCCATTCCATTCCATTCGGGTGGATTCCATTCCATTCCATTCCATTCCGTTCGTGATGATTCCATTTCATTCGATTCCATTCCATTCCATTCCATTCCGATTGATTCCATTCCATTCCATTCCATTCTATTCCATTCCATTCCATTCCATTCCATTCCATTCCATTCCATTCGCGTTGATTCCCTTCCATTCCATTCCATTCCATTCCATTCCTTTCCGTTCCATTCCATTCCTTTCCATTCCATTCGGGTTGATTCCATTCCATTCCATTCCATTCGGGTTGCGTCCATTCCATTCCATTCCAATCCATTGCATTCCATTCCATTCCACTCCGTTCCTTTTGATTCTATTCCATTCCATTCCATTCCATTCCATTCCATTCTATTTAGTTTGATTCCCTTCCATTCAATTCCATTCCATTTAGTTCCATTCGCGTTGATTCCATTCCATTCCATTCCATTCCATTCCATTCCTTTCAATTCGGGTTGATTCCATTCCATTCCATTCCGTTCCATTCCATTCCATTCCATTCCATTCCATTCCATTCCATTACATTCGGGTTGATTCGCTTCCATTCCATTCCGTTCCCTTTGACTCCATTCCATTCCATTGCATTACATTACATTACATTCCGGTTGATTCCATCCCATTCCATTCCATTCCATTCCATTCAGGTTGATTCCATTCCACTCCATTCCGTTCACTTTTATTTCATTCCAATCCATTCCATGCCATTCCATTCAATTCCATTGCATTCCATTCTATTCCATTCAGGTTGATTCCATTCCACTGTATTCTATTCGGGTTGATTCCATTCCATTCCATTCCATTCCATTCTATTTAGTTTGATTCCCTTCCATTCCATTCCATTCCATTTAGTTCCGTTCGCGTTGATTCCATTCCATTCCATTCCATTCCATTGCATTCCATTCCATTCCAATCGGGTTGATTCAATTCCATTCCTTTCCATTCCATTCCTTTCCATTCCATTCCATTCGGGTGGAATCCACTCCATTCCATTCCATTCCATTCCATTCCATTCCATTACATTCGGGTTGATTCGCTTCCATTCCATTCCATTAGGTTTGACTCCATTCCATTCCATTCCATTACATTCCATTCCGGTTGATTCCATCCCATTACATTGCATTCCATTCCATTCCATTCAGGTTGATTCCTTTCCATTCCATTCCATTCCATTCTATTAGGGTTGATTCCACTCCATTGCATTGCATTCCAGTCCATACCATACTGGGTGATTCCATTCCATTCCATTCCATTCCATTCCATTCCATTCCATTCCATTCCATTCCAATCCATTCGGGTTGATTCCATTCCATTCCTTTCCATTCCATTCCATTCCATTCCATTCCATTCGTGTTGATTCCATTCCATTCCATTCCATTCCATTCCATTGGGGTGATTCCATTCTTTTCCATTCCATTCCATTCCATTCTATTCGAGTTGATTCCATTCCATTACATTCCATTCCGGTTGATTCCATTCCATTCCATTCCATTCTATTCTATTCCATTCCAGTGGATTCCATTCCATTCCATTCCATTCCATTCCGGTGGATTCCATTCACTCCCATTCCATTCCATTCCATTTAATTCGGTTTGATTCCATTCCATTACATTCCATTCCATTCCTTTCCATTTCATTCCATTCCATTCCATTCGGGTTGATGGCATTTCATTCCATTCCTTTCCATTCCATTCCATTCCATTCCATTCAGTTTGATTCCTTTCCATTCCATTTCGTTCCATTCGCGTTGATACCATTCCATTCCATTCCATTCCATTTCATTCCATTCCATTCCATTCGGGTTGACACCATTCCATTCCTTTCCATTCCATTCCTTTCCATTCCATTCCTTTTCATTCCATTCCATTCCTTTCCAATTCATTCCATTCCATTCCATTCCATTTTATTCGGTTTGATTCCATTCCATTCCATTCCATTCCATTCCATTCCATTCCGGTGGATTCCTTTCCATTCCATCCCATTCCATTCCATTCCATTTTATTCGGTTTGATTCCATTCCATTCCATTCCATTCCATTCCATTCCATTCCATTCCTTTCCAATTCATTCTATTCCATTCCTTTCCATTTTATTCCATTCCATTCCATTCAGATTGATGGCATTTCATTCCATTCCTTTCCATTCCATTTGGGTTGATTCCATCCCATTCCATTGCACTCTATTCCATTCCATTCCATTCCATTCTATTCCATTCCATTCCATTCAATTCCACTCCAATCCCCTCCACTCCACTCTACTCCACTCCATTCCATTCCTATCAATTCCATTCGGTTTGATTCCATTCCATTCCATTCCATTCCATTCCACTTCATTCCATTCGATTCGGGTTGATTCCTTTCCATTCCATTCCATTACTTTCCATTCCATTCCATTCCGCTTGATTCCATTCCATTCCATTCCATTCTATTCGGTTGGATTCCATTCCTTTCCATTCCATTCCATTGGGGTGATTCCATTCCATTCCATTTCATTCCATTCCATTCCTTTCCATTCCATTTTATTCGGGTTGATTCCATTCCATTCCATTCCATTACATTCCATTCCGTTAGGTTCCATTCCATTCCATTCCATTCCATTCCATTAGATTCCAATCCATTCCATTCGGGTTGATTCCTTTCCATTCCATTCCATTCCATTCCATTCCATTCCATCCGGGTGGATTCCATTCCATTCCATTCCATTCCGTTCGTGTTGATTCCATTTCATTCAATTCCATTCCATTCCATTCCATTCCGATTGATTCCATTCCATTCCATTCCATTCTATTCCATTCCATTCCATTCCATTCGCGTTGATTCCATTCCATTCCATTCCATTCCATTGCATTCCATTCCATTCCGTTCCATTCCATTCCATTGGGGTGATTCGATACTATTCCGTTCCGTTCCATTCCATTCCATTCCATTCCTTTCCATTCCATTCGGGTTGACTCCATTCCATTCCATTCCATTCGGGTTGCTTTCATTCCATTCCATTCCATTCCATTCCATTCCATTCCATTCATCTCCATTCCTTTTGATTCTATTCCATTCCATTCCATTCCATTCCATTCCATTCTATTCAGTTTGATTCCCTTCCATTCCATTCCATTCCATTTATTTCCATTCCCGTTGATTCCATTCCAATCCATTCCATTCCATTCGGGTGGTTTCCATTCCATTTCATTCCATTCCATTCCATTCCTTTCCATTCCATTCCTTTCCATTCCATTCCATTCGGGTTGATTCCATTCCACTACATTCCATTAATTTCCATTCCTATCCATTCAGGTTGATTCCATTCCAGTCCATTCCACTCCATTCCATTCCATTCCATTCCATTACATTCGGGTTGATTCGCTTCCATTCCATTCCGTTCCCTTTGACTCCATTCCATTCCATTCCATTCCATTACATTCCGGTTGATGCCATCCCATTCCATTCCATTCCATTCCATTCAGGTTGATTCCATTCCATTCCCTTCCATTCCATTCCATTCCCTTCGATTCCATTCGTGTTGATTCCACTCCGTTCCATTCCATTCCATTCCATTCCATATAGGTTGGTTCCATTCCATTCCATTCCATTTCATTCCATTCGGGTGGATTCCATTCCATTCCATTCCATTCCATTCCATTCCATTCCAGTCCATTCGGGTTGATTCCATTCCATTCCATTCCATTCCATTCCATTCCATTCGGGTTGATTCCATTCCATTCCTTTCCATTCCATTCCTTTCCATTCCATTCCATTCGGGTGGATTCCATTCCATTTCATTCCATTCCATTCCTTTCCATTCCATTTTATTCGGGTTGATTCCATTCCATTACATTCCATTCCATTCCGGTTGATTCCGTTCCATTCCATTTCATTCCATTCCATTCCATTCCGGTAGATTCCATTCCATTCCATTCCATTCCAATCCATTCCATTCGGGTTGTTTCCTTTCCATTCCATTCCATTCCATGCCATTCGTGTTGATTGCATTTCATTCGATTCCATTCCATTCCATTCCATTCCGATTGATTCCATTCCATTCCATTCTATTCCATTCCATTCCATTCCATTCCATTTCATTCGGGTTGATACCATTCCATTCCATTCCATTCCATTCCACTCCGTTCCATTCCATTCCATTGGGGTGATGCGATTCTATTCCGTTCCGTTCCATTCCATTCCATTGCATTCCATTCGGATTGATTCCATTCCATTGCATTCCATTCCTTTTGATTCTATTCCATTCTATTCCATTCCATTCCATTCCATTCCATTCCATTCCATTCAGTTTGATTCCTTTCCATTCCATTCCATTCCATTTCGTTCCATTCGCGTTGATTCCATTTCATTCCATTCCATTCCATTTCATTCCATTCCATTCCATTCGGGTTGACTCCATTCCATTCCTTTCCATTCCATTCCTTTCCATTCCATTCCTTTCCATTCCATTCCATTCGGGTCATTCCATTCCATTCCTTTCCATTCGGGTTGATTCCATTCCATTCCATTCCGTTCCATTCCATCCCATTCCATTCCATTACATTCTGGTTGATTCGCTACCATTCCATTCCATTCGGTTTGACTCCATTCCATTGCATTCCATTACATTCCATTCCGGTTTTTTCCAACCCATTCCATTCCATTCCATTCCATTCCATTCAGGTTGATTCCATTCCATTCCATTCCATTTCATTCCATTCCATTCTGGTTGATTCCATTCCACTCCATTCCGTTCAGTTTGATTCCATTCCAATCCATTCCATTACATTCCATTGCATTAAATTCTATTCCATTCAGGTTGATTCCATTCCATTCCATTCCATTCAATTTGGGTGATTCCATTCCATTCCATTTCATTCCATTCCATTCCTTTCCATTCCATTTTATTCGGGTTGATTCCAATCCATTGCATTCCATTCCATTCCTGTTGATTCCGTTCCATTACATTCCATTCCATTCCGATAGATTCCATTCCATTCCATTCCATTCCAATCCATTCCATTCGTGTTGATTCCATTTCATTCGATTCCATTCCATTCCATTCCATTCCGATTGATTCCATTCCATTCCATTCCATTCTATTCCATTCCATTCCATTCCATTCCATTTCATTCGGGTTGATTCCATTCCATTCCATTCCACTCCGTTCCATTCCATTCCATTGGGGTGATGCGATTCTATTCCGTTCCGATCCATTCCATTCCATTCCATTCGGGTTGATTCCATTCCATTGCATTCCATTCAGTTTGATTCCTTTCCATTCCATTCCATTCCATTTCGTTCCATTCGCGTTGATTCCATTCCATTCCATTCCATTCCATTTCATTCCATTCCATTCCATTCGGGTTGACTCCATTCAATTCCTTTCCATTCCATTCCTTTCCATTGAATTCCTTTCCATTACATTCCATTCCATTCCATTCGGGTGGATTCCATTCCATTCCATTCCATTCCATTCCATTCCATTCCATTCCATTCCATTCCATTCCTTTCCATTCGGGTTGATTCCATTCCATTCCATTCCGATCCATTCCATCCCATTCCATTACATTACATTCTGGTTGATTCGCTTCCGTTCCATTCCATTCGGTTTGACTCCATTCCATTGCATTCCATTACATTCCATTCCGGTTGTTTCCATCCCATTCCATTCCATTCCATTCCATTCAGGTTGATTCCATTCCATTCCATTCCATTTCATTCCATTCCATTCAGGTTGATTCCATTCCACTCCATTCCATTCAGTTTGATTCCATTCCAATCCATTCCATTACATTCCATTGCATTCCATTCTATTCCATTCAGGTTGATTCCATTCCATTCCATTCTATTCGGGTTGATTCCATTCCATTCAATTCCATTCGGCTTGACTCCGTTCCATTCCATTCCATTCCATTACATTACATTCCGATTGACCCCATTCCATTCCATTCTATTCCATTCCATTCCATTCCATTCGGGTTGATTCCATTCCATTCCATTCCTTTCCATTCCATTCCATTCGTGTTGATTCCATTCCATTCCATTCCATTGGGGTGATTCCATTCTATTGATTCCATTCCATTCCATTCCATTCTATTCGGGTTGATTCCATTCCATTCCATTCCATTCGGGTTGATTCCATTCCATTCAATTCCATTCCATTCCATTCCATTCCACTCCATTCCGTTTGATTCTATTCCATTCCATTCCATTCCATTCCATTCCATTCCATTCCATTCCATTCTATTCAGTTTGATTCCTTTTCTTTCCATTCCATTCCATTTAGTTCCATTCGCGTTGATTCCATTCCATTCCATTCCATTCCATACCATTCGGGTGGATTCCATTCCATTCCGTTCCTTTCCATTCCATTCCTTTCGATTCGCGTTGAATCCATTCCATTCCATTCTTTTCCATTCCATTCCATTCCATTCCATTCCATTCCATTACATTACATTCCATTACATTCGGGTTGATTCGCTTCCATTCCATTCCGTTCCCTTTGACTCCATTCCATTCCAGTACATTACATTACATTCCGGTTGATTCCATCCCATTCCATTCCATTCAGGTTGATTCCATTCCATTCCATTCCATTCCATTCCCTTCCATTCCATTCGTGTTGATTCCATTCCGTTCCATTCCATTCCATTCCATTCCATTCCATTCCATTCCACTCAGGTTGGTTCCATTCCATTCCATTCCATTCCATTCAATTCCATTCAGTTTCGTTCCATTCCATTCCATTCCATTCCATTCCATTCCATTCCATTCGAGTTGATTCCATTCCATTCCATTCCATTCCATTCCATTCCATTCCATTCCAGTTGATTCAATTCCATTCCTTTCCATTCAATTCCTTTCATTCCATTCCATTCCATTCCATTCCATTCCATTTGGGTAGATTCCATTCCATTCCATTCCATCCCATTGCATTCCATTCCATTTGGGCCGATTCCATTCCATTCCATTCCATTCAGGTTGATTCTATTCCTTTCCATTCCATTTCATTCCATTCTTGTTGATTCCGTTCCATGCCATTCCATTCCATTCCATTAGGGTTGATTCCATTGCATTCCATTCCATTCCATTCCATTCCATTCGTGTTGAATCCATTCCATTCCATTCCATTCCATTCCATTCCATTCCATTCCATGACATTCCATTCAGGTTGGTTCTATTCCATTCCATTCCATTCCGTTCCATTCCACTCGAGTTGTATCCATTTCATTCCATTCCATTACATTCCATTCCATTCCGATTGATTCCATTCCATTCCATACCATACCATTCCATTCAGGTTGGTTCCATTCCATTCCATTCCATTGCATTCCATTACTTTCCATTCCATTCCGATTGATTCCATTCCATTCCATACCATACCATTCCATTCAGGTTGGTTCCATTCCATTCCATTCCATTGCATTCCATTCCATTCCATTCGAGTTGTATCCATTCCATTCCATTCCATTCCATTCCATTCTATTCCGGTTGATTCCATTCCATTCCATTCCATTCCATTCCATTCCATTCCATTCGGGTTGACTCTATTCCATTCCATTCCATTCCATTCCATTCCATTCCATTCCATTCCATACCATTCAGGTTGATTTCATTCCATTCCATTGCATTCCATTCCATTCCATTCCGGTGGATTCCTTTCCATTCCATCCCATTCCATTCCATTCCATTTTATTCGGTTTGATTCCATTGCATTCCATTCCATTCCATTCCATTCCTTTCCAATTCATTCCATTCCATCCCATTCCATTCCATTCCATTTTATTCGGTTTGATTCCATTGCATTCCATTCCATTCCATTCCATTCCTTTCCAATTCATTCCATTCCATTCCATTCCATTCCTTTCCATTTTATTCCATTCCATTCCATTCAGGTTGATGGCATTTCATTCCATTCCTTTCCATTCCATTTGGGTTGATTCCATCCCATTCCATTGCACTCTATTCCATTCCATTCCATTCCATTCTATTCCATTCCATTCCATTTGTGTTGATTCCATCCCATTCCATTGCACTCTATTCCATTCCATTCCATTCCATTCTATTCCATTCCATTCCATTCCATTCAACTCCAATCCCCTCCACTCCACTCCACTCCACTCCATTCCATTCCAATCAATTCCATTCGTTTTGATTCCATTCCATTCCATTCCATTCCATTCCATTCCACTTCATTCCATTCAATTCGGGTTGATTCCTTTCCATTCCATTCCATTACTTTCCATTCCATTCCATTCCGCTTGATTCCATTCCATTCCATTCCATTCTATTCGGTTTGATTCCATTCCATTCCATTCCATTCCATTGGGGAGATTCCATTCCATTCCATTTCATTCCATTCCATTCCTTTCCATTCCATTTTATTCGGGTTGATTCCATTCCATTCCATTCCATTCCATTCCGGTAGGTTCCATTCCATTCCATTCCATTCCATTAGATTCCAATCCATTCCATTCGGGTTGATTCCTTTCCATTCCATTCCATTCCATTCCATTCCATTCCATTCCATTCCATTCGGGTGGATTCCATTCCATTCCATTCCGTTCGTGTTGATTCCATTTCATTCGATTCCATTCCATTCCATTCCATTCCGATTGATTCCATTCCATTCCATTCCATTCTATTCCATTCCATTCCATTCCATTCGCGTTGATTCCATTCCATTCCATTCCATTCCATTCCATTCCATTCCGTTCCATTCCATTCCATTGGGGTGATTCGATACTATTCCGTTCCGTTCCATTCCATTCCATTCCATTCATTTCCATTCCATTCGGGTTGACTCCATTCCATTCCATTCCATTCGGGTTGCTTTCATTCCATTCCATTCCATTCCATTCCATTCCATTCCATTCCATTCCATTCCATTCCTCTCCATTCCTTTTGATTCTATTCCATTCCATTCCATTCCATTCCATTCCATTCTATTCAGTTTGATTCCCTTCCATTCCATTCCATTCCATTTATTTCCATTCGCGTTGATTCCATTCCATTCCATTCCATTCCATTCGGGTGGATTCCATTCCATTCCATTCCATTCCATTCCATTCCATTCCATTCCATTCCATTCGGGTTGATTCCATTCCATTCCTTTCCATTCCATTCCTTTCCATTCCATTCCATTCGGGTTGATTCCATTCCACTACATTCCATTAAATTCCATTCCTATCCTTTCGGGTTGATTCCATTCCATTCCATTCCGCTCCATTCCATTCCATTCCATTACATTCCATTCCATTACATTCGGGTTGATTCGCTTCCATTCCATTCCGTTCCCTTTGACTCCATTCCATTCCATTCCATTCCATTACATTCCGGTTGATGCCATCCCATTCCATTCCATTCCATTCCATTCAGGTTGATTCCATTCCATTCCCTTCCATTCCATTCCATTCCCTTCGATTCCATTCGTGTTGATTCCACTCCGTTCCATTCCATTCCATTCCATTCCATTCCATATAGATTGGTTCCATTCCATTCCATTCCATTTCATTCCATTCGGGTGGATTCCATTCCATTCCATTCCATTCCATTCCATTCCATTCCAGTCCATTCGGGTTGATTCCATTCCATTCCATTCCATTCGGGATGATTCCATTCCATTCCTTTCCATTCCATTCCTTTCCATTCCATTCCATTCGGGTGGATTCCATTCCATTCCATTCCATTCCATTCCATTCCTTTCCATTCGGGTTGATTCCATTCCATTCCATTCCGTTCCATTCCATTCCATTCCATTCCATTCCATTCCATTCCATTACATTCGAGTTGATTCGCTTCCATTCCATTCCGTTCCCTTTGACTCCATTCCATTCCATTCCATTACATTCTGGTTGATTCCATCCCATTCCATTCCATTCCATTCCATTCAGGTTGACTCCATTCCATTCCCTATCATTCCATTCGTGTTGATTCCATTCTGTTCCATTCCATTCCATTCCATTCCATTCCATTCCATTCCATTCAGGTTGGTTCCATTCCATTCCATTCCATTTCATTCCATTCGGGTGGATTCCATTCCATTCCATTCCGTTCCATTCCATTCCATTCCATTCCATTCGGGTTGCTTCCATTCCATTCCATTCCGTTCCATTCCGACACATTCCATTCCATTCCATTACATTACATTCTGGTTGATTCGCTTCCATTCCATTCCATTCGGTTTGACTCCATTAAATTCCATTCCTTTACATTCCATTCCGGTTGTTTCCATCCCATTCCATTCCATTCCATTCCATTCCGTTCAGGTTGATTCCATTCCATTCCATTCCATTCCTTTCAGGTTGATTCCATTCCACTCCATTACGTTCAGTTTGATTCCATTCCAATCCATTCCATGCCATTCCATTCCATTCCATTTCATTCCATTCTATTCCATTCAGGTTGATTCCATTCCATTGTATTCTATTCGGGTTGATTGCATTCCATTCCATTCCATTCCACTCCGGTTGATTCCATCCCATTCCATTCCATTGCATTCCATTCCATTCCAATCGGGTTGATTCCATTCCATTCCTTTCCATTCCATTCCTTTCCATTCCTTTCCATTCCATTCCATTCGGGTGGAATCCACTCCATTCCATTCCATTCCATTCCATTCCATTCCATTCCATTACATGCGGGTTGATTCGCTTCCATTCCATTCCATTAGGTTTGACTCCATTCCATTACATTCCATTACATTCCATTCCGGTTGATTCCATCCCATTCCATTGCATTCCATTCCATTCCATTCAGGTTGATTCCATTCCATTCCATTCCATTCCATTCTATTAGGGTTGATTCCACTACATTCCATTGCATTCCAGTCCATACCATACTGGGTGATTCCATTCCATTCCATTCCATTCCATTCCATTCCATTCCATTCCATTCCATTCGGGTTGATTCCATTCCATTCCTTTCCATTCCATTCGTGTTGATTCCATTCCATTCCATTCCATTCCATTCCATTGGGGTGATTCCATTCTTTTCCATTCCATTCCATTCCATTCTATTCGAGTTGATTCCATTCCATTACATTCCATTCCGGTTGATTCCATTCCATTCCATTGCATTCTATTCCATTCCATTCCAGTGGATTCCATTCCATTCCATTCCATTCCATTCCGGTGGATTCCATTCACTCCCATTCCATTCCATTCCATTCCATTCGGGTTGATTCCATTCCATTCCTTTCCATTCCATTCCTTTCCATTCCATTCCATTCGGGTGGATTCCATTCCATTCCATTCCATTCCATTCCATTCCTTTCCATTCGGGTTGATTCCATTCCATTCCATTCCGTTCCATTCCATTCCATTCCATTCCATTACATTACATTACATTCGGGTTGATTCGCTTCCATTCCATTCCGTTCCCTTTGACTCCATTCCATTCCATTCCATTACATTCCGGTTGATTCCATCCCATTCCATTCCATTCCATTCCATTCAGGTTGACTCCATTCCATTCCCTATCATTCCATTCGTGTTGATTCCATTCCGTTCCATTCCATTCCATTCCATTCCATTCCATTCCATTCCATTCAGGTTGGTTCCATTCCATTCCATTCCATTTCATTCCATTCGGGTGGATTCCATTCCATTCCATTCCGTTCCATTCCATTCCATTCCATTCCATTCGGGTTGCTTCCATTCCATTCCATTCCGTTCCATTCCGTCCCATTCCATTCCATTCCATTACATTACATTCTGGTTGATTCGCTTCCATTCCATTCCATTCGGTTTGACTCCATTAAATTCCATTCCTTTACATTCCATTCCGGTTGTTTCCATCCCATTCCATTCCATTCCATTCCATTCCGTTCAGGTTGATTCCATTCCATTCCATTCCATTCATTTCAGGTTGATTCCATTCCACTCCATTACGTTCAGTTTGATTCCATTCCAATCCATTCCATGCCATTCCATTCCATTCCATTGCATTCCATTCTATTCCATTCAGGTTGATTCCATTCCATTGTATTCTATTCGGGTTGATTGCATTCCATTCCATTCCATTCCACTCCGGTTGATTCCATCCCATTCCATTCCATTGCATTCCATTCCATTCCAATCGGGTTGATTCCATTCCATTCCTTTCCATTCCATTCCTTTCCATTCCTTTCCATTCCATTCCATTCGGGTGGAATGCACTCCATTCCATTCCATTCCATTCCATTCCATTCCATTCCATTCCATTACATGCGGGTTGATTCGCTTCCATTCCATTCCATTAGGTTTGACTCCATTCCATTACATTCCATTACATTCCATTCCGGTTGATTCCATCCCATTCCATTGCATTCCATTCCATTCCATTCCATTCGTGTTGATTCCATTCCATTCCATTCCATTCCATTCCATTGGGGTGATTCCATTCTTTTCCATTCCATTCCATTCCATTCTATTCGAGTTGATTCCATTCCATTACATTCAATTCCGGTTGATTCCATTCCATTCCATTGCATTCTATTCCATTCCATTCCAGTGGATTCCATTCCATTCCATTCCATTCCATTCCGGTGGATTCCATTCACTCCAATTCCATTCCATTCCATTTTATTCGGTTTGATTCCACTCCATTCCATTCCATTCCATTCCTTTCCATTTCATTCCATTCCATTCCATTCGGGTTGATGGCATTTCATTCCATTCCTTTCCATTCCATTTGGGTTGATTCCATCCCATTCCATTGCACTCTATTCCATTCCATTCCATTCCATTCCATTCCATTCTATTCCATTCCATTCCATTCCATTCCATTCCATTCCACTCCAATCCACTCCACTCCACTCCACTCCACTCCATTCCATTCCAATCAATTCCATTCTGGTTGATTCCATTCCATTCCATTCCATTCCATTCCATTCCATTCCATTCGGGTTGATTCCGTTCCATTCCATTCCATTCCATTCCATTCCATTCCATTCCACTCCATACCACTCAATTCGAGTTGATTCCTTTCCATTCCATTCCATTCCTTTCCATTCCATTCCATTCCGGTTGATTCCATTCCATTCCATTCGGGTTGATTCCATTCCATTCCTTTCCATTCAATTGGGGTGATTCCATTCCATTCCATTTCATTCAATTCCATTCCTTTCCATTCCATTTTATTAGGGTTGATTCCACTCCATTACATTCCATTCCATTCCAGTTGATTCCTTTCCATTCCATTCCATTCCATTCCATTCCATTCCATTCCATTCCATTCCGGTAGATTCCATTCCATTCCATTCCATTCCAATCCATTCCATTCGGGTTGATTCCTTTCCATTCCATTCCATTGCTTGCCATTCGTGTTCATTCCATTTCATTCGATTCCATTCCATTCCATTCCACTCCGTTCCATTCCATTCCATTGGGGTGATGCGATTCTATTCCGTTCCGTTCCATTCCATTCCATTCCATTCCATTCGGGTTGATTCCATTCCATTGCATTCCATTCGGATTGATTCCATTCCATTCCATTCCATTCCATTCCATTCCATTCCATTCCATTCCATTCCTTTTGATTCTATTCCATTCCATTCCATTCCATTCCATTCCATTCCATTCCATTCAGTTTGATTCCTTTCCATTCCATTTCGTTCCATTCGCGTTGATACCATTCCATTCCATTCCATTCCATTTCATTCCATTCCATTCCATTCGGGTTGACACCATTCCATTCCTTTCCATTCCATTCCTTTCCATTCCATTCCTTTTCATTCCATTCCATTTTATTCGGTTTGATTCCATTCCATTCCATTCCATTCCATTCCATTCCATTCCATTCCTGTGGATTCCTTTCCATTCCATCCCATTCCATTCCATTCCATTTTATTCGGTTTGATTCCATTCCATTCCATTCCATTCCATTCCATTCCATTCCTTTCCAATTCATTCCATTCCATTCCTTTCCATTTTATTCCATTCCATTCCATTCAGGTTGATGGCATTTCATTCCATTCCTTTCCATTCCATTTGGGTTGATTCCATCCCATTCCATTGCACTCTATTCCATTCCATTCCATTCCATTCTATTCCATTCCATTCCATTCCATTCCACTCCAATCCCCTCCACTCCACTCCACTCCACTCCATTCCATTCCTATCAATTCCATTCGGTTTGATTCCATTCCATTCCATTCCATTCCATTCCACTTCATTCCATTCAATTCGGGTTGATTCCTTTCCATTCCATTCCATTACTTTCCATTCCATTCCATTCCGCTTGATTCCATTCCATTCCATTCCATTCCATTGGGGTGATTCCATTCCATTCCATTTCATTCCATTCCATTCCTTTCCATTCCATTTTATTCGGGTTGATTCCATTCCATTCCATTCCATTCCATTCCGGTAGGTTCCATTCCATTCCAATCCATTCCATTCCATTAGATTCCAATCCATTCCATTCGGGTTGATTCCTTTCCATTCCATTCCATTCCATTCAATTCCATTCGGGTGGATTCCATTCCATTCCATTCCATTCCGTTCGTGTTGATTCCATTTCATTCGATTCCATTCCATTCCATTCCATTCCGATTGATTCCATTCCATTCCATTCCATTCTATTCCATTCCATTCCATTCCATTCGCGTTGATTCCATTCCATTCCATTCCATTCCATTGCATTCCATTCCATTCCGTTCCATTCCATTCCATTGGGGTGATTCGATACTATTCCGTTCCATTCCATTCCATTCCATTCCATTCCTTTCCATTCCATTCGGGTTGACTCCATTCCATTCCATTCCATTCGGGATGCTTTCATTCCATTCCATTCCATTCCATTCCATTCCATTCCATTCCTCTCCATTCCTTTTGATTCTATTCCATTCCATTCCATTCCATTCCATTCCATTCCATTCTATTCAGTTTGATTCCCTTCCATTCCATTCCATTCCATTTATTTCCATTCGCGTTGATTCCATTCCAATCCATTCCATTCCATTCGGGTGGTTTCCATTCCATTTCATTCCATTCCATTCCATTCCATTCCATTCCATTCCATTCCATTGCATTCCATTCGGGTTGATTCCATTCCATTCCTTTCCATTCCATTCCTTTCCATTCCATTCGGGTTGATTCCATTCCACTACATTCCATTAAATTCCATTCCTATCCATTCGGGTTGATTCCATTCCAGTCCATTCCACTCCATTCCATTCCATTCCATTCCATTACATTCGGGTGGATTCGCTTCCATTCCATTCCGTTCCCTTTGACTCCATTCCATTCCATTCCATTCCATTACATTCCGGTTGATGCCATCCCATTCCATTCCATTCCATTCCATTCAGGTTGATTCCATTCCATTCCCTTCCATTCCATTCCATTCCCTTCGATTCCATTCGTGTTGATTCCACTCCGTTCCATTCCATTCCATTCCATTCCATTCCATATAGGTTGGTTCCATTCCATTCCATTCCATTTCATTCCATTCGGGTGGATTCCATTCCATTCCATTCCATTCCATTCCATTCCATTCCATTCCAGTCCATTCGGGTTGATTCCATTCCATTCCATTCCATTCCATTCCATTCCATTCCATTCCATTCGGGTTGATTCCATTCCATTCCTTTCCTTTCCATTCCTTTCCATTCCATTCCATTCGGGTGGATTCCATTCCATTACATTCCATTCCATTCCGGTTGATTCCGTTCCATTCCATTTCATTCCATTCCATTCCATTCCGGTAGATTCCATTCCATTCCATTCCATTCCAATCCATTCCATTCGGGTTGATTCCTTTCCATTCCATTCCATTCAATGCCATTCGTGTTGATTGCATTTCATTCGATTCCATTCCATTCCATTCCATTCCGATTGATTCCATTCCATTCCATTCTATTCCATTCAGGTTGATTCCATTCCATTGTATTCTATTCGGGTTGATTGCATTCCATTCCATTCCATTCCACTCCGGTTGATTCCATCCCATTCCATTCCATTGCATTCCATTCCATTCCAATCGGGTTGATTCCATTCCATTCCTTTCCATTCCATTCCTTTCCATTCCTTTCCATTCCATTCCATTCGGGTGGAATCCACTCCATTCCATTCCATTCCATTCCATTCCATTCCATTCCATTACATGCGGGTTGATTCGCTTCCATTCCATTCCATTAGGTTTGACTCCATTCCATTACATTCCATTACATTCCATTCCGGTTGATTCCATCCCATTCCATTGCATTCCATTCCATTCCATTCAGGTTGATTCCATTCCATTCCATTCCATTCCATTCTATTAGGGTTGATTCCACTACATTCCATTGCATTCCAGTCCATACCATACTGGGTGATTCCATTCCATTCCATTCCATTCCATTCCATTCCATTCCATTCCATTCCATTCGGGTTGATTCCATTCCATTCCTTTCCATTCCATTCGTGTTGATTCCATTCCATTCCATTCCATTCCATTCCATTGGGGTGATTCCATTCTTTTCCATTCCATTCCATTCCATTCTATTCGAGTTGATTCCATTCCATTACATTCCATTCCGGTTGATTCCATTCCATTCCATTGCATTCTATTCCATTCCATTCCAGTGGATTCCATTCCATTCCATTCCATTCCATTCCGGTGGATTCCATTCACTCCCATTCCATTCCATTCCATTCCATTCGGGTTGATTCCATTCCATTCCTTTCCATTCCATTCCTTTCCATTCCATTCCATTCGGGTGGATTCCATTCCATTCCATTCCATTCCATTCCATTCCTTTCCATTCGGGTTGATTCCATTCCATTCCATTCCGTTCCATTCCATTCCATTCCATTCCATTACATTACATTACATTCGGGTTGATTCGCTTCCATTCCATTCCGTTCCCTTTGACTCCATTCCATTCCATTCCATTACATTCCGGTTGATTCCATCCCATTCCATTCCATTCCATTCCATTCAGGTTGACTCCATTCCATTCCCTATCATTCCATTCGTGTTGATTCCATTCCGTTCCATTCCATTCCATTCCATTCCATTCCATTCCATTCCATTCAGGTTGGTTCCATTCCATTCCATTCCATTTCATTCCATTCGGGTGGATTCCATTCCATTCCATTCCGTTCCATTCCATTCCATTCCATTCCATTCGGGTTGCTTCCATTCCATTCCATTCCGTTCCATTCCGTCCCATTCCATTCCATTCCATTACATTACATTCTGGTTGATTCGCTTCCATTCCATTCCATTCGGTTTGACTCCATTAAATTCCATTCCTTTACATTCCATTCCGGTTGTTTCCATCCCATTCCATTCCATTCCATTCCATTCCGTTCAGGTTGATTCCATTCCATTCCATTCCATTCATTTCAGGTTGATTCCATTCCACTCCATTACGTTCAGTTTGATTCCATTCCAATCCATTCCATGCCATTCCATTCCATTCCATTGCATTCCATTCTATTCCATTCAGGTTGATTCCATTCCATTGTATTCTATTCGGGTTGATTGCATTCCATTCCATTCCATTCCACTCCGGTTGATTCCATCCCATTCCATTCCATTGCATTCCATTCCATTCCAATCGGGTTGATTCCATTCCATTCCTTTCCATTCCATTCCTTTCCATTCCTTTCCATTCCATTCCATTCGGGTGGAATGCACTCCATTCCATTCCATTCCATTCCATTCCATTCCATTCCATTCCATTACATGCGGGTTGATTCGCTTCCATTCCATTCCATTAGGTTTGACTCCATTCCATTACATTCCATTACATTCCATTCCGGTTGATTCCATCCCATTCCATTGCATTCCATTCCATTACATTCCATTCGTGTTGATTCCATTCCATTCCATTCCATTCCATTCCATTGGGGTGATTCCATTCTTTTCCATTCCATTCCATTCCATTCTATTCGAGTTGATTCCATTCCATTACATTCAATTCCGGTTGATTCCATTCCATTCCATTGCATTCTATTCCATTCCATTCCAGTGGATTCCATTCCATTCCATTCCATTCCATTCCGGTGGATTCCATTCACTCCAA
The DNA here is from genome assembly GCF_029289425.2 of Pan paniscus. Lineage (NCBI taxonomy): Eukaryota > Metazoa > Chordata > Mammalia > Primates > Hominidae > Pan > Pan paniscus. Next base: position 62,974,765 of record NC_073260.2, read on the forward strand.
TTCCATTCCATTCCATTTTATTCGGTTTGATTCCACTCCATTCCATTCCATTCCATTCCTTTCCATTTCATTCCATTCCATTCCATTCGGGTTGATGGCATTTCATTCCATTCCTTTCCATTCCATTTGGGTTGATTCCATCCCATTCCATTGCACTCTATTCCATTCCATTCCATTCCATTCCATTCCATTCCATTCTATTCCATTCCATTCCATTCCATTCCATTCCATTCCATTCCACTCCAATCCACTCCACTCCACTCCACTCCACTCCATTCCATTCCAATCAATTCCATTCTGGTTGATTCCATTCCATTCCATTCCATTCCATTCCATTCCATTCCATTCGGGTTGATTCCGTTCCATTCCATTCCATTCCATTCCATTCCATTCCATTCCACTCCATACCACTCAATTCGAGTTGATTCCTTTCCATTCCATTCCATTCCTTTCCATTCCATTCCATTCCGGTTGATTCCATTCCATTCCATTCGGGTTGATTCCATTCCATTCCTTTCCATTCAATTGGGGTGATTCCATTCCATTCCATTTCATTCAATTCCATTCCTTTCCATTCCATTTTATTAGGGTTGATTCCACTCCATTACATTCCATTCCATTCCAGTTGATTCCTTTCCATTCCATTCCATTCCATTCCATTCCATTCCATTCCATTCCATTCCGGTAGATTCCATTCCATTCCATTCCATTCCAATCCATTCCATTCGGGTTGATTCCTTTCCATTCCATTCCATTGCTTGCCATTCGTGTTCATTCCATTTCATTCGATTCCATTCCATTCCATTCCACTCCGTTCCATTCCATTCCATTGGGGTGATGCGATTCTATTCCGTTCCGTTCCATTCCATTCCATTCCATTCCATTCGGGTTGATTCCATTCCATTGCATTCCATTCGGATTGATTCCATTCCATTCCATTCCATTCCATTCCATTCCATTCCATTCCATTCCATTCCATTCCTTTTGATTCTATTCCATTCCATTCCATTCCATTCCATTCCATTCCATTCCATTCAGTTTGATTCCTTTCCATTCCATTTCGTTCCATTCGCGTTGATACCATTCCATTCCATTCCATTCCATTTCATTCCATTCCATTCCATTCGGGTTGACACCATTCCATTCCTTTCCATTCCATTCCTTTCCATTCCATTCCTTTTCATTCCATTCCATTTTATTCGGTTTGATTCCATTCCATTCCATTCCATTCCATTCCATTCCATTCCATTCCTGTGGATTCCTTTCCATTCCATCCCATTCCATTCCATTCCATTTTATTCGGTTTGATTCCATTCCATTCCATTCCATTCCATTCCATTCCATTCCTTTCCAATTCATTCCATTCCATTCCTTTCCATTTTATTCCATTCCATTCCATTCAGGTTGATGGCATTTCATTCCATTCCTTTCCATTCCATTTGGGTTGATTCCATCCCATTCCATTGCACTCTATTCCATTCCATTCCATTCCATTCTATTCCATTCCATTCCATTCCATTCCACTCCAATCCCCTCCACTCCACTCCACTCCACTCCATTCCATTCCTATCAATTCCATTCGGTTTGATTCCATTCCATTCCATTCCATTCCATTCCACTTCATTCCATTCAATTCGGGTTGATTCCTTTCCATTCCATTCCATTACTTTCCATTCCATTCCATTCCGCTTGATTCCATTCCATTCCATTCCATTCCATTGGGGTGATTCCATTCCATTCCATTTCATTCCATTCCATTCCTTTCCATTCCATTTTATTCGGGTTGATTCCATTCCATTCCATTCCATTCCATTCCGGTAGGTTCCATTCCATTCCAATCCATTCCATTCCATTAGATTCCAATCCATTCCATTCGGGTTGATTCCTTTCCATTCCATTCCATTCCATTCCATTCCATTCAATTCCATTCGGGTGGATTCCATTCCATTCCATTCCATTCCGTTCGTGTTGATTCCATTTCATTCGATTCCATTCCATTCCATTCCATTCCGATTGATTCCATTCCATTCCATTCCATTCTATTCCATTCCATTCCATTCCATTCGCGTTGATTCCATTCCATTCCATTCCATTCCATTGCATTCCATTCCATTCCGTTCCATTCCATTCCATTGGGGTGATTCGATACTATTCCGTTCCATTCCATTCCATTCCATTCCATTCCTTTCCATTCCATTCGGGTTGACTCCATTCCATTCCATTCCATTCGGGATGCTTTCATTCCATTCCATTCCATTCCATTCCATTCCATTCCATTCCTCTCCATTCCTTTTGATTCTATTCCATTCCATTCCATTCCATTCCATTCCATTCCATTCTATTCAGTTTGATTCCCTTCCATTCCATTCCATTCCATTTATTTCCATTCGCGTTGATTCCATTCCAATCCATTCCATTCCATTCGGGTGGTTTCCATTCCATTTCATTCCATTCCATTCCATTCCATTCCATTCCATTCCATTCCATTGCATTCCATTCGGGTTGATTCCATTCCATTCCTTTCCATTCCATTCCTTTCCATTCCATTCGGGTTGATTCCATTCCACTACATTCCATTAAATTCCATTCCTATCCATTCGGGTTGATTCCATTCCAGTCCATTCCACTCCATTCCATTCCATTCCATTCCATTACATTCGGGTGGATTCGCTTCCATTCCATTCCGTTCCCTTTGACTCCATTCCATTCCATTCCATTCCATTACATTCCGGTTGATGCCATCCCATTCCATTCCATTCCATTCCATTCAGGTTGATTCCATTCCATTCCCTTCCATTCCATTCCATTCCCTTCGATTCCATTCGTGTTGATTCCACTCCGTTCCATTCCATTCCATTCCATTCCATTCCATATAGGTTGGTTCCATTCCATTCCATTCCATTTCATTCCATTCGGGTGGATTCCATTCCATTCCATTCCATTCCATTCCATTCCATTCCATTCCAGTCCATTCGGGTTGATTCCATTCCATTCCATTCCATTCCATTCCATTCCATTCCATTCCATTCGGGTTGATTCCATTCCATTCCTTTCCTTTCCATTCCTTTCCATTCCATTCCATTCGGGTGGATTCCATTCCATTACATTCCATTCCATTCCGGTTGATTCCGTTCCATTCCATTTCATTCCATTCCATTCCATTCCGGTAGATTCCATTCCATTCCATTCCATTCCAATCCATTCCATTCGGGTTGATTCCTTTCCATTCCATTCCATTCAATGCCATTCGTGTTGATTGCATTTCATTCGATTCCATTCCATTCCATTCCATTCCGATTGATTCCATTCCATTCCATTCTATTCCATTCCATTCCATTCCATTCCATTTGATTCGGGTTGATACCATTCCATTCCATTCCATTCCATTCCATTCCACTCCGTTCCATTCCATTCCATTGGGGTGATGCGATTCTATTCCGTTCCGTTCCATTCCATTCCATTCCATTCGGGTTGATTCCATTCCATTGCATTCCATTCGGATTGATTCCATTCCATTGCATTCCATTCGGATTGATTCCATTCCGTTCCATTCCATTCCATTCTATTCCATTCCATTCCATTCCTTTTGATTCTATTCCATTCTATTCCATTACATTCCATTCCATTCCATTCCATTCCATTCATTTTGATTCCTTTCCATTCCATTCCATTCCATTTCGTTCCATTCGCGTTGATTCCATTTCATTCCATTCCATTCCATTTCATTCCATTCCATTCCATTCGGGTTGACTCCATTCCATTCCTTTCCATTCCATTCCTTTCCATACCATTCCATTCGGGTCATTCCATTCCATTCCTTTCCATTCGGATTGATTCCATTCCATTCCATTCCGTTCCATTCCATCCCATTCCATTCCATTACATTCTGGTTGATTCGCTACCATTCCATTCCATTCGGTTTGACTCCATTCCATTGCATTCCATTACATTCCATTCCGGTTTTTTCCATCCCATTCCATTCCATTCCATTCCATTCAGGTTGATTCCATTCCATTCCATTCCATTTCATTCCATTCCATTCTGGTTGATTCCATTCCACTCCATTCCGTTCAGTTTGATTCCATTCCAATCCATTCCATTACATTCCATTGCATTCCATTCTATTCCATTCAGGTTGATTCCATTCCATTAAATTCCATTCAATTGGGGTGATTCCATTCCATTCCATTTCATTCCATTCCATTCCTTTCCATTCCATTTTATTTGGGTTGATTCCAATCCATTGCATTCCATTCCATTCCTGTTGATTCCGTTCCATTCCATTCCATTCCATTCCGATAGATTCCATTCCATTCCATTCCATTCCAATCCATTCCATTCGTGTTGATTCCATTTCATTCGATTCCATTCCATTCCATTCCATTCCGATTGATTCCATTCCATTCCATTCCATTCTATTCCATTCCATTCCATTCCATTCCATTCGGGTTGATTCCATTCCATTGCATTCCATTCAGTTTGATTCCTTTCCATTCCATTCCATTCCGTTTCGTTCCATTCGCGTTGATTCCATTCCATTCCATTCCATTCCATTTCATTCCATTCCATTCCATTCGGGTTGACTCCATTCAATTCCTTTCCATTCCATTCCTTTCCATTCCATTCCTTTCCATTACATTCCATTCCATTCCATTCGGGTGGATTCCATTCCATTCCATTCCATTCCATTCCATTCCATTCCATTCCATTCCTTTCCATTCGGGTTGATTCCATTCCATTCCATTCCGTTCCATTCCATCCCATTCCATTACATTACATTCTGGTTGATTCGCTTCCGTTCCATTCCATTCGGTTTGACTCCATTCCATTGCATTCCATTACATTCCATTCAGGTTGATTCCATTCCATTCCATTCCATTTCATTCCATTCCATTCAGGTTGATTCCATTCCACTCCATTCCATTCAGTTTGATTCCATTCCAATCCATTCCATTGCATTCCATTGCATTCCATTCTATTCCATTCAGGTTTATTCCATTCCATTCCATTCTATTCGGGTTGATTCCATTCCATTCAATTCCATTCGGCTTGACTCCGTTCCATTCCATTCCATTCCATTACATTACATTCCGATTGACCCCATTCCATTCCATTCTATTCCATTCCATTCCATTCCATTCCATTCCATTCGGGTTGATTCCATTCCATTCCATTCCTTTCCATTCCATTCCATTCGTGTTGATTCCATTCAATTCCATTCCATTCCATTGGGGTGATTCCATTCTATTGATTCCATTCCATTTCATTCCATTCTATTCGGGTTGATTCCATTCCATTCCATTCCATTCGGGTTGATTCCATTCCATTCAATTCCATTCCATTCCATTCCATTCCACTCCATTCCGTTTGATTCTATTCCATTGCATTCCATTCCATTCCATTGCATTCCATTCCATTCTATTCAGTTTGATTCCTTTTCTTTCCATTCCATTCCATTTAGTTCCATTCGCGTTGATTCCATTCCATTCCAGTCCATTCCATTCGGGTGGATTCCATTCCATTCCGTTCCTTTCCATTCCATTCCTTTCGATTCGGGTTGACTCCATTCCATTCCATTCTTTTCCATTCCATTCCATTCCATTCCATTCCATTCCATTCCATTCCATTCCATTACATTACATTCGGGTTGATTCACTTCCATTCCATTCCGTTCCCTTTGACTCCATTCCATTCCAGTACATTACATTACATTCCGGTTGATTCCATCCCATTCCATTCCATTCAGGTTGATTCCATTCCATTCCATTCCATTCCATTCCCTTCCATTCCATTCGTGTTGATTCCATTCCGTTCCATTCCATTCCATTCCATTCCATTCCATTCCATTCCATTCCACTCAGGTTGGTTCCATTCCATTCCATTCCATTCCATTCCATTCCATTCCATTCCATTCCATTCAGTTTCGTTCCATTCCATTCCATTCCATTCCATTCCATTCCATTCCATTCGAGTTGATTCCATTCCATTCCATTCCATTCCATTCCATTCCAGTTGATTCAATTCCATTCCTTTCCATTCAATTCCTTTCATTCCATTCCATTCCATTCGGGTTGACTCCATTCCATTGCATTCCATTCCACTCCATTCCATTCCATTCCATTCATGTTGATTCCATTCCATTCATGTTGATTTCATTACATTCCAATCGAGTTGATTCCATTCCATTCCATTCCATTCCATTTGGGTAGATTCCATTCCATTCCATTCCATCCCATTGCATTCCATTCCATTTGGGCCTATTCCATTCCATTACATTCCATTCCATTCAGGTTGATTCTATTCCTAACCATTCCATTTCATTCCATTCTGGTTGATTCCGTTCCATGCCATTCCATTCCATTCCATTAGGGTTGATTCCATTGCATTCCATTCCATTCCATTCCATTCCATTCGTGTTGAATCCATTCCATTCCATTCCATTCCATTCCATTCCATTCCATTCCATGACATTCCATTCAGGTTGGTTCTATTCCATTCCATTCCATTCCGTTCCATTCCATTCGAGTTGTATCCATTCCATTACATTCCATTCCATTCCGATTGATTCCATTCCATTCCATACCATACCATTCCATTCAGGTTGGTTCCATTCCATTCCATTCCATTGCATTCCATTCCATTCCATTCGAGTTGTATCCATTCCATTCCATTCCCTTCCATTCCATTCTCTTCCGGTTGATTCCATTCCATTCCATTCCATTCCATTCCATTCCATTCGGGTTGACTCTATTCCATTCCATTCCATTCCATTCCATTCCATTCCATTCCATACCATTCAGGTTGATTTCATTCCATTCCATTCCATTCCATTCCATTCCATTTCGGTGGATTCCTTTCCATTCCATCCCATTCCATTCCATTCCATTTTATTCGGTTTGATTCCATTGCATTCCATTCCATTCCATTCCATTCCTTTCCAATTCATTCCATTCCATTCCATTCCATTCCTTTCCATTTTATTCCATTCCATTCCATTCAGGTTGATGGCATTTCATTCCATTCCTTTCCATTCCATTTGGGTTGATTCCATCCCATTCCATTGCACTCTATTCCATTCCAATCCATTCCATTCTATTCCATTCCATTCCATTTGTGTTGATTCCATCCCATTCCATTGCACTCTATTCCATTCCATTCCATTCCATTCTATTCCATTCCATTCCATTCCATTCCACTCCAATCCCCTCCACTCCACTCCACTCCACTCCATTCCATTCCAATCAATTCCATTCGGTTTGATTGCATTCCATTCCATTCCATTCCATTCCACTTCATTCCTTTCAATTCGGGTTGATTCCTTTCCATTCCATTCCATTACTTTCCATTCCATTCCATTCCGCTTGATTCCATTCCATTCCATTCCATTCTATTCGGTTTGATTCCATTCCATTCCATTCCATTCCATTGGGGAGATTCCATTCCATTCCATTTCATTCCATTCCATTCCTTTCCATTCCATTTTATTCGGGTTGATTCCATTCCATTCCATTCCATTCCATTCCGGTAGGTTCCCTTCCATTCCATTCCATTCCATTAGATTCCAATCCATTCCATTCGGCTTGATTCCATTCCATTCCATTCCATTCCATTCCATTCCATTCCATTCCATTCCATTCGGGTGGATTCCATTCCATTCCATTCCGTTCGTGTTGATTCCATTTCATTCGATTCCATTCCATTCCATTCCATTCCGATTGATTCCATTCCATTCTATTCCATTCCATTCCATTCCATTCACGTTGATTCCATTCCATTCCATTCCATTCCATTCCATTCCATTGGGGTGATTCGATACTATTCCGTTCCGTTCCATTCCATTCCATTCCATTCCTTTCCATTCCATTCGGTTTGACTCCATTCCATTCCATTCCATTCGGGTTGCTTTCATTCCATTCCATTCCATTCCATTCCATTCCATTCCATTCCTCTCCATTCCTTTTGATTCTATTCCATTCCATTCCATTCCATTCCATTCCATTCTATTCAGTTTGATTCCCTTCCATTCCATTCCATTCCATTTATTTCCATTCGCGTTGATTCCATTCCATTCCATTCCATTCCATTCGGGTGGATTCCATTCCATTCCATTCCATTCCATTCGGGTTGATTCCATTCCATTCCTTTCCATTCCATTCCTTTCCATTCCATTCCATTCGGGTTGATTCCATTCCACTACATTCCATTAAATTCCATTCCTATCCATTCGGGTTGATTCCATTCCATTCCATTCCGCTCCATTCCATTCCATTCCATTCCATTACATTACATTACATTCGGGTTGATTCGCTTCCATTCCATTCCGTTCCCTTTGACTCCATTCCATTCCATTCCATTCCATTACATTACATTCCGGTTGATGCCATCCCATTCCATTCCATTCCATTCCATTCAGGTTGATTCCATTGCATTCCCTTCCATTCCATTCGATTCCCTTCGATTCCATTCGTGTTGATTCCACTCCGTTCCATTCCATTCCATTCCATTCCATTCCATTCCATTCCATATAGGTTGGTTCCATTCCATTCCATTCCATTTCATTCCATTCGGGTGGATTCCATTCCATTCCATTCCACTCCAGTCCATTCGGGTTGATTCCATTCCATTCCATTCCATTCCGTTCCATTCGGGTTGATTCCATTCCATTCCCTTCCATTCCATTCCTTTCCATTCCATTCCATTCGGGTGGATTCCATTCCATTCCATTCCATTTTTTCCATTCCTTTCCATTCGGGTTGATTCCATTCCATTCCTTTCCGTTCCATTCCATTCCATTCCATTCCATTCCATTCCATTCCATTCCATTACATTCGGGTTGATTCGCTTCCATTCCATTCCGTTCCCTTTGACTCCATTCCATTCCATTCCATTACATTACATTCCGGTTGATTCCATCCCATTCCATTCCATTCCATTCCATTCAGGTTGACTCCATTCCATTCCCTATCATTCCATTCGTGTTGATTCCATTCCGTACCATTCCATTCCATTCCATTCCATTCCATTCCATTCAGGTTTGTTCCATTCCATTCCATTCCATTTCATTCCATTCGGGTGGATTCCATTCCATTCCATTCCGTTCCATTCCATTCCATTCCATTCCATTCGGGTTGCTTCCATTCCATTCCATTCCGTTGCATTCCGTCCCATTCCGTTCCATTCCATTACATTACATTCTGGTTGATTCGCTTTCATTCCATTCCATTCGGTTTGACTCCATTAAATTCCGTTCCTTTACATTCCATTCCGGTTGTTTCCATCCCATTCCATTCCATTCCATTCCATTCCGTTCAGGTTGATTCCATTCCATTCCATTCCATTCCATTCAGGTTGATTCCATTCCACTCCATTACGTTCAGTTTGATTCCATTCCAATCCATTCCATGCCATTCCATTCCATTCCATTGCATTGCATTCCATTCCATTCAGGTTGATTCCATTCCATTGTTTTCTATTCGGGTTGATTCCATTCCATTCCATTCCATTCCACTCCGGTTGATTCCATCCCATTCCATTCCATTGCATTCCATTCCATTCCAATCGGGTTGATTCCATTCCATTCCTTTCCATTCCATTCCTTTCCATTCCTTTCCATTCCATTCCATTCGGGTGGAATCCACTGCATTCCATTCCATTCCATTCCATTCCATTCCATTACATGCGGGTTGATTCGCTTCCATTCCATTCCATTAGGTTTGACTCCATTCCATTACATTCCATTACATTCCATTCCGGTTGATTCCATCCCATTCCATTGCATTCCATTCCATTCCATTCAGGTTGATTCCATTCCATTCCATTCCATTCCATTCGATTAGGGTTGATTCCACTACATTCCATTGCATTCCAGTCCATACCATACTGGGTGATTCCATTCCATTCCATTCCATTCCATTCCATTCCATTCCATTCCATTCGGGTTGATTCCATTCCATTCCTTTCCATTCCATTCCATTCCATTCGTGTTGATTCCATTCCATTCCATTCCATTGGGGTGATTCCATTCTTTTCCATTCCATTCCATTCCATTCTATTCGAGTTGATTCCATTCCATTACATTCCATTCCAGTTGATTCCATTCCATTCCATTCCATTCTATTCCATTCCATTCCAGTGGATTCCATTCCATTCCATTCCATTCCATTCCGGTGGATTCCATTCACTCCCATTCCATTCCATTCCATTTTATTCGGTTTGATTCCATTCCATTCCATTCCATTCCATTCCTTTCCATTTCATTCCATTCCATTCCATTTGGGTTGATGGCATTTCATTCCATTCCTTTCCATTCCATTTGTGCTGATTCCATCCCATTCCATTGCACTCTATTCCATTCCATTCCATTGCATTCCATTCTATTCCATTCAGGTTGATTCCATTCCATTGTATTCTATTCGGGTTGATTCCATTCCATTCCATTCCATTCCACTCCGGCTGATTCCATCCCATTCCATTCCATTGCATTCCATTCCATTCCAATCGGGTTGACTCCATTCCATTCCTTTCCATTCCATTCCTTTCCATTCCATTCCTTTTCATTCCATTCCATTCCATTCCATTCGGTTTGATTCCATTCCATTCCATTCCGTTCCATCCCATCCCATTCCATTCCATTCCATTCTGGTTGATTCGCTTCCGTTCCATTCCATTCGATTTGACTCCATTCCATTGCATTCCATTACATTCCATTCCGGTTGTTTCCATCCCATTCCATTCCATTCCATTCCATTCAGGTTGATTCCATTCCATTCCATTCCATTTCATTCCATTCCATTCAGGTTGATTCCATTCCACTCCATTCCATTCAGTTTGATTCCTTTCCAATCCATTCCATTACATTCCATTGCATTCCATTCTATTCCATTCAGGTTGATTCCATTCCATTCCATTCTATTGAGGTTGATTCCATTCCATTCCATTCCATTCGGCTTGACTCCGTTCCATTCCATTCCATTCCATTCCATTACATTCCGTTGACCCCATTCCATTCCATTCTATTGCATTCCATTCCATTCCATTCCATTGGGGTTGATTCCATTCCATTCCATTCCTTTCCATTCCATTCCATTCGTGTTGATTCCATTCCATTCCATTCCATTCCATTCCATTGGGGTGTTTCCATTCTATTCCATTCCATTCCATTCCATTCCATTCTATTCGGGTTGATTCCATTCCATTCCATTCCATACGGGTTGATTCCATTCCATTCAATTCCATTCCATTCCATTCCATTCCACTCCATTCCGTTTGATTCTATTCACTTCCATTCCATTCCATTCCATTCCATTCCATTCTATTCAGTTTGATTCCTTTCCATTACATTCCATTCCATTTAGTTCCATTCGCGTTGATTCCATTCCATTCCATTCCATTCCATTCCATTCCATTCCATTCCATTCGGGTTGATTCCATTCCATTCCTTTCCATTCCATTCCTTTCCATTCCATTCCATTCCATTCCATTCCATTCCATTCGGGTGGATTCCATTCCATTCCGTTCCTTTCCATTCTATTTCTTTCCATTCGGGTTGATTCCATTCCATTCCATTCTTTTCCATTCCATTCCATTCTATTTCTTTCCATTCGGGTTGATTCCCTTCCATTCCATTCTTTTCCATTCCATTCCATTCCATTCCATTCCATTCCATTCCATTCCATTCCATTCCATTACATTCGGGTTGATTCGCTTCCATTCCATTCCGTTCCCTTTGACTCCATTCCATTCCAGTACATTACATTACATTCCGGTTGATTCCATCCCATTCCATTCCATTCCATTCCATTTAGGTTGATTCCATTCCATTCCATTCCATTCCACTCCCTTCCATTCCATTCGTGTTGATTCCACTCCATTCCATTCCATTCCATTCCATTCCATTCCATTCCATTCCATAAAGGTTGGTTCCATTCAATTCCATTCCATTTCATTCCATTCGGGTGGATTCCATTCCATGCCATTCCATTCCATTCCATTCCATTCCAGTCCATTCGGGTTGATTCCATTCCATTAAATTCCATTCCATTCCATTCCATTCCATTCCATTCCATTCCATTCCATTCCATTCCATTCGGGTTGATTCCATTCCATTCCTTTCCATTCCATTCCTTTCCATTCCATTCCATTCGGGTGGATTCCATTCCATTCCATTCCATTCCATTCCATGCCATTACATTCGGGTTGATTCCCTTCCATTCCATTCCGTTCCCTGTGACTCCATTGCATTCCATTCCATTACATTACATTCCGGTTGATTCCATCCCATTCCATTCCATTCCATTCCATTCAGGTTGACTCCATTCCATTCCCTATCATTCCATTCGTGTTGATTCCATTCCGTTACATTCCATTCCATTCCATTCCATTCCATTCAGGTTGGTTCCATTCCATTCCATTCCATTTCATTCCATTCGGGTGGATTCCATTCCATTCCATTCCGTTCCATTCCATTCCATTCCATTCCATTCGGGTTGCTACCATTCCATTCCATTCCGTTCCATTCCGTCCCATTCCATTCCATTCCATTACATTACATTCTGGTTGATTCGCTTCCATTCCATTCCATTCGGTTTGACTCCATTAAATTCCATTCCTTTACATTCCATTCCGGTTGTTTCCATCCCATTCCATTCCATTCCGTTCAGGTTGATTCCATTCCATTCCATTCCATTCCATTCATGTTGATTCTATTCCACTCCATTACGTTCAGTTTGATTCCATTCCAATCCATTCCATGCCATTCCATTCCATTCCATTGCATTCCATTCTATTCCATTCAGGTTGATTCCATTCTATTGTATTCTATTCGGGTTGATTCCATTCCATTCCATTCCATTCCACTCCGGTTGATTCCATCCCATTCCATTCCATTGCATTCCATTCCATTCCAATCGGGTTGATTCCATTCCATTCCTTTCCATTCCATTCCTTTCCATTCCTTTCCATTCCATTCCATTCGGGTGGAATCCACTCCATTCCATTCCATTCCATTCCATTCCATTCCATTCCATTACCTGCGGGTTGATTCGCTTCCATTCCATTCCATTAGGTTTGACTCCATTCCATTACATTCCATTACATTCCATTCCGGTTGATTCCATCCCATTCCATTGCATTCCATTCCATTCCATTCAGGTTGATTCCATTCCATTCCATTCCATTCCATTCTATTAGGGTTTATTCCACTACATTCCATTGCATTCCAGTCCATACCATACTGGGTGATTCCATTCCATTCCATTCCATTCCATTCCATTCCATTCCATTCGGGTTGATTCCATTCCATTCCTTTCCATTCCATTCCATTCCATTAGTGTTGATTCCATTCCATTCCATTCCATTCCATTCCATTGGGGTGATTCCATTCTTTTCCATTCCATTCCATTCCATTCTATTCGAGTTGATTCCATTCCATTACATTCCATTCCGGTTGATTCCATTCCATTCCATTCCATTCTATTCCATTCCATTCCAGTGGATTCCATTCCATTCCATTCCATTCCATTCCGGTGGATTCCATTCACTCCCATTCCATTCCATTCCATTTTATTCGGTTTGATTCCATTCCATTCCATTCCATTCCATTCCTTTCCATTTCATTCCATTCCATTCCATTCGGGTTGATGGCATTTCATTCCATTACTTTCCATTCCATTTGGGTTGATTCCATCCCATTCCATGGCACTCTATTCCATTCCATTCCATTCCATTCCGTTCTATTCCATTCCATTCCATTCCATTCCATTCCATTCCACTCCAATCCCCTCCACTCCACTCCACTCCATTCCATTCCATTCCAATCAATTCCATTCTGGTTGATTCCATTCCATTCCATTGAATTCCATTCCATTCCATTCCATTCGGGTTGATTCCGTTCCATTCCATTCCATTCCATTCCATTCCATTCCACTCCATTCCATTCAATTCGAGTTGATTCCTTTCCATTCCATTCCATTCCTTTCCATTCCATTCCATTCCGGTTGATTCCATTCCATTCCATTCGGGTTGATTCCATTCCATTCTTTCCCATTCCATTGGGGTGATTCCATTCCGTTCCATTTCATTCCATTCCAGTCCTTTCCATTCCATTTTATTCGGGTTGATTCCACTCCATTACATTCCATTCCATTCCAGTTGATTCCGTTCCATTCCATTCCATTCCATTCCATTCCATTCCATTCCATTCCGGTAGATTCCATTCCATTCCATTCCATTCCAATCCATTCCATTCGGGTTGATTCCTTTCCATTCCATTCCATTCCACGCCATTTGTGTTGATTCCATTTCATTCGATTCCATTCCATTCCATTCCACTCCGTTCCAATCCATTCCATTGGGGTGATGCGATTCTATTCCGTTCCGTTCCATTCCATTCCCTTCCATTCCATTTGGGTTGATTCAGTTCCATTGCATTCCATTCGGATTGATTCCATTCCATTCCATTCCATTCCATTCCATTCCTTTTGATTCTATTCCATTCCATTCCATTCCATTCCATTCCATTCCATTCCATTCCATTCAGTTTGATTCCTTTCCATTCCATTCCATTCCATTTCGTTCCTTTCGCGTTGATACCATTCCATTCCATTCCATTCCATTTCGTTCCTTTCCATTCCATTCGGGTTGACTCCATTCCATTCCTTTCCATTCCATTCCTTTCCATTCCATTCCTTTTCATTCCATTCCATTCCATTCCATTCCATTACATTCCGTTGACCCCATTCCATTCCATTCTATTGCATTCCATTCCATTCCATTCCATTCGGGTTGATTCCATTCCATTCCATTCCTTTCCATTCCATTCCATTCGTGTTGATTCCATTCCATTCCATTCCATTCCATTCCATTCCATTCCATTCCACTGGGGTGATTCCATTCTATTCCATTCCATTCCATTCCATTCCATTCTATTCGGGTTGATTCCATTCCATTCCATTCCATACGGGTTGATTCCATTCCATTCCATTCCATTCCATTCCATTCCATTCTATTCGGGTTGATTCCATTCCATTCCATTCCATACGGGTTGATTCCATTCCATTCAATTCCATTCCATTCCACTCCATTCCGTTTGATTCTATTCAATTCCATTCCATTCCATTCCAATCCATTCCATTCCATTCCATTCCATTACATTCGTGTTGATTCGCTTCCATTCCATTCCGTTCCCTTTGACTCCATTCCATTCAATTCCATTACATTACATTCTGGTTGATTCGATCCCATTCCATTCCATTCCATTCCATTCAGGTTGACTCCATTCCATTCCCTATCATTCCATTCCTGTTGATTCCATTCCGTTCCATTCCATTCCATTCCATTCCATTCCATTCCATTCCATTCATGTTGGTTCCATTCCATTCCATTCCATTTCATTCCATTCGGGTGGATTCCATTCCATTCCATTCCGTTCCATTCCATTCCATTCCATTCCATTCGGGTTGCTTCCATTCCATTCCATTCCGTTCCATTCCGTCCCATTCCATTCCATTCCATTACATTACATTCTCGTTGATTTGCTTCCATTCCATTCCATTCGGTTTGACTCCATTAAATTCCATTCCTTTACATTCCATTCCTGTTGTTTCCATCCCATTCCATTCCATTCCATTCCATTCTGTTCAGGTTGATTCCATTCCATTCCATTCCATTCCATTCAGGTTGATTCCATTCCACTCCATTACGTTCAGTTTGATTCCATTCCAATCCATTCCATGCCATTCCATTCCATTCCATTGCATTCCATTCTATTCCATTCAGGTTGATTCCATTCCATTGTATTCTATTCGGGTTGATTCCATTCCATTCCATTCGATTCCACTCCGGTTTATTCCATCCCACTCCATTCCATTGCATTCCATTCCATTCCAATCGGGTTGATTCCATTCCATTCCTTTCCATTCCATTCCTTTCCATTCCTTTCCATTCCATTCCATTCGGGTGGAATCCACTCCACTCCATTCCATTCCATTCCATTCCATTCCATTCCATTCCATTCCATTACCTGCGGGTTGATTCGCTTTCATTCCATTCCATTAGGTTTGACTGCATTCCATTACATTCCATTACATTCCATTCCGGTTGATTCCATCCCATTCCATTGCATTCCATTCCATTCCATTCAGGTTGATTCCACTCCATTCCATTCCATTCCATTCTATTAGGGTTGATTCCACTACATTCCATTGCATTCCAGTCCATACCATACTGGGTGATTCCATTCCATTCCATTCCATTCCATTCAATTCGGGTTGATTCCATTCCATTCCTTTCCATTCCATTCCATTCCATTCGTGTTGATTCCATTCCATTCCATTCCATTCCATTGGGGTGATTCCATTCTTTTCCATTCCATTCCATTCCATTCTATTCGAGTTGATTCCATTCCATTACATTCCATTCCGGTTGATTCCATTCCATTCCATTCCATTCTATTCCATTCCATTCCAGTGGATTCCATTCCATTCCATTCCATACCATTCCGGTGGATTCCATTCACTCCCATTCCATTCCATTCCATTTTATTCGGTTTGATTCCATTCCATTCCATTCCTTTCCATTTCATTCCATTCCATTCCATTCAGGTTGATGGCATTTCACTCCATTCCTTTCCATTCCATTTGGGTTGATTCCATCCCATTCCATTGCACTCTATTCCATTCCATTCCATTCCATTCCATTCCATTCTATTCCATTCCTTTCCATTCCATTCCATTCCATTCCATTCCACTCCATTCCATTCCATTCCACTCCAATCCCCTCCACTCCACTCCACTCCACTCCATTCCATTCCAATCAATTCCATTCTGGTTGATTCCATTCCATTCAATTCCATTCCATTCCATTCCATTCGGGTTGATTCCGTTCCATTCCATTCCATTCCATTCCATTCCATTCCATTCCATTCCACTCCATTCCATTCAATTCGAGTTGATTCCTTTCCATTCCATTCCATTCCTTTCCATTCCATTCCATTCCAGTTGATTGCATTCCATTCCATTCGGGTTGATTCCATTCCATTCCTTTCCATTCCATTGGGGTGATTCCATTCCATTTCTTTTCATTCCATTCCATTCCTTTCCATTCCATTTTATTCGGGTTGATTCCACCCCATTACATTCCATTCCATTCCAGTTGATTCCGTTCCATTCCATTCCATTCCATTCCATTCCATTCCATTCCGGTAGATTCCATTCCATTCCATTCCATTCCAATCCATTCCATTCGGGTTGATTCCTTTCCATTCCATTCCATTCCATGCCATTCGTGTTGATTCCATGTCATTCCATTCCATTCCATTCCATTCCACTCCGTTCCATTCCATTCCATTGGCGTGATGCGATTCTATTCCGTTCCGTTCCACTCCATTCCATTCCATTCGGGTTGATTCCATTCCATTGCATTCCATTCGGATTGATTCCATTCCATTCCATTCCATTCCATTCCATTCCATTCCATTCCTTTTGATTCTTCCATTCCATTCCATTCCATTCCATTCCATTCCATTCCATTCCATTCCATTCAGTTTGATTCCTTTCCATTCTGTTCCATTCCATTTCGTTCCATTCGCGTTGATTCCATTCCATTCCATTCCATTCCATTTCATTCCATTCCATTCCATTCGGGTTGACTCCATTCCATTTCTTTCCATTCCATTCCATTCCATTCCACTCCATTCCATTCAATTCGAGTTGATTCCTTTCCATTCCATTCCATTCCTTTCCATTCCATTCCATTCCGGTTGATTCCATTCCATTCCATTCGGGTTGATTCCATTCCATTCTTTCCCATTCCATTGGGGTGATTCCATTCCGTTCCATTTCATTCCATTGCAGTCCTTTCCATTCCATTTTATTCGGGTTGATTCCACTCCATTACATTCCATTCCATTCCAGTTGATTCCGTTCCATTCCATTCCATTCCATTCCATTCCATTCCATTCCGGTAGATTCCATTCCATTCCATTCCATTCCAATCCATTCCATTCGGGTTGATTCCTTTCCATTCCATTCCATTCCACGCCATTTGTGTTGATTCCATTTCATTCGATTCCATTCCATTCCATTCCACTCCGTTCCATTCCATTCCATTGGGGTGATGCGATTCTATTCCGTTCCGTTCCATTCCATTCCATTCCATTCCATTCGGGTTGATTCCGTTCCATTGCATTCCATTCGGATTGATTCCATTCCATTCCATTCCATTCCATTCCATTCCTTTTGATTCTATTCCATTCCATTCCATTCCATTCCATTCCATTCCATTCCATTCAGTTTGATTCCTTTCCATTCCATTCCATTCCATTTCGTTCCATTCGCGTTGATACCATTCCATTCCATTCCATTCCATTTCGTTCCTTTCCATTCCATTCGGGTTGACTCCATTCCATTCCTTTCCATTCCATTCCTTTCCATTCCATTCCTTTTCATTCCATTCCATTCCATTCCATTACATTACATTCCGTTGACCCCATTCCATTCCATTCTATTGCATTCCATTCCATTCCATTCCATTCGGGTTGATTCCATTCCATTCCATTCCTTTCCATTCCATTCCATTCGTGTTGATTCCATTCCATTCCATTCCATTCCATTCCATTCCATTCCATTGGGGTGATTCCATTCTATTCCATTCCATTCCATTCCATTCCATTCTATTCGGGTTGATTCCATTCCATTCCATTCCATACGGGTTGATTCCATTCCATTCCATTCCATTCCATTCCATTCCATTCTATTCGGGTTGATTCCATTCCATTCCATTCCATACGGGTTGATTCCATTCCATTCAATTCCATTCCATTCCACTCCATTCCGTTTGATTCTATTCAATTCCATTCCATTCCATTCCAATCCATTCCATTCCATTCCATTCCATTACATTCGGGTTGATTCGCTTCCATTCCATTCCGTTCCCTTTGACTCCATTCCATTCAATTCCATTACATTACATTCTGGTTGATTCGATCCCATTCCATTCCATTCCATTCCATTCAGGTTGACTCCATTCCATTCCCTATCATTCCATTCCTGTTGATTCCATTCCGTTCCATTCCATTCCATTCCATTCCATTCCATTCCATTCCATTCCATTCAGGTTGGTTCCATTCCATTCCATTCCATTTCATTCCATTCGGGTGGATTCCATTCCATTCCATTCCGTTCCATTCCATTCCATTCCATTCCATTCGGGTTGCTTCCATTCCATTCCATTCCGTTCCATTCCGTCCCATTCCATTCCATTCCATTACATTACATTCTCGTTGATTTGCTTCCATTCCATTCCATTCGGTTTGACTCCATTAAATTCCATTCCTTTACATTCCATTCCGGTTGTTTCCATCCCATTCCATTCCATTCCATTCCATTCTGTTCAGGTTGATTCCATTCCATTCCATTCCATTCCATTCAGGTTGATTCCATTCCACTCCATTACGTTCAGTTTGATTCCATTCCAATCCATTCCATGCCATTCCATTCCATTCAATTGCATTCCATTCTATTCCATTCAGGTTGATTCCATTCCATTGTATTCTATTCGGGTTGATTCCATTCCATTCCATTCCAATCCACTCCGGTTTATTCCATCCCACTCCATTCCATTGCATTCCATTCCATTCCAATCGGGTTGATTCCATTCCATTCCTTTCCATTCCATTCCTTTCCATTCCTTTCCATTCCATTCCATTCGGGTGGAATCCACTCCACTCCATTCCATTCCATTCCATTCCATTCCATTCCATTCCATTCCATTACCTGCGGGTTGATTCGCTTTCATTCCATTCCATTAGGTTTGACTGCATTCCATTACATTCCATTACATTCCATTCCGGTTGATTCCATCCCATTCCATTGCATTCCATTCCATTCCATTCAGGTTGATTCCACTCCATTCCATTCCATTCCATTCTATTAGGGTTGATTCCACTACATTCCATTGCATTCCAGTCCATACCATACTGGGTGATTCCATTCCATTCCATTCCATTCCATTCAATTCGGGTTGATTCCATTCCATTCCTTTCCATTCCATTCCATTCCATTCGTGTTGATTCCATTCCATTCCATTCCATTCCATTGGGGTGATTCCATTCTTTTCCATTCCATTCCATTCCATTCTATTCGAGTTGATTCCATTCCATTACATTCCATTCCGGTTGATTCCATTCCATTCCATTCCATTCTATTCCATTCCATTCCAGTGGATTCCATTCCATTCCATTCCATACCATTCCGGTGGATTCCATTCACTCCCATTCCATTCCATTCCATTTTATTCTTTTTGATTCCATTCCATTCCATTCCTTTCCATTTCATTCCATTCCATTCCATTCAGGTTGATGGCATTTCACTCCATTCCTTTCCATTCCATTTGGGTTGATTCCATCCCATTCCATTGCACTCCATTCCATTCCATTCCATTCCATTCCATTCCATTCTATTCCATTCCTTTCCATTCCATTCCATTCCATTCCATTCCACTCCATTCCATTCCATTCCACTCCAATCCCCTCCACTCCACTCCACTCCACTCCATTCCATTCCAATCAATTCCATTCTGGTTGATTCCATTCCATTCAATTCCATTCCATTCTATTCCATTCGGGTTGATTCCGTTCCATTCCATTCCTTTCCATTCCATTCCTTTTCATTCCATTCCATTCCATTCCATTCGGGTTGAATCCATTCCATTCCATTCCGTTCCATTCCATCCCATTCCATTCCATTACATTCTAGTTGATTCTCTTCCGTTCCATTCCATTCGGTTTGACTCCATTCCATCGCATTCCATTACATTCCATTCCGGTTGTTTCCATCCCATTCCATTCCATTCCATTCCATTCAGGTTGATTCCATTCCATTCCATTCCATTTCATTCCATTCCATTCAGGTTGATTCCATTCCACTCCATTCCATTCAGTTTGATTCCTTTCCAATCCATTCCATTACATTCCATTGCATTCCATTCTATTCCATTCAGGTTGAATCCATTCCATTCCGTTCTATTCAGGTTGATTCCATGCCATTCCATTCCATTCTGCTTGACTCCGTTCCATTCAATTCCATTCCATTACATTACATTCCGTTGACCCCATTCCATTCCATTCTATTGCATTCCATTCCATTCCATTCCATTCGGGTTGATTCCATTCCATTCCATTCCTTTCCATTCCATTCCATTCGTGTTGATTCCATTCCATTCCATTCCATTCCATTCCATTCCATTGGGGTGATTCCATTCTATTCCATTCCATTCCATTCCATTCCATTCCATTCTATTCGGGTTGATTCCATTCCATTCCATTCCATACGGGTTGATTCCATTCCATTGAATTCCATTCCATTCCATTCCATTCCACTCCATTCCGTTTGATTCTATTCACTTCCATTCCATTCCATTCCATTCCATTCCATTCCATTCCATTCTATTCAGTTTGATTCCTTTCCATTCCATTCCATTCCATTTAATTCCATTCTCGTTGATTTCATTCCATTCCATTCCATTCCATTCCATTCCATTCGTGTTGATTCCATTCCATTCCATTCCATTCCATTCCATTCCATTCCATTCCATTCCATTCGGGTTGATTCCATTCCATTCCTTTCCATTCCATTCCTTTCCATTCCATTCCATTCCATTCCATTCGGGTGGATTCCATTCCATTCCGTTCCATTCCATTCCATTTCTTTCCATTCGGGTTGATTCCATTCCATTCCATTCTTTTCCATTCCATTCCATTCCATTCCATTCCATTCCATTCCATTACATTCGGGTTGATTCGCTTCCATTCCATTCCGTTCCCTTTGACTCCATTCCATTCCAGTACATTACATTACATTCCGGTTGATTCCATCCCATTCAATTCCATTCCATTCCATTCGTGTTGATTCCATTCCATTCCATTCCATTCCATTCCATTCCATTCCATTCCATTCCATTCCACTCAGTTTGGTTCCATTACATTCCATTCCATTCCATTCCATTCCATTCAGTTTTGTTCCATTCCATTCCTTTCCATTCCATTCGAGTTGATTCCATTCCATTCCATTCCATTCCATTCCATTCCAGTTGATTCAATTCCATTCCTATCCATTCAATTCCTTTCATTCCATTCCATTCCATTCGGGTTGACTCCATTCCATTGCATTCCATTCCATTCCATTCCATTGCATTCCATTCCATTCATGTTGATTCCATTCCATTCATGTTGATTTCATTACATTCCAATCGAGTTGATTCCATTCCATTCCATTCCATTCCATTTGGGTAGAATCCATTCCATACCATTCCATCCCATTGCATTCCATTCCATTTGGGCTGATTCCATTCCATTACATTCCATTCCATTCAGGTTGATTCTATTCCTTTCCATTCCATTCCATTCCATTCTGGTTGATTCCGTTCCATTCCATTCCATTCCATTCCTTTCCATTCGTATTGATACCCTTCCACTCCATTCCATTCCATTCCATTAGGGTTGATTCCATTCCATTCCATTCCATTCCATTCCATTCGGGTGGAATCCATTCCATTCCATTCCATTCCATGCCATTCCATTCAGGTTGGTTCTATTCCATTCCATTCCATTCCATTCCATTCCTTTCCATTCGAGATGTATCCATTCCATTCCATTCCATTACATTCCATTCCATTCCGGTTGATTCCATTCCTTTACATTCCATACCATTCCATTCAGGTTGGTTCCATTCCTTTCCATTCCATTGCATTCCATTCCATTCCATTCGAGTTGTATCCATTCCATTCCATTCCATTCCATTCCATTCCGTTCCATTCCGGTTGATTCCATTCCATTCCATTCCATTCCATTCCATTCCATTCCATTCCATTCCATTCCATTCGGGTTGACTCTATTCCATTGCATTCAATTCCATTCCATTCCATTCCATTCCGTTCCATTCCATACCATTCAGGATGATTTCATTCCATTCCATTCCATTCCACTCCATTCCATTCCATTCCATTCCATTCCGGTGGATTCCTTTCCATTCCATCCCATTCCATTCCATTCCATTTTATTCAGTTTGATTCCATTCCTTTCCATTCCATTCCTTTCCAATTCATTCCATTCCATTCCATTCCATTCCTTTCCATTTCATTCCATTCCATTCCATTCAGGTTGATGGCATTTCATTCCATTCCATTCCATTCCATTCCATTGGGGTGATTCCATTCTATTCCATTCCATTCCATTCCATTCCATTCTATTCGGGTTGATCCATTCCATTCCATTCCATACGGGTTGATTCCATTCCATTCTATTCCATTCCATTCCATTCCATTCCACTCCATTCCGTTTGAGTCTATTCACTTCCATTCCATTCCATTCCATTCCATTCCATTCCATTCTATTCAGTTTGATTCCTTTCCATTCCATTCCATTCCATTTAATTCCATTCGCGTTGATTCCATTCCATTCCATTCCATTCCATTCCATTCCATTCCATTCCATTCCATTCGGGTTGATTTCATTCCATTCCTTTCCATTCCATTCCTTTCCATTCCATTCCATTCCATTCCATTCCATTGCATTCCATTCGGGTGGATTCCATTCCATTCCGTTCCTTTCCATTCTATTTCTTTCCATTCGGGTTGATTCCATTCCATTCCATTCTTTTCCATTCCATTCCATTCCATTCCATTCCATTCCATTCCATTCCATTCCATTCCATTATATTCGGGTTGATTCGCTTCCATTCCATTCCGTTCCCTTTGACTCCATTCCATTCCAGTACATTACATTACATTCCGGTTGATTCCATCCCATTCCATTCCATTCCATTCCATTCAGGTTGATTCCATTCCATTCCATTCCATTCCACTCCCTTCCATTCCATTCGTGTTGATTCCACTCCATTCCATTCCATTCCATTCCATACCATTCCATTCCATTCCATTCCATTCCATTCCATAAAGGTTGGTTCCATTCAATTCCATTCCATTTCATTCCATTCGAGTGGATTCCATTCCATGCCATTCCATTCCATTCCATTCCATTCCAGTCCATTCGGGTTGATTCCATTCCATTAAATTCCATTCCATTCCATTCCATTCCATTCCATTCCATTCCATTCCATTCCATTCCATTCCATTCCATTCGGGTTGATTCCATTCCATTCCTTTCCATTCCATTCCTTTCCATTCCATTCCATTCGGGTGGATTCCATTCCATTCCATTCCATTCCATTCCATGCCATTACATTCGGGTTGATTCCCTTCCATTCCATTCCGTTCCCTTTGACTCCATTCCATTCCATTCCATTACATTACATTCCGGTTGATTCCATCCCATTCCATTCCATTCCATTCCATTCAGGTTGACTCCATTCCATTCCCTATCATTCCATTCGTGTTGATTCCATTCCGTTACATTCCATTCCATTCCATTCCATTCCATTCCATTCAGGTTGGTTCCATTCCATTCCATTCCATTTCATTCCATTCGGGTGGATTCCATTCCATTCCATTCCGTTCCATTCCGTCCCATTCCATTCCATTCCATTACATTACATTCTGGTTCATTCGCTTCCATTCCATTCCATTCGGTTTGACTCCATTAAATTCCATTCCTTTACATTCCATTCCGGTTGTTTCCATCCCATTCAATTCCATTCCGTTCAGGTTGATTCCATTCCATTCCATTCCATTCCATTCAGGTTGATTCCATTCCACTCCATTACGTTCAGTTTGATTCCATTCCAATCCATTCCATGCCATTCCATTCCATTCCATTGCATTCCATTCTATTCCATTCAGGTTGATTCCATTCCATTGTATTCTATTCGGGTTGATTCCATTCCATTCCATTCCATTCCACTCCGGTTGATTCCATCCCATTCCATTCCATTGCATTGCATTCCATTCCAATCGGGTTGATTCCATTCCATTCCTTTCCATTCCATTCCTTTCCATTCCTTTCCATTCCATTCCATTCGGGTGGAATCTACTCCATTCCATTCCATTCCATTCCATTCCATTCCATTCCATTACCTGCGGGTTGATTCGCTTCCATTCCATTCATTAGGTTTGACTCCATTCCATTACATTCCATTACATTCCATTCCGGTTGATTCCATCCCATTCCATTGCATTCCATTCCATTCCATTCAGGTTGATTCCATTCCATTCCATTCCATTCCATTCTATTAGGGTTGATTACACTACATTCCATTGCATTCCAGTCCATACCATACTGGGTGATTCCATTCCATTCCATTCCATTCCATTCCATTCCATTCCATTCGGGTTGATTCCATTCCATTCCTTTCCATTCCATTCCATTGGGGTGATTCCATTCTTTTCCATTCCATTCCATTCCATTCTATTCGAGTTGATTCCATTCCATTACATTCCATTCCGGTTGATTCCATTCCATTCCATTCCATTCTATTCCATTCCATTCCAGTGGATTCCATTCCATTCCATTCCATTCCATTCCGGTGGATTCCATTCACTCCCATTCCATTCCATTCCATTTTATTCGGTTTGATTCCATTCCATTCCATTCCATTCCATTCCATTCCGTTCTATTCCATTCCATTCCATTCCATTCCATTCCATTCCACTCCAATCCCCTCCACTCCACTCCACTCCACTCCATTCCATTCCAATCAATTCCATTCTGGTTGATTCCATTCCATTCCATTGAATTCCATTCCATTCCATTCCATTCGGGTTGATTCCGTTCCATTCCATTCCATTCCATTCCATTCCACTCCATTCCATTCAATTCGAGTTGATTCCTTTCCATTCCATTCCATTCCTTTCCATTCCATTCCATTCCGGTTGATTCCATTCCATTCCATTCGGGTTGATTCCATTCCATTCTTTTCCATTCCATTGGGGTGATTCCATTCCGTTCCATTTCATTCCATTCCAGTCCTTTCCATTCCATTTTATTCGGGTTGATTCCACTCCATTACATTCCATTCCATTCCAGTTGATTCCGTTCCATTCCATTCCCTTCCATTCCATTCCATTCCATTCCATTCCGGTAGATTCCATTCCATTCCATTCCATTCCAATCCATTCCATTCGGGTTGATTCCTTTCCATTCCATTCCATTCCATGCCATTTGTGTTGATTCCATTTCATTCGATTCCATTCCATTCCATTCCACTCCGTTCCATTCCATTCCATTGGGGTGATGCGATTCTATTCCGTTCCGTTCCATTCCATTCCATTCCATTCCATTCGGGTTGATTCCATTCCATTGCATTCCATTCGGATTGATTCCATTCCATTCCATTCCATTCCATTCCATTCCTTTTGATTCTATTCCATTCCATTCCATTCCATTCCATTCCATTCCATTCCATTCCATTCAGTTTGATTCCTTTCCATTCCATTCCATTCCATATCGTTCCATTCGCGTTGATACCATTCCATTCCATTCCATTCCATTTCGTTCCATTCCATTCCATTCGGGTTGACTCCATTCCATTCCTTTCCATTCCATTCCTTTCCATTCCATTCCTTTTCATTCCTTTCCATTCCATTACATTACCTTCCGTTGACCCCATTCAATTCCATTCTATTGCATTCCATTCCATTCCATTCCATTCGGGTTGATTCCATTCCATTCCATTCCTTTCCATTCCATTCCATTCGTGTTGATTCCATTCCATTCCATTCCATTCCATTCCATTCCATTCCATTCCATTGGGGTGATTCCATTCTATTCCATTCCATTCCATTCCATTCCATTCTATTCGGGTTGATTCCATTCCATTCCATTCCATACGGGTTGATTCCATTCCATTCCATTCCATTCCATTCCATTCCATTCCATTCCATTCCACTCCATTCCGTTTGATTCTATTCAATTCCATTCCATTCCATTCCAATCCATTCCATTCCATTCCATTCCATTACTTTCGGGTTGATTCGCTTCCATTCCATTCCGTTCCCTTTGACTCCATTCCATTCAATTCCATTACATTACATTCTGGTTGATTCCATCCCATTCCATTCCATTCCATTCCATTCAGGTTGACTCCATTCTATTCCCTATCATTCCATTCGTGTTGATTCCATTCCGTTCCATTCCATTCCATTCCATTCCATTCCATTCAGGTTGGTTCCATTCCATTCCATTCCATTTCATTCCATTCGGGTGCATTCCATTCCATTCCATTCCGTTCCATTCCATTCCATTCCATTCCATTCGGGTTGCTTCCATTCCATTCCATTCCGTTCCATTCCGTCCCATTCCATTCCATTCCATTACATTACATTGTCGTTGATTTGCTTCCATTCCATTCCATTCGGTTTGACTCCATTAAATTCCATTCCTTTACATTCCATTCCGGTTGTTTCCATCCCATTCCATTCCATTCCATTCCATTCTGTTCAGGTTGATTCCATTCCATTCCATTCCATTCCATTCAGGTTGATTCCATTCCACTCCATTACGTTCAGTTTTATTCCATTCCAATCCATTCCATGCCATTCCATTCCATTCCTTTGCATTCCATTCTATTCCATTCAGGTTGATTCCATTCCATTGTATTCTATTCGGGTTGATTCCATTCCATTCCATTCCATTCCACTCCGGTTTATTCCATCCCATTCCATTCCATTGCATTCCATTCCATTCCAATCGGGTTGATTCCATTCCATTCCTTTCCATTCCTTTCCATTCCATTCCATTCGGGTGGAATCCACTCCACTCCATTCCATTCCATTCCATTCCATTCCATTCCATTACCTGCGGGTTGATTCGCTTCCATTCCATTCCATTAGGTTTGACTGCATTCCATTACATTCCATTACATTCCATTCCGGTTGATTCCATCCCATTCCATTGCATTCCATTCCATTCCATTCAGGTTGATTCCACTCCATTCCATTCCATTCCATTCTATTAGTGTTGATTCCACTACATTCCATTGCATTCCAGTCCATACCATACTGGGTGATTCCATTCCATTCCATTCCGTTCCATTCAATTCGGGTTGATTACATTCCATTCCTTTCCATTCCATTCCATTCCATTCGTGTTGATTCCATTCCATTCCATTCCATTCCATTGGGGTGATTCCATTCTTTTCCATTCCATTCCATTCCATTCTATTCGAGTTGATTCCATTCCATTACATTCCATTCCGGTTGATTCCATTCCATTCCATTCCATTCTATTCCATTCCATTCCAGTGGATTCCATTCCATTCCATTCCATACCATTCCGGTGGATTCCATTCACTCCCATTCCATTCCATTCCATTTTATTCGGTTTGATTCCATTCCATTCCATTCCATTCCATTCCTTTCCATTTCATTCCATTCCATTCCATTCGGGTTGATGGCATTTCACTCCATTCCTTTCCATTCCATTTGGGTTGATTCCATCCCATTCCATTGCACTCTATTCCATTCCATTCCATTCCATTCCATTCCATTCCATTCCATTCTATTCCATTCCTTTCCATTCCATTCCATTCCATTCCACTCCAATCCCCTCCACTCCACTCCACTCCACTCCATTCCATTCCAATCAATTCCATTCTGGTTGATTCCATTCCATTCAATTCCATTCCATTCCATTCCATTCGGGTTGATTCCGTTCCATTCCATTCCATTCCATTCCATTCCATTCCATTCCATTCCACTCCATTCCATTCAATTCGAGTTGATTCCTTTCCATTCCATTCCATTCCTTTCCATTCCATTCCATTCCAGTTGATTGTATTCCATTCCATTCGGGTTGATTCCATTCCATTCCTTTCCATTCAATTGGGGTGATTCCATTCCATTCCATTTCATTCCATTCCATTCCTTTCCATTCCATTTTATTCGGGTTGATTCCACCCCATTACATTCCATTCCATTCCATTCCTTTCCAATCCATTTTATTCGGGTTGATTCCACCCCATTACATTCCATTCCATTCCAGTTGATTCCGTTCCATTCCATTCCATTCCATTCCATTCCATTCCATTCCATTCCGGTAGATTCCATTCCATTCCATTCCATTCCAATCCATTCCATTCGGGTTGATTCCTTTCCATTCCATTCCATTCTATGCCATTCGTGTTGATTCCATGTCATTCGATTCCATTCCATTCCATTCCACTCCGTTCCATTCCATTCCATTGGGGTGATGCGATTCTATTCCGTTCCGTTCCATTCCATTCCATTCCATTCGGGTTGATTCCATTCCATTGCATTCCATTCGGATTGATTCCATTCCATTCCATTCCATTCCATTCCATTCCATTCCATTCCTTTTGATTCTTCCATTCCATTCCATTCCATTCCATTCAGTTTGATTCCTTTCCATTCTATTCCATTCCATTTCGTTCCATTCGCGTTGATTCCATTCAATTCCATTCCATTCCATTTCATTCCATTCCATTCCATTCGGGTTGACTCCATTCCATTTCTTTCCATTCCATTCCTTTCCATTCCATTCCTTTTCATTCCATTCCATTCCATTCCATTCGGGTTGAATCCATTCCATTCCATTCCGTTCCATTCCATCCCATTCCATTCCATTACATTCTAGTTGATTCTCTTCCGTTCCATTCCATTCGGTTTGACTCCATTCCATCGCATTCCGTTACATTCCATTCCGGTTGTTTCCATCCCATTCCATTCCATTCCATTCCATTCAGGTTGATTCCATTCCATTCCATTCCATTTCATTCCATTCCATTCAGGTTGATTCCATTCCACTCCATTCCATTCAGTTTGATTCCTTTCCAATCCATTCCATTACATTCCATTGCATTCCATTCTATTCCATTCAGGTTGATTCCATTCCATTCCATTCTATTTAGGTTGATTCCATGCCATTCCATTCCATTCGGCTTGACTCCGTTCCATTCAATTCCATTCCATTACATTACATTCCGTTGACCCCATTCCATTCCATTCTATTGCATTCCATTCCATTCCATTCCATTCGGGTTGATTCCATTCCTTTCCATTCCTTTCCATTCCATTCCATTCGTGTTGATTCCATTCCATTCCATTCCATTCCATTCCATTGGGGTGATTCCATTCTATTCCATTCCATTCCATTCCATTCTATTCGGGTTGATTCCATTCCATTCCATTCCATACGGGTTGATTGCATTCCATTGAATTCCATTCCATTCCATTCCATTCCACTCCATTCCGTTTGATTCTATTCACTTCCATTCCATTCCATTCCATTCCATTCCATTCCATTCTATTGAGTTTGATTCCTTTCCATTCCATTCCATTCCATTCCATTTAGTTCCATTCGCGTTGATTCCATTCCATTCCATTCCATTCCATTCCATTCCATTCCATTCCATTCGTGTTGATTCCATTCCATTCCATTCCATTCCATTCCAATCCATTCCATTCCATTCCATTCGGGTTGATTCCATTCCATTCCTTTCCATTCCATTCCTTTCCATTCCATTCCATTCCATTCCATTCCGTTCCATTCCATTCCATTTCTTTCCATTCGGGTTGATTCCATTCCATTCCATTCTTTTCCATTCCATTCCATTCCATTCCATTCCATTCCATTCCATTACATTCGGGTTGATTCGCTTCCATTCCATTCCGTTCCCTTTGACTCCATTCCATTCCAGTACATTACATTACATTCCGGTTGTTTCCATCCCATTCAATTCCATTCCATTCCATTCGTGTTGATTCCATTCCGTTCCATTCCATTCCATTCCATTCCATTCCATTCCACTCAGTTTGGTTCCATTCCATTCCATTCCATTCCATTCCATTCCATTCCATTCAGTTTGGTTCCATTCCATTCCTTTCCATTCCATTCCATTCCATTCCATTTCATTTCATTCCATTCCATTCCATTCGGATAGACTCCATTCCATTCCTTTCCATTCCATTCCTTTCCATTCCATTCCATTCCATTCCATTCCATTCCATTCCATTCCATTCCTTTCCATTCGGGTTGAATCCATTCCATTCCATTCCATTCCATTCCATTCCATTCCATTCCATTCCATTCGGGTTGAATCCATTCCATTCCATTCCATTCCTTTCGGGTTGATTCCATTCCATTCCATTGCATTGCATTTCATTCCATTGCATTCCATTTCATTCCATTCTGGTTGATTGCATTCCATTCCATTCCATTCCATTCCATTCGTGTTGATTCCATTCCATTCCATTCCATGCCTTTCCATTCCATTCCATTCCATTCCATTCCTTTCCATTCCATTCCATTCGGGTTGATTCCCTTCCATTCCATTCCATTCCATTCCATACCATTCCTTTCGGGTTGATAACATTCCATTCCATTCATTGCCATACCATTCCATTCCATTCCATTCCATTCCATTCCATTCCATTCTGGTTGATTCCATTCCATTCAATTCCATTCGGTTTGACACCATTCCATTCCATTCCATCTGGTTGATTCCATTCCATTCCATTCCATTCCTTTCCATTCCATTTATGTTGATTCCATTCCATTCCATTCTTTCCGGTTGATTCCATTCCATTCATTTCCATTCAATTCCATTCCATTCCACTCCTTTGCATTCCATTCCTGTTTTCTCCATTCGATTCCATTCCATTCCATTCCATTCCATTGGGGTTGATTCCATTCCATTCCATTCCATTCCATTCCATTCGGGTTTATTCCATTGCATTCCATTCCGTCCCATTCCATTCCATTCCTTTCGGGTTTATTCCATACCATTCCATTCCATTCCATTACATTACATTACATTCGGTTTGATTACATACCATTCCATTCCATTGCGTTCCATTCCATTCGTGTTGATTCTTTTCCATTTCATTCCATTCCATTCCATTCCATTCCATTCTGGTTTATTCCATTCGGGTTGATTCTTTTCCATTCCATTCCATTCCATTCCATTCCATTAAATTCTGGTTAATTCCGTTCCATTCAATTCCATTCCATTCCATTCACGTTGATTCCATTCCATTCCATTCCATTCGGGTTGTTTGCATTCCATTCCATTCCGTTCCATGCCATTCCATTCCTTTCCATTCGGGTTGATTCCATTCCATTCCATCCCATTCCATTCCATTCCATTCGGGTGGATTCCATTCGTTTTCATTCCATTCCAATACATTCGGGTTGATTCTATACCATTCCATTCCATTCCATTCCATTCCATTCCATTCCATTCCATTCCATTCCATTCCATTCCATTCCATTCTGGTTGATTCCATTCCATTCCATTCCATTCCATTCAATTCCACTCGGGTTGAATCCATTGCCTTCCATTCCATTCCATCCCATTCCATTAAATTCCATTCGGGTTGATTCCATTCCATTCCATTCCATTCCATTCCATTCCATTCCCTTCCATTCGGGTTGATTCCATTCAATTTCATTCCATTCCATTGCATTCCCTTCCATTCCATTCTGGTTGATTCCATTCCATTCCATTCCATTCCATTCCATTCCTTTCCATTCCATTCCATTCCAGTCCATTCGTGTTGATTCCCTTCCATTCCATTCCATTCCATACCATTCCATTCGTGTTGATAACATTCTGTTCCATTCCGTTCCATTCCAATCCATTCACTTCCATTTAATTCGGGTTGGTTACATTCCATTCAATTCCATTCGGTTAGACTCCATTCCATTCCATTCCATTCCGGTTGATTCCATTCCATTCCATTGCATTCCTTTCCATTCCATTTAGTCTGATTCCATTCCATTCCATTCTATTCCATTCCATTCCATTCCTTTCTGGATTATTCCGTTCCATTCCATTGCATTTCATTCCATTCGGGTTGAATCCATTCCATTCCATTCCATTCCCTTCCATTCCATTCGGGTTGATTCCATTCCATTCCATTCCATTCCATTGGGGTGATTTCATTCCATTCCATTTCATTCCATTCCATTCCTTTCTATTCCATTTTATTCGGGTTGTTTCCATTCCATTCCATTCCATTCCATTCCGGTTGATTTCATTCCATTCCATTCCATTCCGGTAGATTCCATTCCATCCCATTCCATTCCAATCCATTCCATTCGGGTTGATTCCTTTCCATTCAATTCCATTCCATTCCATTCGTGTGGATTCCATTCCATTCCATTCCATTCCATTCCATTCCGTTCGTGTTGATTCCATTTCATTCGATTCGATTCCATTCCATTCCATTCCATTCCATTCCATTCCACTCCATTCCTTTTGATTCTATTCCATTCCATTCCATTCCATTCCATTCAGTTTGATTCCTTTCCATTCCATTCCATTCCATTCCATTTCATTTCATTCCATTCCATTCCATTCGGATTGAATCCATTCCATTCCTTTCCATTCCATTCCTTTCCATTCCATTCCCTTCCATTCCATTCGGGTGGATTCCATTCCATTCCATTCCATTCCATTCCATTCCATTCCTTTCCATTCGGGTTGATTCCATTCCATTCCTTTCCGTTCCATTCCATCCCATTCCATTCCATTCCATTCCATTACATTCTGGTTGATTCACTTCCATTCCATTCCATTCGGTTTAACTCCATTCCATTGCATTTCATTACATTCCATTCCAGTTGTTTCCATCCCATTCCTTTCCATTCCATTCCATTCAGGTTGATTCCATTCCATTCCATCCCATTCCTTTCCATTCCGTTCAGGTTGATTCCATTCCACTCCATTCCTTTCAGTTTCATTCCATTCCAATCCATTCCATTACATTCCATTGCATTCCATTCTATTCCATTCAGGTTGATTCCATTCCATTCCATTCTATTCGGGTTGATTCCATTCCATTCCATTCCATTCGGCTTGACTCCGTTCCATTCCATTCCATTCCATTCCATTACATTCCGATTGACCCCATTCGATTCCATTCCATTCCATTCTTTCCATTCCATTCCATTCGTGTTGATTCCATTCCATTCTATTCCATTCCATTCCATTGGGGTGATTCCATTCTATTCCATTCCATTCCATTCCATTCCATTCCATTCTATTCGGGTTGATTCCATTCCATTCCATTCCATTCGGGTTGATACCATTCCATTCCATTCCATTCCATTCCATTCCATTCCACTCCATTCCATTCCATTCCACTCCATTCCGTTTGATTCTATTCCATTCCATTCCATTCCATTCCATTCCATTCCATTCTATTCAGTTTGATTCCTTTCCATTCCATTCCATTCCATTCCATTCCATTCGGGTTGATTCTATTCCATTCCATTCCATTCCACTCTGGTTGATTCCATTCCATTCCATTCCATTCCATTCCATTCCATTCGGGTTGATTCCATTCCATTCCTTTCCATTCCATTCCATTCCATTCCATTCCATTCCATTCCATTCCATTACATTACATTCGGGTTGATTCGCTTCCATTCCATTCCGTTCCCTTTGACTCCATTCCTTTCCAGTACATTACATTACAATCCGGTTGATTCCATCCCATTCCATTCCATTCCATTTCATTCAGGTTGATTCCATTCCATTCGATTCCATTCCATTCCCTTCCATTCCATTCGTGTTGATTCCATTCCGTTCCATTCCATTCCATTCCATTCCATTCCATTCCATTCCATTCGAGTTGATTCCATTCCATTCCATTACATTCCAGTTGATTAAATTCCATTCCTTTGCATTCAATTCCTTTCATTCCATTCCATTCCATTCGGGTAGACTCCATTCCATTGCATTCCATTCCAATCCATTCCATTCCATTCCATTCCATTCCATTCCATTCAGGTTGATTCCATTCTATTCATGTTGATTTCATTACATTCCAATCGAGTTGATTCCATTCCATTCCATTCCATTCCATTTGGGTAGATTCCATTCCATTCCATTCCATCCCATTGCATTCCATTCCATTTGGGCTGATTCCATTCCATTCCATTCCATTGCATTCCATTCAGGTTGATTCTATTCCTTTCCATTCCATTCCATTCCATTCCATTCTGGTTGATTCTGTTCCATTCCATTCCATTCCATTCCATTCGTATTGATTCCCTTCCATTCCATTCCATTCCATTCCATTAGGGTTGATTCCATTCCATTCCATTCCATTCCATTCCATTCCAATCCATTCCATTCCATTCGTGTTGAATCCATTCCATTCCATTCCATTCCATTCCATTCCATGCCATTCCATTCAGGTTGGTTCTATTCCATTCCATTCCATTCCGTTCCATTCCAGTCGAGCTGTATCCATTCCATTCCATTCCATTACATTCCATTCCATTCCGGTTGATTCCCTTCCATTCCATTCCATTCCATTCCATTCAGGTTGGTTCCATTCCATTCCATTCCATTGCATTCCATTCCATTCCATTCCATTCGAGCTGTATCCATTGCATTCCATTCCATTACATTCCATTCCATTCCGGTTGATTCCATTCCATTCCATTCCATTCCATTCGGGTTGACTCTATTCCATTGCATTCAATTCCATTCCATTCCGTTCCATTCCATTCCATTCCATTCCATTCCGGTTGATTCCACTCCATTCCATTCCATTCCATTCCATTCGGGTTGACTCTATTCCATTGCATTCAATTCCATTCCATTCTATTCCATTCCATTCCATTCCATTCCATTCCATTCCATACCATTCAGGTTGATTTCATTCCATTCCATTCCATTCCATTCCATTCCATTCCATTCCATTCCATTCCGGTGGATTCCTTTCCATTCCATCCCATTCCATTCCATTCAATTTTATTCGGTTTGATTCCATTCCATTCCATTCCATTCCATTCCATTCCATTACATTCGGGTTGATTCGCTTCCATTCCATTCCGTTCCCTTTGACTCCATTCCATTCCAGTACATTACATTACATTCCGGTTAATTCCATCCCATTCCATTCCGTTCCATTCCATTCCATTCCATTCCAATCCATTCTATTCCATTCAGGTTGGTTCCATTCCATTCCATTCAGTTTGGTTCCATTCCATTCCATTCCATTCCATTCCATTCCATTCGAGTTGATTCCACTCCATTCCATTCCATTCCATTCGATTCCAGTTGATTGAATTCCATTCCTTTCCATTCAATTCCTTTCATTCCATTCCATTCCATTCGGGTTGACTCCATTCCATTGCATTCCATTCCATTCCATTCCATTCCATTCCATTCCATTAATGTTGATTCCATTCCATTCATGTTGATTTCATTACATTCCAATCGAGTTGATTCCATTCCATTCCATTCCATTCCATTTGGGTAGATTCCATTCCATTCCATTCCATCCCATTGCATTCCATTCCATTTGGGCTGATTCCATTCCATTCCATTCCATTCCTTTCCATTCGGGTTGATTCCATTCCATTCCATTCCTTTCCATTCCATTCCATTCCATTACATTACATTACATTCGTGTTGATTCGCTTCCATTCCATTCCATTAGGTTTGACTCCATTCCATTCCATTCCATTCCATTCCATTCCATTCCATTACATTCCGGTTGAATCCATCCCATTCCATTCAGGTTGATTCCATTCCATTCCATTCCATTCCATTCCATTCGTGTTGATTCCATTCCGTTCCATTCCATTCTATTCCATTCCATTCCATTCCATTTCATTCTATTCGGGTTGATTCCACTCCATTCTATTGCATTCCATTCCATTCCATTTGGGTGATTCCATTCCATTCCATTCCATTCCATTCCATTCCATTCCATTCGGGTTTATTCCATTCCATTCCTTTCCATTCCATTCCATTCCATTCCTGTTGATTCCATTCCATTCCATTCCACTCCATTCCATTCCATTGGGGTGATTCCATTCTGTCCCATTCCATTCCCTTCCATTCTATTCGGGTTGATTCCATTCCATTACATTCCATTCCGGTTGTTTCCATTTCATTCCATTCCATTCCATTCAATTCCATTCCATTCCAGTGGATTCCATTCCATTCCATTCCATTCCGGTGGATTCCATTCCCTCCCATTCCATTCAATCCCATTGGATTCCATTCCATTCCATTCCATTCCGGTGGATTCCATTCCCTCCCATTCCATTCCATTCCATTTTATTCGGTTTGATTCCATTCCATTCCATTCCATTCCATTCCTTTCCATTTCATTCCATTCCATTCCATTCGGGTTGATGTCATTTCATTCCATTCCTTTCCATTCCATTTGGGTTGATTCCATCCCATTCCATTGCACTCTATTTCATTCCATTCCATTCCATTCTATTCCATTCCATTCCATTCTATTCCATTCCATTGCATTGCATTCGACTCCAATCCCGTTCACTCCACTTCACTCCACTCCACTCCATTCCATTCCAATCAATTCCATTCGGGTTGATTCCATTCCATTCCATTCCATTCCACTCCATTCGGGTTGATTCCATTCCATTCCTTTCCATTCCATTCCATTCCATTCCATTCCATTCCTTTCCATTCGGGTTGAATCCATCCCATTCCATTCCATTCCATTCCATTCCATTCCATTCGGGTTGAATCCATTCCATTCCATTCCATTCCTTTCGGGTTGATTCCATTCCATTCCATTGCATTCCATTTCATTCCATTCTGGTTGATTGCATTCCATTCCATTCCATTCCATTCCATTCGTGTTGATTCCATTCCATTCCATTCCATTCCATTCCATTCCATTCCATTCCCTTCCATTCCATTCCATTCCATTCCATTCCATTCCATACCATTCCATTCGGGTTGATAACATTCCATTCCATTCATTGCCATACCATTCCATTCCATTCCATTCCATTCCATTCGGGTTGATTCCATTCCATTCAATTCCATTCGGTTTGACACCATTCCATTCCATTCCATCTGGTTGATTCAATTCCATTCCATTCCATTCCTTTCCATTCCATTTATGTTGATTCCATTCCATTCCATTCCTTTCCGGTTGATTCCATTCCATTCATTTCCATTCAATTCCATTCCATTCCACTCCTTTGCATTCCATTCCTGTTGTCTCCATTCGATTCCATTCCATTCCATTCCATTCCATTGGGGTTGATTCCATTCCATTCCATTCCATTCCATTCCATTCGGGTTTATTCCATTGCATTCCATTCCGTCCCATTCCATTCCATTCCTTTCGGGTTTTTTCCATACCATTCCATTCCATTACATTACATTACATTACATTCGGTTTGATTACATACCATTCCATTCCATTGCGTTCCATTCCATTCGTGTTGATTCTTTTCCATTTCATTCCATTCCATTCCATTCCATTCCATTCTGGTTCATTCCATTCGGGTTGATTCTTTTCCATTCCATTCCATTCCATTCCATTCCATTAAATTCTGGTTAATTCCGTTCCATTCAATTCCATTCCATTCCATTCACGTTGATTCCATTCCATTCCATTCCATTCCATTCCATTCGGGTTGTTTGCATTCCATTCCATTCCGTTCCATGCCATTCCATTCCTTTCCATTCGGGTTGATTCCATTCCATTCCATCCCATTCCATTCCATTCCATTCGGGTGGATTCCATTCGTTTTCATTCCATTCCAATACATTCGGGTTGATTCTATTCCATTCCATTCCATTCCATTCCATTCCATTCCATTCCATTCCATTCCATTCTGGTTGATTCCATTCCATTCCATTCCATTCCATTCAATTCCACTCGGGTTGAATCCATTGCCTTCCATTCCATTCCATCCCATTCCATTAAATTCCATTCGGGTTGATTCCATTCCATTCCATTCCATTGCATTCCATTCCATTCCATTCCATTCCATTCCCTTCCATTCGGGTTGATTCCATTCAATTTCATTCCATTCCATTGCATTCCCTTCCATTCCATTCTGGTTGATTCCATTCCATTCCATTCCATTCCATTCCATTCCATTCCATTCCTTTCCATTCCATTCCATTCCAGTCCATTCGTGTTGATTCCCTTCCATTCCATTCCATTCCATACCATTCCATTCGTGTTGATAACATTCTGTTCCATTCCGTTCCATTCCAATCCATTCACTTCCATTTAATTCGGGTTGGTTCCATTCCATTCAATTCCATTCGGTTAGACTCCATTCCATTCCATTCCATTCCGGTTGATTCCATTCCATTCCATTGCATTCCTTTCCATTCCATTTAGTCTGATTCCATTCCATTCCATTCTATTCCATTCCATTCCATTCCTTTCTGGATTATTCCGTTCCATTCCATTGCATTTCATTCCATTCGGGTTGAATCCATTCCATTCCATTCCATTCCCTTCCATTCCATTCCGGTTGATTCCATTCCATTCCATTCCATTCCATTCCATTCCATTCCATTCCATTCGCGTTTATTCCGTTCCATTCCATTCCATCCCATTCCATTCCTTTCGGGTTGATACCGATCCATTCGGTATGGAATTTCGGGTTCCATACCGATCCATTCCATTCAATTCCATTCTATTACATTACATTCGGATTGATTCCATACCATTCCATTGCATTACATTACATTCCGTTACATTCCATTCCATTCAGGTTGATTCTGTTCCATTCCATTCCATTCCATTCCATTCCGTCACATTCCATTCGGGTTGATTCCATTCGATTCCATTCCATTTCGTTCCATTCCATTCGGGTTGATTCCATTCCATTCCTTTCCATTCCATTCCATTCCATTCCATTCCATTCCATTCCATTCCATTACATTACATTCGGGTTGATTCGCTTCCATTCCATTCCGTTCCCTTTGACTCCATTCCATTCCAGTACATTACATTACATTCCGGTTGATTCCATCCCATTCCATTCCATTCCATTTCATTCAGGTTGATTCCATTCCATTCCATTCCATTCCATTCCCTTCCATTCCATTCGTGTTGATTCCATTCCGTTCCATTCCATTCCATTCCATTCCATTCCATTCCATTCCATTCGAGTTGATTCCATTCCATTCCATTCCATTCCATTCGATTCCAGTTGATTCAATTCCATTCCTTTGCATTCAATTCTTTCATTCCATTCCTTTCCATTCGGGTAGACTCCATTCCATTGCATTCCATTCCATTCCATTCCATTCCATTCCATTCCATTCCATTCCATTCATGTTGATTCCATTCTATTCATGTTGATTTCATTACATTCCAATCGAGTTGATTCCATTCCATTCCATTCCATTTGGGTAGATTCCATTCCATTCCATTCCATTCCATTGCATTCCATTCAGGTTGATTCTATTCCTTTCCATTCCATTCCATTCTGTTTGATTCTGTTCCATTCCATTCCATTCCATTCCATTCGTATTGATTCCCTTCCATTCCATTCCATTCCATTCCATTAGGGTTGATTCCATTCCACTCCATTCCATTCCATTCCATTCCATTCCATTCCATTCCATTCGTGTTGAATCCATTCCATTCCATTCCATGCCATTCCATTCAGGTTGGTTCTATTCCATTCCATTCCATTCCGTTCCATTCCAGTCGAGCTGTATCCATTCCATTCCATTCCATTCCATTCCATTCCATTCCATTCCGGTTGATTCCCTTCGATTCCATTCCATTCCATTCCATTCAGGTTGGTTCCATTCCATTCCATTCCATTGCATTCCATTCCATTCCATTCCATTCGAGTTGTATCCATTGCATTCCATTCCATTACATTCCATTCCATTCCGGTTGATTCCATTCCATTCCATTCCATTCCATTCCATTCGGGTTGACTCTATTCCATTGCATTCAATTCCATTCCATTCCATTCCATTCCATTCCATTCCATTCCATTCCATTCCGGTTGATTCCATTCCATTCCATTCCATTCCATTCCATTCGGGTTGACTCTATTCCATTGCATTCAATTCCATTCCATTCCATTCCATTCCATTCCATTCCATTCCATACCTTTCAGGTTGATTTCATTCCATTCCATTCCATTCCATTCCATTCCATTCCGGTGGATTCCTTTCCATTCCATCCCATTCCATTCCATTCAATTTTATTCGGTTTGATTCCATTCCATTCCATTCCATTCCATTCCATTACATTACATTCGGGTTGATTCGCTTCCATTCCATTCCGTTCCCTTTGACTCCATTCCATTCCAGTACATTACATTACATTCCGGTTGATTCCATCCCATTCCATTCCTTTCCATTTCATTCAGGTTGATTCCTTTCCATTCCATTCCATTCCATTCCCTTCCATTCCATTCGTGTTGATTCCATTCCGTTCCATTCCATTCCATTCCATTCCATTCCATTCCATTCCATTCAGGATGGTTCCATTCCATTCCATTCCATTCAGTTTGGTTCCATTCCATTCCATTCCATTCCATTCCATTCCATTCCATTCGAGTTGATTCCATTCCATTCCATTCCATTCCATTCCATTCCAGTTGATTCAATTCCATTCCTTTCCATTCAATTCCTTTCATTCCATTCCATTCCATTTGGGTTGAATCCATTCCATTGCATTCCATTCCATTCCATTCCATTCCTTTCCATTCCTTTCCATTCCATTCCATTCGGGTGGAATCTACCCCATTCCATTCCATTCCATTCCATTCCATTCCATTCCATTCCATTCCATTCCATTACCTGCGGGTTGATTCGCTTCCATTCCATTCATTAGGTTTGACTCCATTCCATTACATTCCATTCCATTCCATTCCGGTTGATTCCATCCCATTCCATTGCATTCCATTCCATACCATTCAGGTTGATTCCATTCCATTCCATTCCATTCCATTCTATTAGGGTTGATTCCACTACATTCCATTGCATTCCAGTCCATACCATACTGGGTGATTCCATTCCATTCCATTCCATTCCATTCCATTCCATTCAATTCCATTCCATTCGGGTTGATTCCATTCCATTCCTTTCCATTCCATTCCATTGGGGTGATTCCATTCTTTTCCATTCCATTCCATTCCATTCTATTCGAGTTGATTCCACTCCATTACATTCCATTCCGGTTGATTCCATTCCATTCCATTCCATTCTATTCCATTCCATTCCAGTGGATTCCATTCCATTCCATTCCATTCCATTCCGGTGGATTCCATTCACTCCCATTCCATTCCATTCCATTTTATTCGGTTTGATTCCATTCCATTCCATTCCATTCCTTTCCATTTCATTCCATTCCATTCCATTCGGGTTGATGGCATTTCACTCCATTCCCTTCCATTCCATTTGGGTTGATTCCATCCCATTCCATTGCACTCTATTCCATTCCATTCCATTCCATTCCATTCCATTCCATTCCATTCCATTCTATTCCATTCCTTTCCATTCCATTCCATTCCATTCCATTCCACTCCAATCCCCTCCACTCCACTCCACTCCACTCCATTCCATTCCAATCAATTCCATTCTGGTTGATTCCATTCCATTCAATTCCATTCCATTCCATTCCATTCGGGTTGATTCCGTTCCATTCCATTCCATTCCATTCCATTCCATTCCATTCCACTCCATTCCATTCAATTCGAGTTGATTCCTTTCCATTCCATTCCATTCCTTTCCATTCCATTCCATTCCAGTTGATTGTTTTCCATTGCATTCGGGTTGATTCCATTCCATTCCTTTCCATTCAATTGGGGTGATTCCATTCCATTCCATTTCATTCAATTCCATTCCTTTCCATTCCATTTTATTCGGGTTGATTCCACCCCATTACATTCCATTCCATTCCAGTTGATTCCGTTCCATTCCATTCCATTCCATTCCATTCCATTCCATTCCGGTAGATTCCATTCCATTCCATTCCATTCCAATCCATTCCATTCGGGTTGATTCCTTTCCATTCCATTCCATTCCATGCCATTCGTGTTGATTCCATGTCATTCGATTCCATTCCATTCCATTCCACTCCGTTCCATTCCATTCCATTGGGGTGATGCGATTCTATTCCGTTCCGTTCCATTCCATTCCATTCCATTCGGGTTGATTCCATTCCATTGCATTCCATTCGGATTGATTCCATTCCATTCCATTCCATTCCATTCCATTCCATTCCATTCCTTTTGATTCTTCCATTCCATTCCATTCCATTCCATTCCATTCCATTCAGTTTGATTCCTTTCCATTCTATTCCATTCCATTTCGTTCCATTCGCGTTGATTCCATTCCATTCCATTCCATTCCATTTCATTCCATTCCATTCCATTCGGGTTGACTCCATTCCATTTCTTTCCATTCCATTCCTTTCCATTCCATTCCTTTTCATTCCATTCCATTCCATTCCATTCGGGTTGAATCCATTCCATTCCATTCCGTTCCATTCCATCCCATTCCATTCCATTACATTCTAGTTGATTCTCTTCCGTTCCATTCCATTCTGTTTGACTCCATTCCATCGCATTCCGTTACTTTCCATTCCGGTTGTTTCCATCCCATTCCATTCCATTCCATTCCATTCAGGTTGATTCCATTCCATTCCATTCCATTTCATTCCATTCCATTCAGGTTGATTCCATTCCACTCCATTCCATTCAGTTTGATTCCTTTCCAATCCATTCCATTACATTCCATTGCATTCCATTCTATTCCATTCAGGTTGATTCCATTCCATTCCATTCTATTCAGGTTGATTCCATGCCATTCCATTCCATTCGGCTTGACTCCGTCCCATTCAATTCCATTCCATTACATTACATTCCGTTGACCCCATTCCATTCCATTCTATTGCATTCCATTCC
Source organism: Pan paniscus (assembly GCF_029289425.2). NCBI lineage: Eukaryota > Metazoa > Chordata > Mammalia > Primates > Hominidae > Pan > Pan paniscus. Next base: position 63,018,359 of record NC_073260.2, read on the forward strand.
ATTCCATTCCATTCGGGTTGATTCCATTCCATTCCATTCCTTTCCATTCCATTCCATTCGTGTTGATTCCATTCCATTCCATTCCATTCCATTCCATTGGGGTGATTCCATTCTATTCCATTCCATTCCATTCCATTCCATTCCATTCTATTCGGGTTGATTCCATTCCATTCCATTCCATACGGGTTGATTCCATTCCATTGAATTCCATTCCATTCCATTCCATTCCACTCCATTCCGTTTGATTCTATTCACTTCCATTCCATTCCATTCCATTCCATTCCATTCTATTGAGTTTGATTCCTTTCCATTCCATTCCATTCCATTTAGTTCCATTCGCGTTTATTCCATTCCATTCCATTCCATTCCATTCCATTCCATTCCATTCCATTCCATTCGTGTTGATTCCATTCCATTCCATTCCATTCCATTCCATTCCATTCCATTCCATTCGGGTTGATTCCATTCCATTCCTTTCCATTCCATTCCTTTCCATTCCATTCCATTCCATTCCATTCGGGTGGATTCCATTCCATTCCGTTCCATTCCATTCCATTTCTTTCCATTCGGGTTGATTCCATTCCATTCCATTCTTTTCCATTCCATTCCATTACATTCCATTCCATTCCATTCCATTACATTCGGGTTGATTCGCTTCCATTCCATTCCGTTCCCTTTGACTCCATTCCATTCCAGTACATTACATTACATTCCGGTTGTTTCCATCCCATTCAATTCCATTCCATTCCATTCGTGTTGATTCCATTCCGTTCCATTCCATTCCATTCCATTCCATTCCATTCCACTCAGTTTGGTTCCATTCCATTCCATTCCATTCCATTCCATTCCATTCAGTTTTGTTCCATTCCATTCCTTTCCATTCCATTCGAGTTGATTCCATTCCATTCCATTCCATTCCATTCCATTCCAGTTGATTCAATTCCATTCCTATCCATTCAATTCCTTTCATTCCATTCCATTCCATTCGGATTGACTCCATTCCATTGCATTCCATTCCATTCCATTCCATTGCATTCCATTCCATTCATGTTGATTCCATTCCATTCATGTTGATTTCATTACATTCCAATCGAGTTAATTCCATTCCATTCCATTCCATTCCATTTGGGTAGATTCCATTCCATACCATTCCATCCCATTGCATTCCATTCCATTTGGGCTGATTCCATTCCATTACATTCCATTCCATTCAGGTTGATTCTATTCCTTTCCATTCCATTCCATTCCATTCTGGTTGATTCCGTTCCATTCCATTCCATTCCATTCCATTCCATTCGTATTGATACCCTTCCATTCCATTCCATTAGGGTTGATTCCATTCCATTCCATTCCATTCCATTCCATTCGTGTGGAATCCATTCCATTCCATTCCATTCCATGCCATTCCATTCAGGTTGGTTCTATTCCATTCCATTCCATTCCATTCCATTCCATTCCATTCCATTCCATTCCATTCGAGTTGTATCCATTCCATTCCATTCCATTACATTCCATTCCATTCCGGTTGATTCCATTCCTTTACATTCCATACCATTCCATTCAGGTTGGTTCCATTCCTTTCCATTCCATTGCATTCCATTCCATTCCATTCGAGTTGTATCCATTCCATTCCATTCCATTACATTCCATTTCATTCCGGTTGATTCCATGCCATTCCATTCCATTCCATTCCATTCCATTCGTGTTGATTCCATTCCGTTCCATTCCATTCTATTCCATTCCATTCCATTCCATTTCATTCTATTCGGGTTGATTCCACTCCATTCTATTGCATTCCAGTCCATTCCATTTGGGTGATTCCATTCCATTCCATTCCATTCCATTCCATTCCATTCCATTCGGGTTTATTCCATTCCATTCCTTTCCATTCCATTCCATTCCATTCCTGTTGATTCCATTCCATTCCATTCCACTCCATTCCATTCCATTGGGGTGATTCCATTCTGTCCCATTCCATTCCCTTCCATTCTATTCGGGTTGATTCCATTCCATTACATTCCATTCCGGTTGATTCCATTTCATTCCATTCCATTCCATTCAATTCCATTCCATTCCAGTGGATTCCATTCCATTCCATTCCATTCCATTCGATTCCAGTTGATTCAATTCCATTCCTTTGCATTCAATTCTTTCATTCCATTCCTTTCCATTCGGGTAGACTCCATTCCATTGCATTCCATTCCATTCCATTCCATTCCATTCCATTCCATTCCATTCCATTCATGTTGATTCCATTCTATTCATGTTGATTTCATTACATTCCAATCGAGTTGATTCCATTCCATTCCATTCCATTTGGGTAGATTCCATTCCATTCCATTCCATTCCATTGCATTCCATTCAGGTTGATTCTATTCCTTTCCATTCCATTCCATTCTGTTTGATTCTGTTCCATTCCATTCCATTCCATTCCATTCGTATTGATTCCCTTCCATTCCATTCCATTCCATTCCATTAGGGTTGATTCCATTCCACTCCATTCCATTCCATTCCATTCCATTCCATTCCATTCCATTCGTGTTGAATCCATTCCATTCCATTCCATGCCATTCCATTCAGGTTGGTTCTATTCCATTCCATTCCATTCCGTTCCATTCCAGTCGAGCTGTATCCATTCCATTCCATTCCATTCCATTCCATTCCATTCCGGTTGATTCCCTTCGATTCCATTCCATTCCATTCCATTCAGGTTGGTTCCATTCCATTCCATTCCATTGCATTCCATTCCATTCCATTCCATTCGAGTTGTATCCATTCCATTCCATTCCATTACATTCCATTCCATTCCGGTTGATTCCATTCCATTCCATTCCATTCCATTCCATTCGGGTTGACTCTATTCCATTGCATTCAATTCCATTCCATTCCATTCCATTCCATTCCATTCCATTCCATTCCGGTTGATTCCATTCCATTCCATTCCATTCCATTCCATTCGGGTTGACTCTATTCCATTGCATTCAATTCCATTCCATTCCATTCCATTCCATTCCATTCCATTCCATACCTTTCAGGTTGATTTCATTCCATTCCATTCCATTCCATTCCATTCCATTCCGGTGGATTCCTTTCCATTCCATCCCATTCCATTCCATTCAATTTTATTCGGTTTGATTCCATTCCATTCCATTCCATTCCATTCCATTACATTACATTCGGGTTGATTCGCTTCCATTCCATTCCGTTCCCTTTGACTCCATTCCATTCCAGTACATTACATTACATTCCGGTTGATTCCATCCCATTCCATTCCTTTCCATTTCATTCAGGTTGATTCCTTTCCATTCCATTCCATTCCATTCCCTTCCATTCCATTCGTGTTGATTCCATTCCGTTCCATTCCATTCCATTCCATTCCATTCCATTCCATTCCATTCAGGATGGTTCCATTCCATTCCATTCCATTCAGTTTGGTTCCATTCCATTCCATTCCATTCCATTCCATTCCATTCCATTCGAGTTGATTCCATTCCATTCCATTCCATTCCATTCCATTCCAGTTGATTCAATTCCATTCCTTTCCATTCAATTCCTTTCATTCCATTCCATTCCATTTGGGTTGAATCCATTCCATTGCATTCCATTCCATTCCATTCCATTCCTTTCCATTCCTTTCCATTCCATTCCATTCGGGTGGAATCTACCCCATTCCATTCCATTCCATTCCATTCCATTCCATTCCATTCCATTCCATTACCTGCGGGTTGATTCGCTTCCATTCCATTCATTAGGTTTGACTCCATTCCATTACATTCCATTCCATTCCATTCCGGTTGATTCCATCCCATTCCATTGCATTCCATTCCATACCATTCAGGTTGATTCCATTCCATTCCATTCCATTCCATTCTATTAGGGTTGATTCCACTACATTCCATTGCATTCCAGTCCATACCATACTGGGTGATTCCATTCCATTCCATTCCATTCCATTCCATTCCATTCAATTCCATTCCATTCGGGTTGATTCCATTCCATTCCTTTCCATTCCATTCCATTGGGGTGATTCCATTCTTTTCCATTCCATTCCATTCCATTCTATTCGAGTTGATTCCACTCCATTACATTCCATTCCGGTTGATTCCATTCCATTCCATTCCATTCTATTCCATTCCATTCCAGTGGATTCCATTCCATTCCATTCCATTCCATTCCGGTGGATTCCATTCACTCCCATTCCATTCCATTCCATTTTATTCGGTTTGATTCCATTCCATTCCATTCCATTCCTTTCCATTTCATTCCATTCCATTCCATTCGGGTTGATGGCATTTCACTCCATTCCCTTCCATTCCATTTGGGTTGATTCCATCCCATTCCATTGCACTCTATTCCATTCCATTCCATTCCATTCCATTCCATTCCATTCCATTCCATTCCATTCTATTCCATTCCTTTCCATTCCATTCCATTCCATTCCATTCCACTCCAATCCCCTCCACTCCACTCCACTCCACTCCATTCCATTCCAATCAATTCCATTCTGGTTGATTCCATTCCATTCAATTCCATTCCATTCCATTCCATTCGGGTTGATTCCGTTCCATTCCATTCCATTCCATTCCATTCCATTCCATTCCACTCCATTCCATTCAATTCGAGTTGATTCCTTTCCATTCCATTCCATTCCTTTCCATTCCATTCCATTCCAGTTGATTGTTTTCCATTGCATTCGGGTTGATTCCATTCCATTCCTTTCCATTCAATTGGGGTGATTCCATTCCATTCCATTTCATTCCATTCCATTCCTTTCCATTCCATTTTATTCGGGTTGATTCCACCCCATTACATTCCATTCCATTCCAGTTGATTCCGTTCCATTCCATTCCATTCCATTCCATTCCATTCCATTCCGGTAGATTCCATTCCATTCCATTCCATTCCAATCCATTCCATTCGGGTTGATTCCTTTCCATTCCATTCCATTCCATGCCATTCGTGTTGATTCCATGTCATTCGATTCCATTCCATTCCATTCCACTCCGTTCCATTCCATTCCATTGGGGTGATGCGATTCTATTCCGTTCCGTTCCATTCCATTCCATTCCATTCGGGTTGATTCCATTCCATTGCATTCCATTCGGATTGATTCCATTCCATTCCATTCCATTCCATTCCATTCCATTCCATTCCTTTTGATTCTTCCATTCCATTCCATTCCATTCCATTCCATTCCATTCCATTCAGTTTGATTCCTTTCCATTCTATTCCATTCCATTTCGTTCCATTCGCGTTGATTCCATTCCATTCCATTCCATTCCATTTCATTCCATTCCATTCCATTCGGGTTGACTCCATTCCATTTCTTTCCATTCCATTCCTTTCCATTCCATTCCTTTTCATTCCATTCCATTCCATTCCATTCGGGTTGAATCCATTCCATTCCATTCCGTTCCATTCCATCCCATTCCATTCCATTACATTCTAGTTGATTCTCTTCCGTTCCATTCCATTCTGTTTGACTCCATTCCATCGCATTCCGTTACTTTCCATTCCGGTTGTTTCCATCCCATTCCATTCCATTCCATTCCATTCAGGTTGATTCCATTCCATTCCATTCCATTTCATTCCATTCCATTCAGGTTGATTCCATTCCACTCCATTCCATTCAGTTTGATTCCTTTCCAATCCATTCCATTACATTCCATTGCATTCCATTCTATTCCATTCAGGTTGATTCCATTCCATTCCATTCTATTCAGGTTGATTCCATGCCATTCCATTCCATTCGGCTTGACTCCGTCCCATTCAATTCCATTCCATTCCATTACATTCCGTTGACCCCATTCCATTCCATTCTATTGCATTCCATTCCATTCCATTCCATTCGGGTTGATTCCATTCCATTCCATTCCTTTCCATTCCATTCCATTCGTGTTGATTCCATTCCATTCCATTCCATTCCATTCCATTGGGGTGATTCCATTCTATTCCATTCCATTCCATTCCATTCCATTCCATTCTATTCGGGTTGATTCCATTCCATTCCATTCCATACGGGTTGATTCCATTCCATTGAATTCCATTCCATTCCATTCCATTCCACTCCATTCCGTTTGATTCTATTCACTTCCATTCCATTCCATTCCATTCCATTCCATTCTATTGAGTTTGATTCCTTTCCATTCCATTCCATTCCATTTAGTTCCATTCGCGTTTATTCCATTCCATTCCATTCCATTCCATTCCATTCCATTCCATTCCATTCCATTCGTGTTGATTCCATTCCATTCCATTCCATTCCATTCCATTCCATTCCATTCCATTCGGGTTGATTCCATTCCATTCCTTTCCATTCCATTCCTTTCCATTCCATTCCATTCCATTCCATTCGGGTGGATTCCATTCCATTCCGTTCCATTCCATTCCATTTCTTTCCATTCGGGTTGATTCCATTCCATTCCATTCTTTTCCATTCCATTCCATTACATTCCATTCCATTCCATTCCATTACATTCGGGTTGATTCGCTTCCATTCCATTCCGTTCCCTTTGACTCCATTCCATTCCAGTACATTACATTACATTCCGGTTGTTTCCATCCCATTCAATTCCATTCCATTCCATTCGTGTTGATTCCATTCCGTTCCATTCCATTCCATTCCATTCCATTCCATTCCACTCAGTTTGGTTCCATTCCATTCCATTCCATTCCATTCCATTCCATTCAGTTTTGTTCCATTCCATTCCTTTCCATTCCATTCGAGTTGATTCCATTCCATTCCATTCCATTCCATTCCATTCCAGTTGATTCAATTCCATTCCTATCCATTCAATTCCTTTCATTCCATTCCATTCCATTCGGATTGACTCCATTCCATTGCATTCCATTCCATTCCATTCCATTGCATTCCATTCCATTCATGTTGATTCCATTCCATTCATGTTGATTTCATTACATTCCAATCGAGTTAATTCCATTCCATTCCATTCCATTCCATTTGGGTAGATTCCATTCCATACCATTCCATCCCATTGCATTCCATTCCATTTGGGCTGATTCCATTCCATTACATTCCATTCCATTCAGGTTGATTCTATTCCTTTCCATTCCATTCCATTCCATTCTGGTTGATTCCGTTCCATTCCATTCCATTCCATTCGTATTGATACCCTTCCATTCCATTCCATTAGGGTTGATTCCATTCCATTCCATTCCATTCCATTCCATTCGTGTGGAATCCATTCCATTCCATTCCATTCCATGCCATTCCATTCAGGTTGGTTCTATTCCATTCCATTCCATTCCATTCCATTCCATTCCATTCCATTCCATTCGAGTTGTATCCATTCCATTCCATTCCATTACATTCCATTCCATTCCGGTTGATTCCATTCCTTTACATTCCATACCATTCCATTCAGGTTGGTTCCATTCCTTTCCATTCCATTGCATTCCATTCCATTCCATTCGAGTTGTATCCATTCCATTCCATTCCATTACATTCCATTTCATTCCGGTTGATTCCATGCCATTCCATTCCATTCCATTCCATTCCATTCGTGTTGATTCCATTCCGTTCCATTCCATTCTATTCCATTCCATTCCATTCCATTTCATTCTATTCGGGTTGATTCCACTCCATTCTATTGCATTCCAGTCCATTCCATTTGGGTGATTCCATTCCATTCCATTCCATTCCATTCCATTCCATTCCATTCGGGTTTATTCCATTCCATTCCTTTCCATTCCATTCCATTCCATTCCTGTTGATTCCATTCCATTCCATTCCACTCCATTCCATTCCATTGGGGTGATTCCATTCTGTCCCATTCCATTCCCTTCCATTCTATTCGGGTTGATTCCATTCCATTACATTCCATTCCGGTTGATTCCATTTCATTCCATTCCATTCCATTCAATTCCATTCCATTCCAGTGGATTCCATTCCATTCCATTCCATTCCGGTGGATTCCATTCCCTCCCATTCCATTCAATCCCATTGGATTCCATTCCATTCCATTCCATTCCGGTGGATTCCATTCCCTCCCATTCCATTCCATTCCATTTTATTCGGTTTGATTCCATTCCATTCCATTCCATTCCATTCCTTTCCATTTCATTCCATTCCATTCCATTCGGGTTGATGTCATCTCATTCCATTCCTTTCCATTCCATTTGGGTTGATTCCATCCCATTCCATTGCACTCTATTTCATTCCATTCCATTCCATTCTATTCCATTCCATTCCATTCTATTCCATTCCATTCCATTGCATTCGACTCCAATCCCGTCCACTCCACTTCACTCCACTCCACTCCATTCCATTCCAATCAATTCCATTCGGGTTGATTCCATTCCATTCCATTCCATTCCATTCCATTCCATTCCACTCCATTCGGGTTGATTCCATTCCATTCCTTTCCATTCCATTCCATTCCATTCCATTCCATTCCTTTCCATTCGGGTTGAATCCATCCCATTCCATTCCATTCCATTCCATTCCATTCCATTCGGGTTGAATCCATTCCATTCCATTCCATTCCTTTCGGGTTGATTCCATTCCATTCCATTGCATTCCATTTCATTCCATTCTGGTTGATTGCATTCCATTCCATTCCATTCCATTCCATTCGTGTTGATTCCATTCCATTCCATTCCATTCCATTCCATTCCATTCCATTCCATTCCCTTCCATTCCATTCCATTCCATACCATTCCATTCGGGTTGATAAAATTCCGTTCCATTCATTGCCATACCATTCCATTCCATTCCATTCCATTCCATTCGGGTTGATTCCATTCCATTCAATTCCATTCGGTTTGACACCATTCCATTCCATTCCATCTGGTTGATTCAATTCCATTCCATTCCATTCCTTTCCATTCCATTTATGTTGATTCCATTCCATTCCATTCCTTTCCGGTTGATTCCATTCCATTCATTTCCATTCAATTCCATTCCATTCCACTCCTTTGCATTCCATTCCTGTTGTCTCCATTCGATTCCATTCCATTCCATTCCATTCCATTGGGGTTGATTCCATTCCATTCCATTCCATTCCATTCCATTCGGGTTTATTCCATTGCATTCCATTCCGTCCCATTCCATTCCATTCCTTTCGGGTTTTTTCCATACCATTCCATTCCATTCCATTCCATTACATTACATTCGGTTTGATTACATACCATTCCATTCCATTGCGTTCCATTCCATTCGTGTTGATTCTTTTCCATTTCATTCCATTCCATTCCATTCCATTCCATTCTGGTTCATTCCATTCGGGTTGATTCTTTTCCATTCCATTCCATTCCATTCCATTCCATTAAATTCTGGTTAATTCCGTTCCATTCAATTCCATTCCATTCCATTCACGTTGATTCCATTCCATTCCATTCCATTCCATTCCATTCGGGTTGTTTGCATTCCATTCCATTCCGTTCCATGCCATTCCATTCCTTTCCATTCGGGTTGATTCCATTCCATTCCATCCCATTCCATTCCATTCCATTCGGGTGGATTCCATTCGTTTTCATTCCATTCCAATACATTCGGGTTGATTCTATTCCATTCCATTCCATTCCATTCCATTCCATTCCATTCCATTCCATTCTGGTTGATTCCATTCCATTCCATTCCATTCCATTCAATTCCACTCGGGTTGAATCCATTGCCTTCCATTCCATTCCATCCCATTCCATTAAATTCCATTCGGGTTGATTCCATTCCATTCCATTCCATTGCATTCCATTCCATTCCATTCCATTCCATTCCCTTCCATTCGGGTTGATTCCATTCAATTTCATTCCAGTCCATTGCATTCCCTTCCATTCCATTCTGGTTGATTCCATTCCATTCCATTCCATTCCATTCCATTCCATTCCTTTCCATTCCATTCCATTCCAGTCCATTCGTGTTGATTCCCTTCCATTCCATTCCATTCCATACCATTCCATTCGTGTTGATAACATTCTGTTCCATTCCGTTCCATTCCAATCCATTCACTTCCATTTAATTCGGGTTGGTTCCATTCCATTCAATTCCATTCGGTTAGACTCCATTCCATTCCATTCCATTCCGGTTGATTCCATTCCATTCCATTGCATTCCTTTCCATTCCATTTAGTCTGATTCCATTCCATTCCATTCTATTCCATTCCATTCCATTCCTTTCTGGATTATTCCGTTCCATTCCATTGCATTTCATTCCATTCGGGTTGAATCCATTCCATTCCATTCCATTCCCTTCCATTCCATTCCGGTTGATTCCATTCCATTCCATTCCATTCCATTCCATTCCATTCCATTCCATTCGCGTTTATTCCGTTCCATTCCATTCCATCCCATTCCATTCCTTTCGGGTTGATACCGATCCATTCGGTATGGAATTTCGGGTTCCATACCGATCCATTCCATTCAATTCCATTCTATTACATTACATTCGGATTGATTCCGTACCATTCCATTGCATTACATTACATTCCGTTACATTCCATTCCATTCAGGTTGATTCTGTTCCATTCCATTCCATTCCATTCCATTCCGTCACATTCCATTCGGGTTGATTCCATTCGATTCCATTCCATTTCGTTCCATTCCATTCGGGTTGATTCCATTCCATTCCTTTCCATTCCATTCCATTCCATTCCATTCCATTCCATTCCATTCCATTCCATTCGGGTTGATTCGCTTCCATTCCATTCCGTTCCCTTTGACTCCATTCCATTCCAGTACATTACATTACATTCCGGTTGATTCCATCCCATTCCATTCCATTCCATTTCATTCAGGTTGATTCCATTCCATTCCATTCCATTCCATTCCCTTCCATTCCATTCGTGTTGATTCCATTCCGTTCCATTCCATTCCATTCCATTCCATTCCATTCCATTCCATTCCATTCGAGTTGATTCCATTCCATTCCATTCCATTCCATTCGATTCCAGTTGATTCAATTCCATTCCTTTGCATTCAATTCTTTCATTCCATTCCTTTCCATTCGGGTAGACTCCATTCCATTGCATTCCATTCCATTCCATTCCATTCCATTCCATTCCATTCCATTCCATTCATGTTGATTCCATTCTATTCATGTTGATTTCATTACATTCCAATCGAGTTGATTCCATTCCATTCCATTCCATTTGGGTAGATTCCATTCCATTCCATTCCATTCCATTGCATTCCATTCAGGTTGATTCTATTCCTTTTCATTCCATTCCATTCTGTTTGATTCTGTTCCATTCCATTCCATTCCATTCCATTCGTATTGATTCCCTTCCATTCCATTCCATTCCATTCCATTAGGGTTGATTCCATTTCACTCCATTCCATTCCATTCCATTCCATTCCATTCCATTCCATTCGTGTTGAATCCATTCCATTCCATTCCATGCCATTCCATTCAGGTTGGTTCTATTCCATTCCAATCCATTCCGTTCCATTCCAGTCGAGCTGTATCCATTCCATTCCATTCCATTCCATTCCATTCCATTCCGGTTGATTCCCTTCGATTCCATTCCATTCCATTCCATTCAGGTTGGTTCCATTCCATTCCATTCCATTGCATTCCATTCCATTCCATTCCATTCGAGTTGTATCCATTCCATTCCATTCCATTACATTCCATTCCATTCCGGTTGATTCCATTCCATTCCATTCCATTCCATTCCATTCGGGTTGACTCTATTCCATTGCATTCAATTCCATTCCATTCCATTCCATTCCATTCCATTCCATTCCATTCCGGTTGATTCCATTCCATTCCATTCCATTCCATTCCATTCGGGTTGTCTCTATTCCATTGCATTCAATTCCATTCCATTCCATTCCATTCCATTCCATTCCATTCCATTCCATACCTTTCAGGTTGATTTCATTCCATTCCATTCCATTCCATTCCATTCCATTCCGGTGGATTCCTTTCCATTCCATCCCATTCCATTAAATTCAATTTTATTCGGTTTGATTCCATTCCATTCCATTCCATTCCATTACATTACATTACATTCGGGTTGATTCGCTTCCATTCCATTCCGTTCCCTTTGACTCCATTCCATTCCAGTACATTACATTACATTCCGGTTGATTCCATCCCATTCCATTCCTTTCCATTTCATTCAGGTTGATTCCTTTCCATTCCATTCCATTCCATTCCCTTCCATTCCATTCGTGTTGATTCCATTCCGTTCCATTCCATTCCATTCCATTCCATTCCATTCCATTCCATTCAGGATGGTTCCATTCCATTCCATTCCATTCAGTTTGGTTCCATTCCATTCCATTCCATTCCATTCCATTCCATTCCATTCGAGTTGATTCCATTCCATTCCATTCCATTCCATTCCATTCCAGTTGATTCAATTCCATTCCTTTCCATTCAATTCCTTTCATTCCATTCCATTCCATTTGGGTTGAATCCATTCCATTGCATTCCATTCCATTCCATTCCATTCCTTTCCATTCCTTTCCATTCCATTCCATTCGGGTGGAATCTACCCCATTCCATTCCATTCCATTCCATTCCATTCCATTCCATTCCATTCCATTCCATTACCTGCGGGTTGATTCGCTTCCATTCCATTCATTAGGTTTGACTCCATTCCATTACATTCCATTCCATTCCATTCCGGTTGATTCCATCCCATTCCATTGCATTCCATTCCATACCATTCAGGTTGATTCCATTCCATTCCATTCCATTCCATTCTATTAGGGTTGATTCCACTACATTCCATTGCATTCCAGTCCATACCATACTGGGTGATTCCATTCCATTCCATTCCATTCCATTCCATTCCATTCAATTCCATTCCATTCGGGTTGATTCCATTCCATTCCTTTCCATTCCATTCCATTGGGGTGATTCCATTCTTTTCCATTCCATTCCATTCCATTCTATTCGAGTTGATTCCACTCCATTACATTCCATTCCGGTTGATTCCATTCCATTCCATTCCATTCTATTCCATTCCATTCCAGTGGATTCCATTCCATTCCATTCCATTCCATTCCGGTGGATTCCATTCACTCCCATTCCATTCCATTCCATTTTATTCGGTTTGATTCCATTCCATTCCATTCCATTCCATTCCTTTCCATTTCATTCCATTCCATTCCATTCGGGTTGATGGCATTTCACTCCATTCCCTTCCATTCCATTTGGGTTGATTCCATCCCATTCCATTGCACTCTATTCCATTCCATTCCATTCCATTCCATTCCATTCCATTCCATTCTATTCCATTCCTTTCCATTCCATTCCATTCCATTCCATTCCACTCCAATCCCCTCCACTCCACTCCACTCCACTCCATTCCATTCCAATCAATTCCATTCTGGTTGATTCCATTCCATTCAATTCCATTCCATTCCATTCCATTCGGGTTGATTCCGTTCCATTCCATTCCATTCCATTCCATTCCATTCCATTCCACTCCATTCCATTCAATTCGAGTTGATTCCTTTCCATTCCATTCCATTCCTTTCCATTCCATTCCATTCCAGTTGATTGTTTTCCATTGCATTCGGGTTGATTCCATTCCATTCCTTTCCATTCAATTGGGGTGATTCCATTCCATTCCATTTCATTCCATTCCATTCCTTTCCATTCCATTTTATTCGGGTTGATTCCACCCCATTACATTCCATTCCATTCCAGTTGATTCCGTTCCATTCCATTCCATTCCATTCCATTCCATTCCATTCCGGTAGATTCCATTCCATTCCATTCCATTCCAATCCATTCCATTCGGGTTGATTCCTTTCCATTCCATTCCATTCCATGCCATTCGTGTTGATTCCATGTCATTCGATTCCATTCCATTCCATTCCACTCCGTTCCATTCCATTCCATTGGGGTGATGCGATTCTATTCCGTTCCGTTCCATTCCATTCCATTCCATTCGGGTTGATTCCATTCCATTGCATTCCATTCGGATTGATTCCATTCCATTCCATTCCATTCCATTCCATTCCATTCCATTCCATTCCTTTTGATTCTTCCATTCCATTCCATTCCATTCCATTCCATTCCATTCAGTTTGATTCCTTTCCATTCTATTCCATTCCATTTCGTTCCATTCGCGTTGATTCCATTCCATTCCATTCCATTCCATTTCATTCCATTCCATTCCATTCGGGTTGACTCCATTCCATTTCTTTCCATTCCATTCCTTTCCATTCCATTCCTTTTCATTCCATTCCATTCCATTCCATTCGGGTTGAATCCATTCCATTCCATTCCGTTCCATTCCATCCCATTCCATTCCATTACATTCTAGTTGATTCTCTTCCGTTCCATTCCATTCTGTTTGACTCCATTCCATCGCATTCCGTTACTTTCCATTCCGGTTGTTTCCATCCCATTCCATTCCATTCCATTCCATTCAGGTTGATTCCATTCCATTCCATTCCATTTCATTCCATTCCATTCAGGTTGATTCCATTCCACTCCATTCCATTCAGTTTGATTCCTTTCCAATCCATTCCATTACATTCCATTGCATTCCATTCTATTCCATTCAGGTTGAATCCATTCCATTCCATTCTATTCAGGTTGATTCCATGCCATTCCATTCCATTCGGCTTGACTCCGTCCCATTCAATTCCATTCCATTACATTACATTCCGTTGACCCCATTCCATTCCATTCTATTGCATTCCATTCCATTCCATTCCATTCGGGTTGATTCCATTCCATTCCATTCCTTTCCATTCCATTCCATTCGTGTTGATTCCATTCCATTCCATTCCATTCCATTCCATTGGGGTGATTCCATTCTATTCCATTCCATTCCATTCCATTCCATTCCATTCTATTCGGGTTGATTCCATTCCATTCCATTCCATACGGGTTGATTCCATTCCATTGAATTCCATTCCATTCCATTCCATTCCACTCCATTCCGTTTGATTCTATTCACTTCCATTCCATTCCATTCCATTCCATTCCATTCTATTGAGTTTGATTCCTTTCCATTCCATTCCATTCCATTTAGTTCCATTCGCGTTTATTCCATTCCATTCCATTCCATTCCATTCCATTCCATTCCATTCCATTCCATTCGTGTTGATTCCATTCCATTCCATTCCATTCCATTCCATTCCATTCCATTCCATTCGGGTTGATTCCATTCCATTCCTTTCCATTCCATTCCTTTCCATTCCATTCCATTCCATTCCATTCGGGTGGATTCCATTCCATTCCGTTCCATTCCATTCCATTTCTTTCCATTCGGGTTGATTCCATTCCATTCCATTCTTTTCCATTCCATTCCATTACATTCCATTCCATTCCATTCCATTACATTCGGGTTGATTCGCTTCCATTCCATTCCGTTCCCTTTGACTCCATTCCATTCCAGTACATTACATTACATTCCGGTTGTTTCCATCCCATTCAATTCCATTCCATTCCATTCGTGTTGATTCCATTCCGTTCCATTCCATTCCATTCCATTCCATTCCATTCCACTCAGTTTGGTTCCATTCCATTCCATTCCATTCCATTCCATTCCATTCAGTTTTGTTCCATTCCATTCCTTTCCATTCCATTCGAGTTGATTCCATTCCATTCCATTCCATTCCATTCCATTCCAGTTGATTCAATTCCATTCCTATCCATTCAATTCCTTTCATTCCATTCCATTCCATTCGGATTGACTCCATTCCATTGCATTCCATTCCATTCCATTCCATTGCATTCCATTCCATTCATGTTGATTCCATTCCATTCATGTTGATTTCATTACATTCCAATCGAGTTAATTCCATTCCATTCCATTCCATTCCATTTGGGTAGATTCCTTTCCATACCATTCCATCCCATTGCATTCCATTCCATTTGGGCTGATTCCATTCCATTACATTCCATTCCATTCAGGTTGATTCTATTCCTTTCCATTCCATTCCATTCCATTCTGGTTGATTCCGTTCCATTCCATTCCATTCCATTCCATTCCATTCGTATTGATACCCTTCCATTCCATTCCATTAGGGTTGATTCCATTCCATTCCATTCCATTCCATTCCATTCGTGTGGAATCCATTCCATTCCATTCCATTCCATGCCATTCCATTCAGGTTGGTTCTATTCCATTCCATTCCATTCCATTCCATTCCATTCCATTCCATTCCATTCCATTCCATTCGAGTTGTATCCATTCCATTCCATTCCATTACATTCCATTCCATTCCGGTTGATTCCATTCCTTTACATTCCATACCATTCCATTCAGGTTGGTTCCATTCCTTTCCATTCCATTGCATTCCATTCCATTCCATTCGAGTTGTATCCATTCCATTCCATTCCATTACATTCCATTTCATTCCGGTTGATTCCATGCCATTCCATTCCATTCCATTCCATTCCATTCGTGTTGATTCCATTCCGTTCCATTCCATTCTATTCCATTCCATTCCATTCCATTTCATTCTATTCGGGTTGATTCCACTCCATTCTATTGCATTCCAGTCCATTCCATTTGGGTGATTCCATTCCATTCCATTCCATTCCATTCCATTCCATTCCATTCCATTCGGGTTTATTCCATTCCATTCCTTTCCATTCCATTCCATTCCATTCCTGTTGATTCCATTCCATTCCATTCCACTCCATTCCATTCCATTGGGGTGATTCCATTCTGTCCCATTCCATTCCCTTCCATTCTATTCGGGTTGATTCCATTCCATTCCATTCCATTCCGGTTGATTCCATTTCATTCCATTCCATTCCATTCAATTCCATTCCATTCCAGTGGATTCCATTCCATTCCATTCCATTCCGGTGGATTCCATTCCCTCCCATTCCATTCAATCCCATTGGATTCCATTCCATTCCATTCCATTCCGGTGGATTCCATTCCCTCCCATTCCATTCCATTCCATTTTATTCGGTTTGATTCCATTCCATTCCATTCCATTCCATTCCTTTCCATTTCATTCCATTCCATTCCATTCGGGTTGATGTCATTTCATTCCATTCCTTTCCATTCCATTTGGGTTGATTCCATCCCATTCCATTGCACTCTATTTCATTCCATTCCATTCCATTCTATTCCATTCCATTCCATTCTATTCCATTCCATTCCATTGCATTCGACTCCAATCCCGTCCACTCCACTTCACTCCACTCCACTCCATTCCATTCCAATCAATTCCATTCGGGTTGATTCCATTCCATTCCATTCCATTCCATTCCATTCCATTCCACTCCATTCGGGTTGATTCCATTCCATTCCTTTCCATTCCATTCCATTCCATTCCATTCCATTCCTTTCCATTCGGGTTGAATCCATCCCATTCCATTCCATTCCATTCCATTCCATTCCATTCGGGTTGAATCCATTCCATTCCATTCCATTCCTTTCGGGTTGATTCCATTCCATTCCATTGCATTCCATTTCACTCCATTCTGGTTGATTGCATTCCATTCCATTCCATTCCATTCCATTCGTGTTGATTCCATTCCATTCCATTCCATTCCATTCCATTCCATTCCATTCCCTTCCATTCCATTCCATTCCATACCATTCCATTCGGGTTGATAACATTCCATTCCATTCATTGCCATACCATTCCATTCCATTCCATTCCATTCCATTCGGGTTGATTCCATTCCATTCAATTCCATTCGGTTTGACACCATTCCATTCCATTCCATCTGGTTGATTCAATTCCATTCCATTCCATTCCTTTCCATTCCATTTAAGTTGATTCCATTCCATTCCATTCCTTTCCGGTTGATTCCATTCCATTCATTTCCATTCAATTCCATTCCATTCCACTCCTTTGCATTCCATTCCTGTTGTCTCCATTCGATTCCATTCCATTCCATTCCATTCCATTGGGGTTGATTCCATTCCATTCCATTCCATTCCATTCCATTCGGGTTTATTCCATTGCATTCCATTCCGTCCCATTCCATTCCATTCCTTTCGGGTTTTTTCCATACCATTCCATTCCATTACATTACATTACATTACATTCGGTTTGATTACATACCATTCCATTCCATTGCGTTCCATTCCATTCGTGTTGATTCTTTTCCATTTCATTCCATTCCATTCCATTCCATTCCATTCTGGTTCATTCCATTCGGGTTGATTCTTTTCCATTCCATTCCATTCCATTCCATTCCATTAAATTCTGGTTACTTCCGTTCCATTCAATTCCATTCCATTCCATTCACGTTGATTCCATTCCATTCCATTCCATTCCATTCCATTCGGGTTGTTTGCATTCCATTCCATTCCGTTCCATGCCATTCCATTCCTTTCCATTCGGGTTGATTCCATTCCATTCCATCCCATTCCATTCCATTCCATTCGGGTGGATTCCATTCGTTTTCATTCCATTCCAATACATTCGGGTTGATTCTATTCCATTCCATTCCATTCCATTCCATTCCATTCCATTCCATTCCATTCCATTCTGGTTGATTCCATTCCATTCCATTCCATTCCATTCAATTCCACTCGGGTTGAATCCATTGCCTTCCATTCCATTCCATCCCATTCCATTAAATTCCATTCGGTTTGATTCCATTCCATTCCATTCCATTGCATTCCATTCCATTCCATTCCATTCCATTCCCTTCCATTCGGGTTGATTCCATTCAATTTCATTCCAGTCCATTGCATTCCCTTCCATTCCATTCTGGTTGATTCCATTCCATTCCATTCCATTCCATTCCATTCCATTCCAGTCCATTCGTGTTGATTCCCTTCCATTCCATTCCATTCCATACCATTCCATTCGTGTTGATAACATTCTGTTCCATTCCGTTCCATTCCAATCCATTCACTTCCATTTAATTCGGGTTGGTTCCATTCCATTCAATTCCATTCGGTTAGACTCCATTCCATTCCATTCCATTCCGGTTGATTCCATTCCATTCCATTGCATTCCTTTCCATTCCATTTAGTCTGATTCCATTCCATTCCATTCTATTCCATTCCATTCCATTCCTTTCTGGATTATTCCGTTCCATTCCATTGCATTTCATTCCATTCGGGTTGAATCCATTCCATTCCATTCCATTCCCTTCCATTCCATTCCGGTTGATTCCATTCCATTCCATTCCATTCCATTCCATTCCATTCCATTCCATTCGCGTTTATTCCGTTCCATTCCATTCCATCCCATTCCATTCCTTTCGGGTTGATACCGATCCATTCGGTATGGAATTTCGGGTTCCATACCGATCCATTCCATTCAAATCCATTCTATTACATTACATTCGGATTGATTCCGTACCATTCCATTGCATTACATTACATTCCGTTACATTCCATTCCATTCAGGTTGATTCTGTTCCATTCCATTCCATTCCATTCCATTCCGTCACATTCCATTCGGGTTGATTCCATTCGATTCCATTCCATTTCGTTCCATTCCATTCGGGTTGATTCCATTCCATTCCTTTCCATTCCATTCCATTCCATTCCATTCCATTCCATTCCATTCCATTACATTACATTCGGGTTGATTCGCTTCCATTCCATTCCGTTCCCTTTGACTCCATTCCATTCCAGTACATTACATTACATTCCGGTTGATTCCATCCCATTCCATTCCATTCCATTTCATTCAGGTTGATTCCATTCCATTCCATTCCATTCCATTCCCTTCCATTCCATTCGTGTTGATTCCATTCCGTTCCATTCCATTCCATTCCATTCCATTCCATTCCATTCCATTCGAGTTGATTCCATTCCATTCCATTCCATTCCATTCGATTCCAGTTGATTCAATTCCATTCCTTTGCATTCAATTCTTTCATTCCATTCCTTTCCATTCGGGTAGACTCCATTCCATTGCATTCCATTCCATTCCATTCCATTCCATTCCATTCCATTCCATTCCATTCATGTTGATTCCATTCTATTCATGTTGATTTCATTACATTCCAATCGAGTTGATTCCATTCCATTCCATTCCATTTGGGTAGATTCCATTCCATTCCATTCCATTCCATTGCATTCCATTCAGGTTGATTCTATTCCTTTCCATTCCATTCCATTCTGTTTGATTCTGTTCCATTCCATTCCATTCCATTCCATTCGTATTGATTCCCTTCCATTCCATTCCATTCCATTCCATTAGGGTTGATTCCATTCCACTCCATTCCATTCCATTCCATTCCATTCCATTCCATTCCATTCGTGTTGAATCCATTCCATTCCATTCCATTCCATTCCATGCCATTCCATTCAGGTTGGTTCTATTCCATTCCATTCCATTCCGTTCCATTCCAGTCGAGCTGTATCCATTCCATTCCATTCCATTCCATTCCATTCCATTCCGGTTGATTCCCTTCGATTCCATTCAATTCCATTCCATTCAGGTTGGTTCCATTCCATTCCATTCCATTGCATTCCATTCCATTCCATTCCATTCGAGTTGTATCCATTCCATTCCATTCCATTACATTCCATTCCATTCCGGTTGATTCCATTCCATTCCATTCCATTCCATTCCATTCGGGTTGACTCTATTCCATTGCATTCAATTCCATTCCATTCCATTCCATTCCATTCCATTCCATTCCGGTTGATTCCATTCCATTCCATTCCATTCCATTCCATTCGGGTTGACTCTATTCCATTGAATTCAATTCCATTCCATTCCATTCCATTCCATTCCATTCCATTCCATACCTTTCAGGTTGATTTCATTCCATTCCATTCCATTCCATTCCATTCCATTCCATTCCGGTGGATTCCTTTCCATTCCATCCCATTCCATTCCATTCAATTTTATTCGGTTTGATTCCATTCCATTCCATTGCATTCCATTCCATTACATTACATTCGGGTTGATTCGCTTCCATTCCATTCCGTTCCCTTTGACTCCATTCCATTCCAGTACATTACATTACATTCCGGTTGATTCCATCCCATTCCATTCCTTTCCATTTCATTCAGGTTGATTCCTTTCCATTCCATTCCATTCCATTCCCTTCCATTCCATTCGTGTTGATTCCATTCCGTTCCATTCCATTCCATTCCATTCCATTCCATTCCATTCCATTCAGGATGGTTCCATTCCATTCCATTCCATTCAGTTTGGTTCCATTCCATTCCATTCCATTCCATTCCATTCCATTCCATTCCATTCCATTCGAGTTGATTCCATTCCATTCCATTCCATTCCATTCCATTCCAGTTGATTCAATTCCATTCCTTTCCATTCAATTCCTTTCATTCCATTCCATTCCATTTGGGTTGAATCCATTCCATTGCATTCCATTCCATTCCATTCCATTCCTTTCCATTCCTTTCCATTCCATTCCATTCGGGTGGAATCTACCCCATTCCATTCCATTCCATTCCATTCCATTCCATTCCATTCCATTCCATTACCTGCGGGTTGATTCGCTTCCATTCCATTCATTAGGTTTGACTCCATTCCATTACATTCCATTCCATTCCATTCCGGTTGATTCCATCCCATTCCATTGCATTCCATTCCATACCATTCAGGTTGATTCCATTCCATTCCATTCCATTCCATTCTATTAGGGTTGATTCCACTACATTCCATTGCATTCCAGTCCATACCATACTGGGTGATTCCATTCCATTCCATTCCATTCCATTCCATTCCTTTCCATTCCCTTCCATTCCATTCGTGTTGATTCCATTCCATTCCATTCCATTCCATTCCATTGGGGTGATTCCATTCTTTTCCATTCCATTCCATTCCATTCTATTCGAGTTGATTTCATTCCATTACATTCCATTCCGGTTGATTCCATTTCATTCCATTCCATTCTATTCCATTCCATTCCAGTGGATTCCATTCCATTCCATTCCATTCCATTCCGGTGGATTCCATTCACTCCCATTCCATTCCATTCCATTTTATTCGGTTTGATTCCATTCCATTCCATTCCATTCCATTCCTTTCCATTTCATTCCATTCCATTCCATTCGGGTTGATGGCATTTCACTCCATTCCTTTCCATTCCATTTGGGTTGATTCCATCCCATTCCATTGCACTCTATTCCATTCCATTCCATTCCATTCCATTCCATTCCATTCTATTCCATTCCTTTCCATTCCATTCCATTCCATTCCATTCCACTCCAATCCCCTCCACTCCACTCCACTCCACTCCATTCCATTCCAATCAATTCCATTCTGGTTGATTCCATTCCATTCAATTCCATTCCATTCCATTCCATTCGGGTTGATTCCGTTCCATTCCATTCCATTCCATTCCATTCCATTCCACTCCATTCCATTCAATTCGAGTTGATTCCTTTCAATTCCATTCCATTCCTTTCCATTCCATTCCATTCCAGTTGATTGTTTTCCATTGCATTCGGGTTGATTCCATTCCATTCCTTTCCATTCAATTGGGGTGATTCCATTCCATTCCATTTCATTCCATTCCATTCCTTTCCATTCCATTTTTTTCGGGTTGATTCCACCCCATTACATTCCATTCCATTCCAGTTGATTCCGTTCCATTCCATTCCATTCCATTCCATTCCATTCCATTCCGGTAGATTCCATTCCATTCCATTCCATTCCATTCCATTCCAATCCATTCCATTCGGGTTGATTCCTTTCCATTCCATTCCATTCCATGCCATTCGTGTTGATTCCATGTCATTCGATTCCATTCCATTCCATTCCACTCCGTTCCATTCCATTCCATTGGGGTGATGCGATTCTATTCCGTTCCGTTCCATTCCATTCCATTCCATTCGGGTTGACTCCATTCCATTGCATTCCATTCGGATTGATTCCATTCCATTCCATTCCATTCCATTCCATTCCATTCCATTCCATTCCTTTTGATTCTTCCATTCCATTCCATTCCATTCCATTCCATTCCATTCCATTCAGCTTGATTCCTTTCCATTCTATTCCTTTCCATTTCGTTCCATTCGCGTTGATTCCATTCCATTCCATTCCATTCCATTTCATTCCATTCCATTCCATTCGGGTTGACTCCATTCCATTTCTTTCCATTCCATTCCTTTCCATTCCATTCCTTTTCATTCCATTCCATTCCATTCCATTCGGGTTGAATCCATTCCATTCCATTCCGTTCCATTCCATCCCATTCCATTCCATTACATTCTAGTTGATTCTCTTCCGTAACATTCCATTCTGTTTGACTCCATTCCATCGCATTCCGTTACTTTCCATTCCGGTTGTTTCCATCCCATTCCATTCCATTCCATTCCATTCAGGTTGATTCCATTCCATTCCATTCCATTTCATTCCATTCCATTCAGGTTGATTCCATTCCACTCCATTCCATTCAGTTTGACTCCTTTCCAATCCATTCCATTACATTCCATTGCATTCCATTCTATTCCATTCAGGTTGATTCCATTCCATTCCATTCTATTCAGGTTGATTCCATGCCATTCCATTCCATTCGGCTTGACTCCGTCTCATTCAATTCCATTCCATTACATTACATTCCGTTGACCCCATTCCATTCCATTCTATTGCATTCCATTCCATTCCATTCCATTCGGGTTGATTCCATTCCATTCCATTCCTTTCCATTCCATTCCATTCGTGCTGATTCCATTCCATTCCATTCCATTCCATTCCATTGGGGTGATTCCATTATATTCCATTCCATTCCATTCCATTCCATTCCATTCCATTCTATTCGGGTTGATTCCATTCCATTCCATTCCATACGGGTTGATTCCATTCCATTGAATTCCATTCCATTCCATTCCATTCCACTCCATTCCGTTTGATTCTATTCACTTCCATTCCATTCCATTCCATTCCATTCCATTCTATTGAGTTTGATTCGTTTCCATTCCATTCCATTCCATTTAGTTCCATTCGCGTTGATTCCATTCCATTCCATTCCATTCCATTCCATTCCATTCCATTCCATTCGTGTTGATTCCATTCCATTCCATTCCATTCCATTCCATTCCATTCCATTCCATTCCATTCGGGTTGATTCCATTCCATTCCTTTCCATTCCATTCCTTTCCATTCCATTCCATTCCATTCCATTCGGGTGGATTCCATTCCATTCCGTTCCATTCCATTCCATTTCTTTCCATTCGGGTTGATTCCATTCCATTACATTCCATTCCATTCCATTCCATTGCATTCCATTCCATTCATGTTGATTCCATTCCATTCATGTTGATTTCATTACATTCCAATCGAGTTAATTCCATTCCATTCCATTCCATTCCATTTGGGTAGATTCCATTCCATACCATTCCATCCCATTGCATTCCATTCCATTTGGGCTGATTCCATTCCATTACATTCCATTCCATTCAGGTTGATTCTATTCCTTTCCATTCCATTCCATTCCATTCTGGTTGATTCCGTTCCATTCCATTCCATTCCATTCCATTCCATTCGTATTGATACCCTTCCATTCCATTCCATTAGGGTTGATTCCATTCCATTCCATTCCATTCCATTCCATTCCATTCGTGTGGAATCCATTCCATTCCATTTCATTCCATGCCATTCCATTCAGGTTGGTTCTATTCCATTCCATTCCATTCCATTCCATTCCATTCCATTCCATTCCATTCCATTCGAGTTGTATCCATTCCATTCCATTCCATTACATTCCATTCCATTCCGGTTGATTCCATTCCTTTACATTCCATACCATTCCATTCAGGTTGGTTCCATTCCTTTCCATTCCATTGCATTCCATTCCATTCCATTCGAGTTGTATCCATTCCATTCCATTCCATTACATTCCATTTCATTCCGGTTGATTCCATGCCATTCCATTCCATTCCATTCCATTCGGGTTGACTCTATTCCATTGCATTCAATTCCATTCCATTCCATTCCATTCCGTTCCATTCCATACCATTCAGGTTGATTTCATTCCATTCCATTCCATTCCACTCCATTCCATTCCATTCCATTCCATTCCGGTGGATTCCATTCCATTCCATCCCATTCCATTCCATTCCATTTTATTCAGTTTGATTCCATTCCATTCCATTCCATTCCATTCCTTTCCAATTCATTCCATTCCATTCCATTCCATTCCTTTCCATTTCATTCCATTCCATTCCATTCAGGTTGATGGCATTTCATTCCATTCCTTTCCATTCCATTTGGGTTGATTCCATCCCATTCCATTGCACTCTATTCCATTCCATTCCATTCCTTTCCATTCCATTCTATACCATTCCATTCCATTCCATTCCACTCCAATACCCTCCACTCCACTCCACTCCACTCCATTCCATTCCAATCAATTCCATTCGGTTTGATTCCATTCCATTCCATTCCATTCCATTCCATTCCACTTCATTCCATTCAATTCGGGTTGATTCCTTTCCATTCCATTCCATTACTTTCCATTCCATTCCATTCCGCTTGATTCCATTCCATTCCATTCCATTCTATTCGGTTTGATTCCATTCCATTCCATTACATTCCATTCCATTGGGGTGATTCCATTCCATTCCATTTCATTCCATTCCATTCCTTTCCATTCCATTTTATTCGGGTTGATTCCATTCCATTCCATTCCATTCCATTCCATTCCATTCCGTTAGATTCCATTCCATTCCATTCCATTCCATTAGATTCCAATCCATTCCATTCGGGTTGATTCCTTTCCATTCCATTCCATTCCATTCCATTCCATTCCATTCGGGTGGATTCCATTCCATTCCATTCCATTCCGTTCGTGTTGATTCCATTTCATTCGATTCCATTCGATTCCATTCCATTCCGATTGATTCCATTCCATTCCATTCCATTCTATTCCATTCCATTCAATTTCATTCCATTCGCGTTTATTCCATTCCATTCCATTCCATTCCGTTCCATTCCATTCCATTGGGGTGATTCGATACAATTCCGTTCCGTTCCATTCCATTCCATTCCATTCCTTTCCATTGCATTCGGGTTGACTCCATTCCATTCCATTCCATTCGGGTTGCTTTCATTTCATTCCATTCCATTCCATTCCATTCCATTCCATTCCATTCCACTGCATTCCTTTTGATTCTATTCCATTCCATTCCATTCCATTCCATTCCATTCCATTCCATTCCATTCTATTCAGTTTGATTCCCTTCCATTCCATTCCATTCCATTTAGTTCCATTCGCGTTGATTCCATTCCATTCCATTCCATTCCATTCGGGTTGATTCCATTCCATTCCATTCCATTCCATTCCATTCCATTCCATTCCATTCGGGTGGATTCCATTCCATTCCATTCCATTAAATTCCATTCCTGTCCATTCGGGTTGATTCCATTCCATTCCATTCCGCTCCATTCCATTCCATTCCATTCCATTCCATTACATTACATTCGGGTTGATTCGCTTCCATTCCATTCCGTTCCCTTTGAGTCCATTCCATTCCATTCCATTACATTACATTCCGGTTGATTCCATCCCATTCCATTCCATTCCATTCCATTCAGGTTGATTCCATTCCATTCCATTCCACTCCCTTCCATTCCATTCGTGTTGATTCCACCTTGTTCCATTCCTTTCCATTCCATTCCATTCCATTCCATTCCATAAAGGTTGGTTCCATTCCATTCCATTCCATTTCATTCCATTCGTGTGG
The DNA here is from genome assembly GCF_029289425.2 of Pan paniscus. Taxonomy (NCBI): domain Eukaryota; kingdom Metazoa; phylum Chordata; class Mammalia; order Primates; family Hominidae; genus Pan; species Pan paniscus. The sequence continues at coordinate 63,044,890 of NC_073260.2, forward strand.
ATTCCATTCCATTCTATTCGATTCCATTCCTTTCCATTCCATTCCATTCCGGTTGATTCCATTCCATTCCATTCGGGTTGATTCCATTCCATTCCATTCCATTCAATTTTGGTGATTCCATTCCATTCCATTTCATTCCATTCCATTGCTTTCCATTCCATTTTATTCGGGTTGATTCCAATCCATTCCATTCCATTCCATTCCGGTTGATTCCATTCCATTCCATTCCATTCCATTCCATTCCATTCCATTCCATTCCATTCCATTCCATTCCGATAGATTCCATTCCATTCCATTCCATTCCATTCGGGTTGATTCCTTTCCATTCCATTCCATTCCATGCCATTCGTGTTGATTCCATTTCATTCGATTCCATTCCATTCCATTCCATTCCGATTGATTCCATTCCATTCCATTCCATTCCATTCTATTCCATTCCATTCCATTCCATTCCATTTCATTCGGGTTGGTTCCATTCCATTCCATTCCATTCCATTCCATTCCATTCCATTCCACTCCGTTCCATTCCATTCCATTCGGGTGATGCGATTCTATTCCGTTCCGTTCCATTCCATTCCATTCCATTCGGGTTGATTCCATTCCATTGCATTCCATTCGGCTTGATTCCATTCCATTCCATTCCATCCCATTCCATTCCATTCCTGTTGATTCTATTCCATTCCATTCCATTCCATTCCATTCCATTCAGTTTGATTCCTTTCAATTCCATTCCATTCCATTTCGTTCCATTCCCGTTGATTCCATTGCTTTCCATTCCATTCCATTCCATTTCATTCCATTCCATTCCATTCGGGTTGACTCCATTCAATTCCATTCCATTCCATTCCTTTCCATTCCATTCCTTTCCATTCCATTCCATTCCATTCCATTCCATTCCATTCCATTCTATTCAGTTTGATTCCTTTCCATTCCATTCCATTCCATTCCATTCCATTCCATTCCATTCCATTCGTGTTTGTTCTATTCCATTCCATTCCATTCCACTCTGTTTGATTCCATTCCATTCCATTCCATTCCATTCCATTCCTTTCGGGTTGATTCCATTCCATTCCTTTCCATTCCATTCCTTTCCATTCCATTCCATTCCATTACATTCGGGTTGATTCGCTTCCATCCCATTCCGTTCCCTTTGACTCCATTCCATTCCAGTACATTACATTACATTCCGGTTGATTCCATCCCATTCCATTCCATTCCATTTCATTCTGGTTGATTCCATTCCATTCCATTCCATTCCATTCCCTTCCATTCCATTCGTGTTGATTCCATTCCGTTCCATTCCATTCCATTCCATTCCATTCAGGTTGGTTCCATTCCAATCCATTCCATTCCATTCAGTTTGGTTCCATTCCATTCCATTCCATTCCATTCCATTTGAGTTGATTCCATTCCATTCCATTCCATTCCATTCCATTACTTTCCATTCCATTCCATTCCGCTTGATTCCATTCCATTCCATTCCATTCTATTCGGTTTGATTCCATTCCATTCCATTCCATTCCATTCCATGGGGGGGTGATTCCATTCCATTCCATTTCATTCCATTCCATTCCTTTCCATTCCATTTTATTCGGGTTGATTCCATTCCATTCCATTCCATTCCATTCCATTCCGTTAGATTCCATTCCATTCCATTCCATTCCATTCCATTCCATTAGATTCCAATCCATTCCATTCGGGTTGATTCCTTTCCATTCCATTCCATTCCATTCCATTCCATTCTATTCGGGTGGATTCCATTCCATTCCATTCCATTCCGTTCGTGTTGTTTCCATTTCATTCGATTCCGTTCGATTCCATTCCATTCCGTTTGATTCCATTCCATTCCATTCTATTCCATTCCATTCAATTTCATTCCATTCGCGTTGATTCCATTCCTTTCCATTCCATTCCATTCCGTTCCATTCCATTCCATTGGGGTGATTCGATACAATTCCGTTCCGTTCCATTCCATTCCATTCCATTCCTTTCAATTGCATTCGGGTTGACTCCATTCCATTCCATTCCATTCGGGTTGCTTTCATTCCATTCCATTCCATTCCATTCCATTCCATTCCACTGCATTCCTTTTGATTCTATTCCATTCCATTCCATTCCATTCCATTCCATTCCATTCCATTTAGGTCCATTCGCGTTGATTCCATTCCATTCCATTCCATTCCATTCCATTCGGGATGATTCCATTCCATTCTTTCAATTCCATTCCATTCCATTCCAATCGGGTTGATTCCATTCCGTTCCATTCCATTACATTCCATTAAGATTGATTCCATTCCATTTTCATTCCATTCCATTGCATTCCTTTCCATTCCATTCGGGTTGATTCCAATCCATGCCATTCCATTCCATTCCATTCCATTCGTGTTGATTCCATTCCATTCCATTCCATTGGCGTTGATTCCATTCCATTCCATTCCATTCGGGTTGATAACTTTCTATTCCATTCCATCACATTCCATTCCATTCCATTCGGGTTGATTCCATTCCATTCCATTCCACTGCATTCCATTCCATTCGGGTTGATTCCATTCCATTCCATTCCATGCCATTTGGTTTGATTCCATCCCATTCCATTCCATTGAATTCCATTCCATTCCATTCCGGTTCACTGCATTCCATTCCATTCCATTCCATTCGGGTTGATTCCATTCCATTCCATTCGATTCTACTACATTCCATTCCATTCGATTCCATTCCATTCAGTTCGATTCCATTCCATTCCATGCCATTCGATTCCACTCCGTTCCCGTTGATTCCATTCCATTCCAGTCCACTCCATTCCATTCCATTTGGTTTGATTCCATTCCATTCCTTTCCATTCCATTCCATTCCATTCGGGTTGATTCCATTCCATTCCATTCCATTCCATTCCATTCCATTCCATTCGGGTTGATTCCATTCCATTAAATTCCATTCCATTCCATTCGGGATGATTCCATTCCATTCTTTCCATTCCATTCCATTCCATTCCATTCTGGTTGATTCCATTCCTTTCCATTCCATTCCATTCCATTCCATTCCATTCCATTCCATTCGGTTTTATTCCATTCCATTTTCATTCCATTCCTTTGCATTCCTTTCCATTTCATTCGGGTTGATTCCATTCCATTCCATTACGTTCCATTCGGGTTGATTCCATTCCATTCCATTCCATGCCATTTGGTTTGATTCCATCCCATTACATTCCATTGAACTCCATTCCATTCCATTCCGGTGGACAGCATTCCATTCCATTCCATTCCATTCCATTCGGTTTGATTCCATTCCATTGCATTCGATTCCACTACATTCCATTCCATTCGATTCCATTCCTTTCAGTTCGATTCCTTTCCATTCCATTCCATTCGATTCCACTTCATTCCGGTTGATTCCATTCCATTCCAATCCACTCCATTCCATTCCATTTGGTTTGATTCCATTCCATTCCATTCCAATCCATTCCATTCCATTCGGGTTGATTCCACTCCATTCCATTCTATTCCATTCGGGTTGATTCCATTCCATTCCATTCCATTCCATTCCATTCGGGTTGATTCCATTCCATTCCATTCCATTCCCTTCCATTCCATTCGGGTTGATTCCATTCCGTTCCATTCCATTCCATTTCATTCCATTCCATTCCATTCCATTCGGATTGATTCCATTACATTTTCATTCCATTCCATTGCATTCCTTTCCATTCCATTCGGGTTGATTCCATTCCATTCCATTCTATTCCATTTGGGTTGATTTTATTCCATGCCATTCCATTCCATTCGAGTTGATTCCTTTCCATTCCATTCCATTCCATTCGATTTCATTCCATTCCATTCCATTCGGGTTTGTTCCATTCCATTCCGTTTCATTCCATTCCATTCCATTCCATTACATTCTTTTTGATTCCATTCCATTCCATTGCATTCCATTCCATTCCATTCCATTCCATTCCGGTTGATTCCATCCCATTCCATTCCATTACATTCGGTTTAACTCCATTCCATTCCATTCCGGTTGATTCCATTCCATTCCATTCCATCCCATTCCATTCCATTCCATTCCATTCGGTTTAACTCCATTCCATTCCATTACATTCGGTTTAACTCCATTCCATTCCATTCCGGTTGATTCCATTCCATTCCATTCCATCCCATTCCATTCCATTCCATTCCATTCGGTTTAACTCCATTCCATTCCATTCCGGTTGATTACATTCCATTCCTTTCCATTCCATTTTGGTTGATTCCATTCCATTCCATTCCTTTCCATTCCATTTAGGTTGACTCCATTCCTTTCCATTCCATTCCATTCCGGTTGATTCCATTCAATTCCATTCCATTCCATTCCATTCCTTTCCATTCGGATTTATTCCATTCCATTCCATTCCATCTGATTCCATTCCATTCCATCCGATTTCATTCCATTACATTCGGGTTGATTCCATAGCATTCCATTCCATTCCATTCCGTTCCTTTCCCATCGATGTGATTCTATTCCATTGCATTCCATTCCATTCCATTCCATTCCATTCGGGTTGATTCCATTCCATTCCATTCCATGGCATTTGGTTTAATTCCATCCTATTCCATTCCATTGAATTCCATTCCATTCCATTCCGGTTCACTGCATTCCATTCCATTCCATTCCATTCCATTCGGGTTGATTCCATTCCATTCCATTCGATTCCACTACATTCCATTCCATTCGATTCCATTCCATTCAGTTCGATTCCATTCCATTCCATTCCATTCCATTCCACTCTGTTTCGGTTGATTCCATTCCATTCAAATCCACTCCATTCCATTCCATTTGGTTTGATTCCATTCCATTCCATTCAATTCAATTCCATTCCATTCCATTCCATTCGGGTTGATTCCATTCCATTCCATTCCATTCCATTCGGGTTGATTCCATTCCATTCCATTCGGGTTGATTCCATTCCATTCCATTCCATTCCGTTCCATTCCATTCCATTCGGGTTGATTCCATTCCATTCCATTCCGTTCCATTCAATTCCATTCCATTCCATTCCATTCGGTTTGATTCCATTCCATTCCATTCCATTGCATTCGGGTTGATTCCATTCCATTCCATTCCATTCCATTCGGGTTGATTTCATTCCATTCCATTCCGTTCCATTCAATTCCATTCCATTCCATTCCATTCGGTTTGATTCCATTCCATTCCATTCCATTGCATTCGGGTTGATTCCATTCCATTCCATTCCATTCCATTCGGGTTGATTCCATTCCATTCCATTCCATTCCATTCCATTCCATTCGAGTTGATTCCATTCCATTCCATTCCATTCCATTCGGGTTGATTCCATTCCGTTCCATTCCATTCCATTCCATTCCATTCCATTCCATTCCATTCGTATTGATTCCATTCCATTTTCATTCCATTCCATTGCATTCCTTTCCATTCCATTCTGGTTGATTCCATTCCATTCCATTCTATTCCATTCGGGTTGATTTCATTCCATTCCATTCCATTCGGGTTGATTACTTTCCATTCCATTCCATTCCGTTCCATTCCATTCCATTCCATTCCAAACCATTTCATTCTGGTTGATAATATTCTATTCCATTCCGTTCCATTCCATTCCATTCCATTTCATTCCATCCCATTCCGGTTGATTCCATTCATTTCCATTCCATTCGGTTTGACTCCATTCCACTCCATTCTGGTTGATTGCATTCCATTCCTTTCCATTCCATTTAGTTTGACTCCATTCCAATCTATTCCATTCCATTTCATTCGGGTTGATTCCATTCCATTCCATTCCGTTCCATTCAGGTTGATTCTATTCCATTCCATTCCATTCCATTCCATTCCATTCCATTCCATTTGGGTTGATTCCTTTCCATTCCATTCCATTCCATTCCATTCCATTCCATTCTTGTTCATTCCATTCCATTCCATTCCATTCGCGTTGATTCCATTCCATTCCATTCCATTCGGGTTGATAACATTCTATTCCATTCCATCACATTCCATTCCATTCCATTCGGGTTGATTCCATTCCATTCCATTCCAATGCATTCCATTCCATTCGGGATGATTCCATTCCACTCCATTCCATGCCATTTGGTTTGATTCCATCCGATTCCATTCCATTGAATTCCATTCCATTCCATTCCGGTTGACTGCATTCCATTCCATTCCATTCCATTCCATTCCATTCGGGTTGATTCCATTCCATTCCATTCGATTCCACTACATTCCATTCCATTCCATTCCATTCCATTCAGTTCGATTCCATTCCATTGCATTCCATTCCATTCCACTCCGTTCCGGTTGATTCCATTCCATTCTAATCCACTACATTCCATTCCATTTGGTTTGATTCCATTCCATTCCATTCCAATCCATTCCATTCCATTCCATTCGGGTTGATTCCATTCCATTCCATTGCATTCCATTCGGGTTGATTCCATTCCATTCCATTCCATTCCATTCCATTTCATTCCATTCCATTCCATTCCATTCGGGTTGATTCCATTCCGTTCCATTCCATTCCATTGCATTCCATTCGAGTAGATTCCATTCCGTTCCATTCGATTCCATTCCATTAAGATTGATTCCATTCCATTTTCATTCCATTCCATTGCATTCCTTTCCATTCCATTCGTGTTCCATCACATTCCATTCCATTCCATTCGGGTTGATTCCATTCCATTCCATTCCATTGCATTCCATTCCATTCGGGTTGATTCCATTCCATTCCATTCCATGCCATTTGGTATGATTCCATCCCATTCCATTCCATTGAATTCCATCCCATTCCATTCCGGATCACTGCATTCCATTCCATTCCATTCCATTCCACTCTGTTTCGGTTGATTCCATTCAATTCCAATCCACTCCATTCCATTCCATTTGGTTTGATTCCATTCCATTCCATTCCATTCCAATCCATTCCATCCCATTCCATTCGGGTTGATTCCATTCCATTCCATTGCATTCCATTCGGGTTGATTCCATTCCATTCCATTCCATTCCATTTCATTCCATTCCATTCCATTCCATTCGGGTTCATTCCATTCCATTCCATTCCATTCCATTCCATTGTATTCCATTCGAGTTGATTCCATTCCGTTACATTCCATTCCATTCCATTAAGATTGATTCCATTCCATTTTCATTCCATTCCATTGCATTCCTTTCCATTCCATTCGGGTTGATTCCATTCTATGCCATTCCATTCCATTCCATTCCATTCGTGTTGATTCCATTCCATTCCATTCCATTCGCGTTGATTCCGTTCCATTCCATTCCATTCGGGTTGATAACATTCTATTCCATTCCATCACATTCCATTCCATTCCATTCGGGTTGAATCCATTCCATTCCATTCCATTCCATTCCATTCCAATCCATTCCATTCGGGTTGATTCCGTTCCATTCCATTCCATTCGGGTTGATAACATTCTATTCCATTCCATCACATTCCATTCCATTCCATTCGGGTTGAATCCATTCCATTCCATTCCATCCCATTCCATTCCATTCCATTCCATTCGGTTTAACTCCATTCCATTCCATTACATTCGGTTTAACTCCATTCCATTCCATTCCGGTTGATTCCATTCCATTCCATTCCATCCCATTCCATTCCATTCCATTCGGTTTAACTCCATTCCATTCCATTCCGGTTGAATCCATTCCATTCCATTCCATTCCATTCCATTCCAATCCATTCCATTCGGGTTGATTTCATTCCATTCCATTCCATTCGGTTTAACTCCATTCCATTCCATTCCGGTTGATTCCATTCCATTCCATTCCATACCATTCCATTCCATTCCATTCGGTTTAACTCCATTCCATTCCATTCCGGTTGATTACATTCCATTCCATTCCATTCCATTCGGGTTGATTCCATTCCATTCCATTCCATTCCAATCCATTCCATTCCATTCCATTCGGGTTGATTCCATTCCATTCCATTGCATTCCATTCGGGTTGATTCCATAGCATTCCATTCCATTCCATTCCGTTCCTTTCCAATCGATGTGATTCTATTCCATTCCATTCCATTGCATTCCATTCCATTCCATTCGTGTTGATTCCATTCCATTCCATTCCATTCCATTCGCGTTGATTCCGTTCCATTCCATTCCATTCGGGTTGATAACATTCTATTCCATTCCATCACATTCCATTCCATTCCATTCAGGTTGAATCCATTCCATTCCATTCCATCCCATTCCATTCCATTCCATTCCATTCGGTTTAACTCCATTCCATTCCATTACATTCGGTTTAACTCCATTCCATTCCATTCCGGTTGATTCCATTCCATTCCATTCCATCCCATTCCATTCCATTCCATTCGGTTTAACTCCATTCCATTCCATTCCGGTTGATTACATTCCATTCCTTTCCATTCCATTTTGGTTGATTCCATTCCATTCCATTCCTTTCCATTCCATTTAGGTTGACTCCATTCCTTTCCATTCCATTCCATTCCGGTTGATTCCATTCAATTCCATTCCATTCCATTCCATTCCTTTCCATTCGGATTTATTCCATTCCATTCCATTCCATCTGATTCCATTCCATTCCATCCGATTTCATTCCATTACATTCGGGTTGATTCCATAGCATTCCATTCCATTCCATTCCGTTCCTTTCCAATCGATGTGATTCTATTCCATTTCGTTCCATTCCATTCCATTCCATTCCATTCGGGTTGATTCCATTCCATTCCATTCCATGGCATTTGGTTTGATTCCATCCTATTCCATTCCATTGAATTCCATTCCATTCAATTCCGGTTCACTGCATTCCATTCCATTCCATTCCATTCCATTCGGGTTGATTCCATTCCATTCCATTCGATTCCACTACATTCCATTCCATTCGATTCCATTCCATTCAGTTCGATTCCATTCCATTCCATTCCATTCCATTCCACTCTGTTTCGGTTGATTCCATTCCATTCAAATCCACTCCATTCCATTCCATTTGGTTTGATTCCATTCCATTCCATTCAATTCAATTCCATTCCATTCGGGTTGATTCCATTCCATTCCATTCCATTCCATTCTGGTTGATTCCATTCCGTTCCATTCCATTCCATTCCATTCCATTCCATTCGGATTGATTCCATTCCATTTTCATTCCATTCCATTGCATTCCTTTCCATTCCATTCTGGTTGATTCCATCCCATTCCATTCTATTCCATTCGGGTTGATTTCATTCCATTCCATTCCATTCGGGTTCATTCCATTCCATTCCATTCCATTCCATTCCATTCCATTCCAAACCATTTCATTCTGGTTCATAATATTCTATTCCATTCCGTTCCAAACCATTCCATTCCATTTCATTCCATCCCATTCCGGTTGATTCCATTCATTTCCATTCCATTCGGTTTGACTCCATTCCACTCCATTCTGGTTGATTGCATTCCATTCCTTTCCATTCCATTTAGGTTGACTCCATTCCATTCTATTCCATTCCATTTCATTCGGGTTGATTCAATTCCATTCCATTCCGTTCCATTCGGGTTGATTCTATTCCATTACATTCCATTCCATTCCATTCCATTCCATTTGGGTTGATTCCTTTCCATTCCATTCCATTCCATTCCATTCCATTCCATTCTTGTTGATTCCATTCCATTCCATTCCATTCCATTCGCGTTGATTCCCTTCCATTCCATTCCTTTCGGGTTGATAACATTCTATTCCATTCCATCACATTCCATTCCATTCCATTCGGGTTGATTCCATTCCATTCCATTCCAAAGCATTCCATTCCATTCGGGATGATTCCATTCCACTCCATTCCATGCCATTTGGTTTGATTCCATCCGATTCCATTCCATTGAATTCCATTCCATTCCATTCCGGTTGACTGCATTCCATTCCAATCCATTCCATTCCATTCGGGTTGATTCCATTCCATTGCATTCGATTCCACTACATTCCATTCCATTCCATTCCATTCCATTCAGTTCGATTCCATTCCATTGCATTCCATTCCATTCCACTGCGTTCCGGTTGCTTCCATTCCATTCTAATCCACTACATTCCATTCCATTTGGTTTGATTCCATTCCATTCCATTCCAATCCATTCCATTCCATTCCATTCGGGTTGATTCCATTCCATTCCATTGCATTCCATTCGGGTTGATTCCATTCCATTCCATTCCATTCCATTTCATTCCATTCCATTCCATTCCATTCGGGTTGATTCCATTCCGTTCCATTCCATTCCATTCCATTGCATTCCATTCGAGTAGATTCCATTCCGTTCCATTCGATTCCATTCCATTAAGATTGATTCCATTCCATTTTCATTCCATTCCATTGCATTCCTTTCCATTCCATTCGTGTTCCATCACATTCCATTCCATTCCATTCGGGTTGATTCCATTCCATTCCATTCCATTCCATTGCATTCCATTCCATTCGGGTTGATTCCATTCCATTCCATTCCATGCCATTTGGTTTGATTCCATCCCATTCCATTCCATTGAATTCCATCCCATTCCATTCCGGATCACTGCATTCCATTCCATTCCATTCCATTCCACTCTGTTTCGGTTGATTCCATTCCATTCCAATCCACTCCATTCCATTCCATTTGGTTTGATTCCATTACATTCCATTCCATTCCAATCCATTCCATTCCATTCCATTCGGGTTGATTCCATTCCATTCCATTGCATTCCATTCGGGTTGATTCCATTCCATTCCATTTCATTCCATTCCATTCCATTCCATTCGGGTTCATTCCATTCCATTCCATTCCATTCCATTCCATTCCATTGTATTCCATTCGAGTTGATTCCATTCCGTTACATTCCATTCCATTCCATTAAGATTGATTCCATTCCATTTTCATTCCATTCCATTGGATTCCTTTCCATTCCATTCGGGTTGATTCCATTCTATGCCATTCCATTCCATTCCATTCCATTCGTGTTGATTCCATTCCATTCCATTCCATTCGCGTTGATTCCGTTCCATTCCATTCCATTCGGGTTGATAACATTCTATTCCATTCCATCACATTCCATTCCATTCCATTCGGGTTGAATCCATTCCATTCCATTCCATTGCATTCCATTCCATTCGGGTTGATTCCATTCCATTCCATTCCATGCCATTTGGATTGATTCCATCCCATTCCATTGCATTGAATTCCATTCCATTCCATTCCGGTTCACTGCATTCCATTCCATTCCATTCCATTGAATTCCATTCCATTCCATTCCGGTTCACTGCATTCCATTCCATTCCGTTCCATTCCATTCGGGTTGATTCCATTCCATTCCATTCGATTCCACTACATTGCATTCCATTCGATTCCATTCCATTCAGTTCGATTCCATTCCATTCCATTCCATTCCGATTGATTCCATTCCATTCCATTCCATTCCATTCTATTCCATTCCATTCCATTCCATTCCATTTCATTCGGGTTGGTTCCATTCCATTCCATTCCATTCCATTCCATTCCATTCCACTCCGTTCCATTCCATTCCATTCGGGTGATGCGATTCTATTCCGTTCCGTTCCATTCCATTCCATTCCATTCGGGTTGATTCCATTCCATTGCATTCCATTCGGCTTGATTCCATTCCATTCCATTCCATCCCATTCCATTCCATTCCTGTTGATTCTATTCCATTCCATTCCATTCCATTCCATTCCATTCCATTCAGTTTGATTCCTTTCAATTCCATTCCATTCCATTTCGTTCCATTCCCGTTGATTCCATTGCTTTCCATTCCATTCCATTCCATTTCATTCCATTCCATTCCATTCGGGTTGACTCCATTCAATTCCATTCCATTCCATTCCTTTCCATTCCATTCCTTTCCATTCCATTCCATTCCATTCCATTCCATTCCATTCCATTCTATTCAGTTTGATTCCTTTCCATTCCATTCCATTCCATTCCATTCCATTCCATTCCATTCGTGTTTGTTCTATTCCATTCCATTCCATTCCACTCTGTTTGATTCCATTCCATTCCATTCCATTCCATTCCATTCCATTCGGGTTGATTCCATTCCATTCCTTGCCATTCCATTCCTTTCCATTCCATTCCATTCCATTACATTCGGGTTGATTCGCTTCCATCCCATTCCGTTCCCTTTGACTCCATTCCATTCCAGTACATTACATTACATTCCGGTTGATTCCATCCCATTCCATTCCATTCCATTTCATTCTGGTTGATTCCATTCCATTCCATTCCATTCCATTCCCTTCCATTCCATTCGTGTTGATTCCATTCCGTTCCATTCCATTCCATTCCATTCCATTCAGGTTGGTTCCATTCCAATCCATTCCATTCCATTCAGTTCGGTTCCATTCCATTCCATTCCATTCCATTCCATTTGAGTTGATTCCATTCCATTCCATTCCATTCCATTCCATTACTTTCCATTCCATTCCATTCCGCTTGATTCCATTCCATTCCATTCCATTCTATTCGGTTTGATTCCATTCCATTCCATTCCATTCCATTCCATGGGGGGGTGATTCCATTCCATTCCATTTCATTCCATTCCATTCCTTTCCATTCCATTTTATTCGGGTTGATTCCATTCCATTCCATTCCATTCCATTCCATTCCGTTAGATTCCATTCCATTCCATTCCATTCCATTCCATTCCATTAGATTCCAATCCATTCCATTCGGGTTGATTCCTTTCCATTCCATTCCATTCCATTCCATTCCATTCTATTCGGGTGGATTCCATTCCATTCCATTCCATTCCGTTCGTGTTGTTTCCATTTCATTCGATTCCGTTCGATTCCATTCCATTCCGTTTGATTCCATTCCATTCCATTCTATTCCATTCCATTCAATTTCATTCCATTCGCGTTGATTCCATTCCTTTCCATTCCATTCCATTCCGTTCCATTCCATTCCATTGGGGTGATTCGATACAATTCCGTTCCGTTCCATTCCATTCCATTCCATTCCTTTCAATTGCATTCGGGTTGACTCCATTCCATTCCATTCCATTCGGGTTGCTTTCATTCCATTCCATTCCATTCCATTCCATTCCATTCCATTCCATTCCACTGCATTCCTTTTGATTCTATTCCATTCCATTCCATTCCATTCCATTCCATTCCATTCCATTTAGGTCCATTCGCGTTGATTCCATTCCATTCCATTCCATTCCATTCCATTCGGGATGATTCCATTCCATTCTTTCAATTCTATTCCATTCCATTCCAATCGGGTTGATTCCATTCCGTTCCATTCCATTACATTCCATTAAGATTGATTCCATTCCATTTTCATTCCATTCCATTGCATTCCTTTCCATTCCATTCGGGTTGATTCCAATCCATGCCATTCCATTCCATTCCATTCCATTCGTGTTGATTCCATTCCATTCCATTCCATTCGCGTTGATTCCATTCCATTCCATTCCATTCGGGTTGATAACTTTCTATTCCATTCCATCACATTCCATTCCATTCCATTCGGGTTGATTCCATTCCATTCCATTCCACTGCATTCCATTCCATTCGGGTTGATTCCATTCCATTCCATTCCATGCCATTTGGTTTGATTCCATCCCATTCCATTCCATTGAATTCCATTCCATTCCATTCCGGTTCACTGCATTCCATTCCATTCCATTCCATTCGGGTTGATTCCATTCCATTCCATTCGATTCTACTACATTCCATTCCATTCGATTCCATTCCATTCAGTTCGATTCCATTCCATTCCATGCCATTCGATTCCACTCCGTTCCCGTTGATTCCATTCCATTCCAGTCCACTCCATTCCATTCCATTTGGTTTGATTCCATTCCATTCCTTTCCTTTCCATTCCATTCCATTCGGGTTGATTCCATTCCATTCCATTCCATTCCATTCCATTCCATTCCATTCCATTCCATTCCATTCCATTCCATTCCTTTTGATTCTTCCATTCCATTCCATTCCATTCCATTCCATTCCATTCCATTCAGTTTGATTCCTTTCCATTCTATTCCATTCCATTTCGTTCCATTCGCGTTGATTCCATTCCATTCCATTCCATTCCATTTCATTCCATTCCATTCCATTCGGGTTGACTCCATTCCATTTCTTTCCATTCCATTCCTTTCCATTCCATTCCTTTTCATTCCATTCCATTCCATTCCATTCGGGTTGAATCCATTCCATTCCATTCCGTTCCATTCCATCCCATTCCATTCCATTACATTCTAGTTGATTCTCTTCCGTAACATTCCATTCTGTTTGACTCCATTCCATCGCATTCCGTTACTTTCCATTCCGGTTGTTTCCATCCCATTCCATTCCATTCCATTCCATTCAGGTTGATTCCATTCCATTCCATTCCATTTCATTCCATTCCATTCAGGTTGATTCCATTCCACTCCATTCCATTCAGTTTGACTCCTTTCCAATCCATTCCATTACATTCCATTGCATTCCATTCTATTCCATTCAGGTTGATTCCATTCCATTCCATTCTATTCAGGTTGATTCCATGCCATTCCATTCCATTCGGCTTGACTCCGTCTCATTCAATTCCATTCCATTACATTACATTCCGTTGACCCCATTCCATTCCATTCTATTGCATTCCATTCCATTCCATTCCATTCGGGTTGATTCCATTCCATTCCATTCCTTTCCATTCCATTCCATTCGTGTTGATTCCATTCCATTCCATTCCATTCCATTCCATTGGGGTGATTCCATTATATTCCATTCCATTCCATTCCATTCCATTCCATTCCATTCTATTCGGGTTGATTCCATTCCATTCCATTCCATACGGGTTGATTCCATTCCATTGAATTCCATTCCATTCCATTCCATTCCACTCCATTCCGTTTGATTCTATTCACTTCCATTCCATTCCATTCCATTCCATTCCATTCTATTGAGTTTGATTCGTTTCCATTCCATTCCATTCCATTTAGTTCCATTCGCGTTGATTCCATTCCATTCCATTCCATTCCATTCCATTCCATTCCATTCCATTCCATTCGTGTTGATTCCATTCCATTCCATTCCATTCCATTCCATTCCATTCCATTCCATTCCATTCGGGTTGATTCCATTCCATTCCTTTCCATTCCATTCCTTTCCATTCCATTCCATTCCATTCCATTCGGGTGGATTCCATTCCATTCCGTTCCATTCCATTCCATTTCTTTCCATTCGGGTTGATTCCATTCCATTACATTCCATTCCATTGCATTCCATTCCATTCATGTTGATTCCATTCCATTCATGTTGATTTCATTACATTCCAATCGAGTTAATTCCATTCCATTCCATTCCATTCCATTTGGGTAGATTCCATTCCATACCATTCCATCCCATTGCATTCCATTCCATTTGGGCTGATTCCATTCCATTACATTCCATTCCATTCAGGTTGATTCTATTCCTTTCCATTCCATTCCATTCCATTCTGGTTGATTCCGTTCCATTCCATTCCATTCCATTCCATTCCATTCGTATTGATACCCTTCCATTCCATTCCATTAGGGTTGATTCCATTCCATTCCATTCCATTCCATTCCATTCCATTCGTGTGGAATCCATTCCATTCCATTTCATTCCATGCCATTCCATTCAGGTTGGTTCTATTCCATTCCATTCCATTCCATTCCATTCCATTCCATTCCATTCCATTCCATTCCATTCGAGTTGTATCCATTCCATTCCATTCCATTACATTCCATTCCATTCCGGTTGATTCCATTCCTTTACATTCCATACCATTCCATTCAGGTTGGTTCCATTCCTTTCCATTCCATTGCATTCCATTCCATTCCATTCGAGTTGTATCCATTCCATTCCATTCCATTACATTCCATTTCATTCCGGTTGATTCCATGCCATTCCATTCCATTCCATTCCATTCGGGTTGACTCTATTCCATTGCATTCAATTCCATTCCATTCCATTCCATTCCGTTCCATTCCATACCATTCAGGTTGATTTCATTCCATTCCATTCCATTCCACTCCATTCCATTCCATTCCATTCCATTCCGGTGGATTCCATTCCATTCCATCCCATTCCATTCCATTCCATTTTATTCAGTTTGATTCCATTCCATTCCATTCCATTCCATTCCTTTCCAATTCATTCCATTCCATTCCATTCCATTCCTTTCCATTTCATTCCATTCCATTCCATTCAGGTTGATGGCATTTCATTCCATTCCTTTCCATTCCATTTGGGTTGATTCCATCCCATTCCATTGCACTCTATTCCATTCCATTCCATTCCTTTCCATTCCATTCTATACCATTCCATTCCATTCCATTCCACTCCAATACCCTCCACTCCACTCCACTCCACTCCATTCCATTCCAATCAATTCCATTCGGTTTGATTCCATTCCATTCCATTCCATTCCATTCCATTCCACTTCATTCCATTCAATTCGGGTTGATTCCTTTCCATTCCATTCCATTACTTTCCATTCCATTCCATTCCGCTTGATTCCATTCCATTCTATTCGGTTTGATTCCATTCCATTCCATTACATTCCATTCCATTGGGGTGATTCCATTCCATTCCATTTCATTCCATTCCATTCCTTTCCATTCCATTTTATTCGGGTTGATTCCATTCCATTCCATTCCATTCCATTCCATTCCATTCCATTCCGTTAGATTCCATTCCATTCCATTCCATTCCATTAGATTCCAATCCATTCCATTCGGGTTGATTCCTTTCCATTCCATTCCATTCCATTCCATTCCATTCCATTCGGTTGGATTCCATTCCATTCCATTCCATTCCGTTCGTGTTGATTCCATTTCATTCGATTCCATTCGATTCCATTCCATTCCGATTGATTCCATTCCATTCCATTCCATTCTATTCCATTCCATTCAATTTCATTCCATTCGCGTTTATTCCATTCCATTCCATTCCATTCCGTTCCATTCCATTCCATTGGGGTGATTCGATACAATTCCGTTCCGTTCCATTCCATTCCAATCCATTCCTTTCCATTGCATTCGGGTTGACTCCATTCCATTCCATTCCATTCGGGTTGCTTTCATTTCATTCCATTCCATTCCATTCCATTCCATTCCATTCCATTCCACTGCATTCCTTTTGATTCTATTCCATTCCATTCCATTCCATTCCATTCCATTCCATTCCATTCCATTCCATTCTATTCAGTTTGATTCCCTTCCATTCCATTCCATTCCATTTAGTTCCATTCGCGTTGATTCCATTCCATTCCATTCCATTCCATTCGGGTTGATTCCATTCCATTCCATTCCATTCCATTCCATTCCATTCCATTCCATTCGGGTGGATTCCATTCCATTCCATTCCATTAAATTCCATTCCTGTCCATTCGGGTTGATTCCATTCCATTCCATTCCGCTCCATTCCATTCCATTCCATTCCATTACATTACATTACATTCGGGTTGATTCGCTTCCATTCCATTCCGTTCCCTTTGAGTCCATTCCATTCCATTCCATTACATTACATTCCGGTTGATTCCATCCCATTCCATTCCATTCCATTCCATTCAGGTTGATTCCATTCCATTCCATTCCACTCCCTTCCATTCCATTCGTGTTGATTCCACTCCGTTCCATTCCTTTCCATTCCATTCCATTCCATTCCATTCCATAAAGGTTGGTTCCATTCCATTCCATTCCATTTCATTCCATTCGTGTGGATTCCATTCCATTCTATTCGATTCCATTCCTTTCCATTCCATTCCATTCCGGTTGATTCCATTCCATTCCATTCGGGTTGATTCCATTCCATTCCATTCCATTCAATTTTGGTGATTCCATTCCATTCCATTTCATTCCATTCCATTGCTTTCCATTCCATTTTATTCGGGTTGATTCCAATCCATTCCATTCCATTCCATTCCGGTTGATTCCATTCCATTCCATTCCATTCCATTCCATTCCATTCCATTCCATTCCATTCCATTCCGATAGATTCCATTCCATTCCATTCCATTCCATTCGGGTTGATTCCTTTCCATTCCATTCCATTCCATGCCATTCGTGTTGATTCCATTTCATTCGATTCCATTCCATTCCATTCCATTCCGATTGATTCCATTCCATTCCATTCCATTCCATTCTATTCCATTCCATTCCATTCCATTCCATTTCATTCGGGTTGGTTCCATTCCATTCCATTCCATTCCATTCCATTCCATTCCATTCCACTCCGTTCCATTCCATTCCATTCGGGTGATGCGATTCTATTCCGTTCCGTTCCATTCCATTCCATTCCATTCGGGTTGATTCCATTCCATTGCATTCCATTCGGCTTGATTCCATTCCATTCCATTCCATCCCATTCCATTCCATTCCTGTTGATTCTATTCCATTCCATTCCATTCCATTCCATTCAGTTTGATTCCTTTCAATTCCATTCCATTCCATTTCGTTCCATTCCCGTTGATTCCATTGCTTTCCATTCCATTCCATTCCATTTCATTCCATTCCATTCCATTCGGGTTGACTCCATTCAATTCCATTCCATTCCATTCCTTTCCATTCCATTCCTTTCCATTCCATTCCATTCCATTCCATTCCATTCCATTCCATTCTATTCAGTTTGATTCCTTTCCATTCCATTCCATTCCATTCCATTCCATTCCATTCCATTCCATTCGTGTTTGTTCTATTCCATTCCATTCCATTCCACTCTGTTTGATTCCATTCCATTCCATTCCATTCCATTCCATTCCATTCGGGTTGATTCCATTCCATTCCTTTCCATTCCATTCCTTTCCATTCCATTCCATTCCATTACATTCGGGTTGATTCGCTTCCATCCCATTCCGTTCCCTTTGACTCCATTCCATTCCAGTACATTACATTACATTCCGGTTGATTCCATCCCATTCCATTCCATTCCATTTCATTCTGGTTGATTCCATTCCATTCCATTCCATTCCATTCCCTTCCATTCCATTCGTGTTGATTCCATTCCGTTCCATTCCATTCCATTCCATTCCATTCAGGTTGGTTCCATTCCAATCCATTCCATTCCATTCAGTTTGGTTCCATTCCATTCCATTCCATTCCATTCCATTTGAGTTGATTCCATTCCATTCCATTCCATTCCATTCCATTACTTTCCATTCCATTCCATTCCGCTTGATTCCATTCCATTCCATTCCATTCTATTCGGTTTGATTCCATTCCATTCCATTCCATTCCATTCCATGGGGGGGTGATTCCATTCCATTCCATTTCATTCCATTCCATTCCTTTCCATTCCATTTTATTCGGGTTGATTCCATTCCATTCCATTCCATTCCATTCCATTCCGTTAGATTCCATTCCATTCCATTCCATTCCATTCCATTCCATTAGATTCCAATCCATTCCATTCGGGTTGATTCCTTTCCATTCCATTCCATTCCATTCCATTCCATTCTATTCGGGTGGATTCCATTCCATTCCATTCCATTCCGTTCGTGTTGTTTCCATTTCATTCGATTCCGTTCGATTCCATTCCATTCCGTTTGATTCCATTCCATTCCATTCTATTCCATTCCATTCAATTTCATTCCATTCGCGTTGATTCCATTCCTTTCCATTCCATTCCATTCCGTTCCATTCCATTCCATTGGGGTGATTCGATACAATTCCGTTCCGTTCCATTCCATTCCATTCCATTCCTTTCAATTGCATTCGGGTTGACTCCATTCCATTCCATTCCATTCGGGTTGCTTTCATTCCATTCCATTCCATTCCATTCCATTCCATTCCACTGCATTCCTTTTGATTCTATTCCATTCCATTCCATTCCATTCCATTCCATTCCATTCCATTTAGGTCCATTCGCGTTGATTCCATTCCATTCCATTCCATTCCATTCCATTCGGGATGATTCCATTCCATTCTTTCAATTCCATTCCATTCCATTCCAATCGGGTTGATTCCATTCCGTTCCATTCCATTACATTCCATTAAGATTGATTCCATTCCATTTTCATTCCATTCCATTGCATTCCTTTCCATTCCATTCGGGTTGATTCCAATCCATGCCATTCCATTCCATTCCATTCCATTCGTGTTGATTCCATTCCATTCCATTCCATTGGCGTTGATTCCATTCCATTCCATTCCATTCGGGTTGATAACTTTCTATTCCATTCCATCACATTCCATTCCATTCCATTCGGGTTGATTCCATTCCATTCCATTCCACTGCATTCCATTCCATTCGGGTTGATTCCATTCCATTCCATTCCATGCCATTTGGTTTGATTCCATCCCATTCCATTCCATTGAATTCCATTCCATTCCATTCCGGTTCACTGCATTCCATTCCATTCCATTCCATTCGGGTTGATTCCATTCCATTCCATTCGATTCTACTACATTCCATTCCATTCGATTCCATTCCATTCAGTTCGATTCCATTCCATTCCATGCCATTCGATTCCACTCCGTTCCCGTTGATTCCATTCCATTCCAGTCCACTCCATTCCATTCCATTTGGTTTGATTCCATTCCATTCTTTTCCATTCCATTCCATTCCATTCGGGTTGATTCCATTCCATTCCATTCCATTCCATTCCATTCCATTCCATTCGGGTTGATTCCATTCCATTAAATTCCATTCCATTCCATTCGGGATGATTCCATTCCATTCTTTCCATTCCATTCCATTCCATTCCATTCTGGTTGATTCCATTCCTTTCCATTCCATTCCATTCCATTCCATTCCATTCCATTCCATTCGGTTTTATTCCATTCCATTTTCATTCCATTCCTTTGCATTCCTTTCCATTTCATTCGGGTTGATTCCATTCCATTCCATTACGTTCCATTCGGGTTGATTCCATTCCATTCCATTCCATGCCATTTGGTTTGATTCCATCCCATTACATTCCATTGAACTCCATTCCATTCCATTCCGGTGGACAGCATTCCATTCCATTCCATTCCATTCCATTCGGTTTGATTCCATTCCATTGCATTCGATTCCACTACATTCCATTCCATTCGATTCCATTCCTTTCAGTTCGATTCCTTTCCATTCCATTCCATTCGATTCCACTTCATTCCGGTTGATTCCATTCCATTCCAATCCACTCCATTCCATTCCATTTGGTTTGATTCCATTCCATTCCATTCCAATCCATTCCATTCCATTCGGGTTGATTCCACTCCATTCCATTCTATTCCATTCGGGTTGATTCCATTCCATTCCATTCCATTCCATTCCATTCGGGTTGATTCCATTCCATTCCATTCCATTCCCTTCCATTCCATTCGGGTTGATTCCATTCCGTTCCATTCCATTCCATTTCATTCCATTCCATTCCATTCCATTCGGATTGATTCCATTACATTTTCATTCCATTCCATTGCATTCCTTTCCATTCCATTCGGGTTGATTCCATTCCATTCCATTCTATTCCATTTGGGTTGATTTTATTCCATGCCATTCCATTCCATTCGAGTTGATTCCATTCCATTCCATTCCATTCCATTCGATTTCATTCCATTCCATTCCATTCGGGTTTGTTCCATTCCATTCCGTTTCATTCCATTCCATTCCATTCCATTACATTCTTTTTGATTCCATTCCATTCCATTGCATTCCATTCCATTCCATTCCATTCCATTCCGGTTGATTCCATCCCATTCCATTCCATTACATTCGGTTTAACTCCATTCCATTCCATTCCGGTTGATTCCATTCCATTCCATTCCATCCCATTCCATTCCATTCCATTCCATTCGGTTTAACTCCATTCCATTCCATTACATTCGGTTTAACTCCATTCCATTCCATTCCGGTTGATTCCATTCCATTCCATTCCATCCCATTCCATTCCATTCCATTCCATTCGGTTTAACTCCATTCCATTCCATTCCGGTTGATTACATTCCATTCCTTTCCATTCCATTTTGGTTGATTCCATTCCATTCCATTCCTTTCCATTCCATTTAGGTTGACTCCATTCCTTTCCATTCCATTCCATTCCGGTTGATTCCATTCAATTCCATTCCATTCCATTCCATTCCTTTCCATTCGGATTTATTCCATTCCATTCCATTCCATCTGATTCCATTCCATTCCATCCGATTTCATTCCATTACATTCGGGTTGATTCCATAGCATTCCATTCCATTCCATTCCGTTCCTTTCCCATCGATGTGATTCTATTCCATTGCATTCCATTCCATTCCATTCCATTCCATTCGGGTTGATTCCATTCCATTCCATTCCATGGCATTTGGTTTAATTCCATCCTATTCCATTCCATTGAATTCCATTCCATTCCATTCCGGTTCACTGCATTCCATTCCATTCCATTCCATTCCATTCGGGTTGATTCCATTCCATTCCATTCGATTCCACTACATTCCATTCCATTCGATTCCATTCCATTCAGTTCGATTCCATTCCATTCCATTCCATTCCATTCCACTCTGTTTCGGTTGATTCCATTCCATTCAAATCCACTCCATTCCATTCCATTTGGTTTGATTCCATTCCATTCCATTCAATTCAATTCCATTCCATTCCATTCCATTCGGGTTGATTCCATTCCATTCCATTCCATTCCATTCGGGTTGATTCCATTCCATTCCATTCGGGTTGATTCCATTCCATTCCATTCCATTCCGTTCCATTCCATTCCATTCGGGTTGATTCCATTCCATTCCATTCCGTTCCATTCAATTCCATTCCATTCCATTCCATTCGGTTTGATTCCATTCCATTCCATTCCATTGCATTCGGGTTGATTCCATTCCATTCCATTCCATTCCATTCGGGTTGATTTCATTCCATTCCATTCCGTTCCATTCAATTCCATTCCATTCCATTCCATTCGGTTTGATTCCATTCCATTCCATTCCATTGCATTCGGGTTGATTCCATTCCATTCCATTCCATTCCATTCGGGTTGATTCCATTCCATTCCATTCCATTCCATTCCATTCCATTCGAGTTGATTCCATTCCATTCCATTCCATTCCATTCGGGTTGATTCCATTCCGTTCCATTCCATTCCATTCCATTCCATTCCATTCCATTCCATTCGTATTGATTCCATTCCATTTTCATTCCATTCCATTGCATTCCTTTCCATTCCATTCTGGTTGATTCCATTCCATTCCATTCTATTCCATTCGGGTTGATTTCATTCCATTCCATTCCATTCGGGTTGATTACTTTCCATTCCATTCCATTCCGTTCCATTCCATTCCATTCCATTCCAAACCATTTCATTCTGGTTGATAATATTCTATTCCATTCCGTTCCATTCCATTCCATTCCATTTCATTCCATCCCATTCCGGTTGATTCCATTCATTTCCATTCCATTCGGTTTGACTCCATTCCACTCCATTCTGGTTGATTGCATTCCATTCCTTTCCATTCCATTTAGTTTGACTCCATTCCAATCTATTCCATTCCATTTCATTCGGGTTGATTCCATTCCATTCCATTCCGTTCCATTCAGGTTGATTCTATTCCATTCCATTCCATTCCATTCCATTCCATTCCATTCCATTTGGGTTGATTCCTTTCCATTCCATTCCATTCCATTCCATTCCATTCCATTCTTGTTCATTCCATTCCATTCCATTCCATTCGCGTTGATTCCATTCCATTCCATTCCATTCGGGTTGATAACATTCTATTCCATTCCATCACATTCCATTCCATTCCATTCGGGTTGATTCCATTCCATTCCATTCCAATGCATTCCATTCCATTCGGGATGATTCCATTCCACTCCATTCCATGCCATTTGGTTTGATTCCATCCGATTCCATTCCATTGAATTCCATTCCATTCCATTCCGGTTGACTGCATTCCATTCCATTCCATTCCATTCCATTCCATTCGGGTTGATTCCATTCCATTCCATTCGATTCCACTACATTCCATTCCATTCCATTCCATTCCATTCAGTTCGATTCCATTCCATTGCATTCCATTCCATTCCACTCCGTTCCGGTTGATTCCATTCCATTCTAATCCACTACATTCCATTCCATTTGGTTTGATTCCATTCCATTCCATTCCAATCCATTCCATTCCATTCCATTCGGGTTGATTCCATTCCATTCCATTGCATTCCATTCGGGTTGATTGCATTCCATTCCATTCCATTCCATTTCATTCCATTCCATTCCATTCCATTCGGGTTGATTCCATTCCGTTCCATTCCATTCCATTGCATTCCATTCGAGTAGATTCCATTCCGTTCCATTCGATTCCATTCCATTAAGATTGATTCCATTCCATTTTCATTCCATTCCATTGCATTCCTTTCCATTCCATTCGTGTTCCATCACATTCCATTCCATTCCATTCGGGTTGATTCCATTCCATTCCATTCCATTGCATTCCATTCCATTCGGGTTGATTCCATTCCATTCCATTCCATGCCATTTGGTATGATTCCATCCCATTCCATTCCATTGAATTCCATCCCATTCCATTCCGGATCACTGCATTCCATTCCATTCCATTCCATTCCACTCTGTTTCGGTTTATTCCATTCAATTCCAATCCACTCCATTCCATTCCATTTGGTTTGATTCCATTCCATTCCATTCCATTCCAATCCATTCCATCCCATTCCATTCGGGTTGATTCCATTCCATTCCATTGCATTCCATTCGGGTTGATTCCATTCCATTCCATTCCATTCCATTTCATTCCATTCCATTCCATTCCATTCGGGTTCATTCCATTCCATTCCATTCCATTCCATTCCATTGTATTCCATTCGAGTTGATTCCATTCCGTTACATTCCATTCCATTCCATTAAGATTGATTCCATTCCATTTTCATTCCATTCCATTGCATTCCTTTCCATTCCATTCGGGTTGATTCCATTCTATGCCATTCCATTCCATTCCATTCCATTCGTGTTGATTCCATTCCATTCCATTCCATTCGCGTTGATTCCGTTCCATTCCATTCCATTCGGGTTGATAACATTCTATTCCATTCCATCACATTCCATTCCATTCCATTCGGGTTGAATCCATTCCATTCCATTCCATTCCATTCCATTCCAATCCATTCCATTCGGGTTGATTCCGTTCCATTCCATTCCATTCGGGTTGATAACATTCTATTCCATTCCATCACATTCCATTCCATTCCATTCGGGTTGAATCCATTCCATTCCATTCCATCCCATTCCATTCCATTCCATTCCATTCGGTTTAACTCCATTCCATTCCATTACATTCGGTTTAACTCCATTCCATTCCATTCCGGTTGATTCCATTCCATTCCATTCCATCCCATTCCATTCCATTCCATTCGGTTTAACTCCATTCCATTCCATTCCGGTTGAATCCATTCCATTCCATTCCATTCCATTCCATGCCATTCCATTCCATTCGAGTTGATTCCATTCCATTCCATTCCATTCCATTCGATTTCATTCCATTCCATTCCATTCGGGTTTGTTCCATTCCATTCCGTTTCATTCCATTCCATTCCATTCCATTACATTCTTTTTGATTCCATTCCATTCCATTGCATTCCATTCCATTCCATTCCATTCCATTCCGGTTGATTCCATCCCATTCCATTCCATTACATTCGGTTTAACTCCATTCCATTCCATTCCGGTTGATTCCATTCCATTCCATTCCATCCCATTCCATTCCATTCCATTCCATTCGGTTTAACTCCATTCCATTCCATTACATTCGGTTTAACTCCATTCCATTCCATTCCGGTTGATTCCATTCCATTCCATTCCATCCCATTCCATTCCATTCCATTCCATTCGGTTTAACTCCATTCCATTCCATTCCGGTTGATTACATTCCATTCCTTTCCATTCCATTTTGGTTGATTCCATTCCATTCCATTCCTTTCCATTCCATTTAGGTTGACTCCATTCCTTTCCATTCCATTCCATTCCGGTTGATTCCATTCAATTCCATTCCATTCCATTCCATTCCTTTCCATTCGGATTTATTCCATTCCATTCCATTCCATCTGATTCCATTCCATTCCATCCGATTTCATTCCATTACATTCGGGTTGATTCCATAGCATTCCATTCCATTCCATTCCGTTCCTTTCCCATCGATGTGATTCTATTCCATTGCATTCCATTCCATTCCATTCCATTCCATTCGGGTTGATTCCATTCCATTCCATTCCATGGCATTTGGTTTAATTCCATCCTATTCCATTCCATTGAATTCCATTCCATTCCATTCCGGTTCACTGCATTCCATTCCATTCCATTCCATTCCATTCGGGTTGATTCCATTCCATTCCATTCGATTCCACTACATTCCATTCCATTCGATTCCATTCCATTCAGTTCGATTCCATTCCATTCCATTCCATTCCATTCCACTCTGTTTCGGTTGATTCCATTCCATTCAAATCCACTCCATTCCATTCCATTTGGTTTGATTCCATTCCATTCCATTCAATTCAATTCCATTCCATTCCATTCCATTCGGGTTGATTCCATTCCATTCCATTCCATTCCATTCGGGTTGATTCCATTCCATTCCATTCGGGTTGATTCCATTCCATTCCATTCCATTCCGTTCCATTCCATTCCATTCGGGTTGATTCCATTCCATTCCATTCCGTTCCATTCAATTCCATTCCATTCCATTCCATTCGGTTTGATTCCATTCCATTCCATTCCATTGCATTCGGGTTGATTCCATTCCATTCCATTCCATTCCATTCGGGTTGATTTCATTCCATTCCATTCCGTTCCATTCAATTCCATTCCATTCCATTCCATTCGGTTTGATTCCATTCCATTCCATTCCATTGCATTCGGGTTGATTCCATTCCATTCCATTCCATTCCATTCGGGTTGATTCCATTCCATTCCATTCCATTCCATTCCATTCCATTCGAGTTGATTCCATTCCATTCCATTCCATTCCATTCGGGTTGATTCCATTCCGTTCCATTCCATTCCATTCCATTCCATTCCATTCCATTCCATTCGTATTGATTCCATTCCATTTTCATTCCATTCCATTGCATTCCTTTCCATTCCATTCTGGTTGATTCCATTCCATTCCATTCTATTCCATTCGGGTTGATTTCATTCCATTCCATTCCATTCGGGTTGATTACTTTCCATTCCATTCCATTCCGTTCCATTCCATTCCATTCCATTCCAAACCATTTCATTCTGGTTGATAATATTCTATTCCATTCCGTTCCATTCCATTCCATTCCATTTCATTCCATCCCATTCCGGTTGATTCCATTCATTTCCATTCCATTCGGTTTGACTCCATTCCACTCCATTCTGGTTGATTGCATTCCATTCCTTTCCATTCCATTTAGTTTGACTCCATTCCAATCTATTCCATTCCATTTCATTCGGGTTGATTCCATTCCATTCCATTCCGTTCCATTCAGGTTGATTCTATTCCATTCCATTCCATTCCATTCCATTCCATTCCATTCCATTTGGGTTGATTCCTTTCCATTCCATTCCATTCCATTCCATTCCATTCCATTCTTGTTCATTCCATTCCATTCCATTCCATTCGCGTTGATTCCATTCCATTCCATTCCATTCGGGTTGATAACATTCTATTCCATTCCATCACATTCCATTCCATTCCATTCGGGTTGATTCCATTCCATTCCATTCCAATGCATTCCATTCCATTCGGGATGATTCCATTCCACTCCATTCCATGCCATTTGGTTTGATTCCATCCGATTCCATTCCATTGAATTCCATTCCATTCCATTCCGGTTGACTGCATTCCATTCCATTCCATTCCATTCCATTCCATTCGGGTTGATTCCATTCCATTCCATTCGATTCCACTACATTCCATTCCATTCCATTCCATTCCATTCAGTTCGATTCCATTCCATTGCATTCCATTCCATTCCACTCCGTTCCGGTTGATTCCATTCCATTCTAATCCACTACATTCCATTCCATTTGGTTTGATTCCATTCCATTCCATTCCAATCCATTCCATTCCATTCCATTCGGGTTGATTCCATTCCATTCCATTGCATTCCATTCGGGTTGATTGCATTCCATTCCATTCCATTCCATTTCATTCCATTCCATTCCATTCCATTCGGGTTGATTCCATTCCGTTCCATTCCATTCCATTGCATTCCATTCGAGTAGATTCCATTCCGTTCCATTCGATTCCATTCCATTAAGATTGATTCCATTCCATTTTCATTCCATTCCATTGCATTCCTTTCCATTCCATTCGTGTTCCATCACATTCCATTCCATTCCATTCGGGTTGATTCCATTCCATTCCATTCCATTGCATTCCATTCCATTCGGGTTGATTCCATTCCATTCCATTCCATGCCATTTGGTATGATTCCATCCCATTCCATTCCATTGAATTCCATCCCATTCCATTCCGGATCACTGCATTCCATTCCATTCCATTCCATTCCACTCTGTTTCGGTTTATTCCATTCAATTCCAATCCACTCCATTCCATTCCATTTGGTTTGATTCCATTCCATTCCATTCCATTCCAATCCATTCCATCCCATTCCATTCGGGTTGATTCCATTCCATTCCATTGCATTCCATTCGGGTTGATTCCATTCCATTCCATTCCATTCCATTTCATTCCATTCCATTCCATTCCATTCGGGTTCATTCCATTCCATTCCATTCCATTCCATTCCATTGTATTCCATTCGAGTTGATTCCATTCCGTTACATTCCATTCCATTCCATTAAGATTGATTCCATTCCAT
Source organism: Pan paniscus (assembly GCF_029289425.2). NCBI lineage: Eukaryota > Metazoa > Chordata > Mammalia > Primates > Hominidae > Pan > Pan paniscus. The sequence goes on from NC_073260.2 coordinate 63,073,613, forward strand.
TTTCATTCCATTCCATTGCATTCCTTTCCATTCCATTCGGGTTGATTCCATTCTATGCCATTCCATTCCATTCCATTCCATTCGTGTTGATTCCATTCCATTCCATTCCATTCGCGTTGATTCCGTTCCATTCCATTCCATTCGGGTTGATAACATTCTATTCCATTCCATCACATTCCATTCCATTCCATTCGGGTTGAATCCATTCCATTCCATTCCATTCCATTCCATTCCAATCCATTCCATTCGGGTTGATTCCGTTCCATTCCATTCCATTCGGGTTGATAACATTCTATTCCATTCCATCACATTCCATTCCATTCCATTCGGGTTGAATCCATTCCATTCCATTCCATCCCATTCCATTCCATTCCATTCCATTCGGTTTAACTCCATTCCATTCCATTACATTCGGTTTAACTCCATTCCATTCCATTCCGGTTGATTCCATTCCATTCCATTCCATCCCATTCCATTCCATTCCATTCGGTTTAACTCCATTCCATTCCATTCCGGTTGAATCCATTCCATTCCATTCCATTCCATTCCATTCCAATCCATTCCATTCGGGTTGATTTCATTCCATTCCATTCCATTCGGTTTAACTCCATTCCATTCCATTCCGGTTGATTCCATTCCATTCCATTCCATACCATTCCATTCCATTCCATTCGGTTTAACTCCATTCCATTCCATTCCGGTTGATTACATTCCATTCCATTCCATTCCATTCGGGTTGATTCCATTCCATTCCATTCCATTCCAATCCATTCCATTCCATTCCATTCGGGTTGATTCCATTCCATTCCATTGCATTCCATTTGGGTTGATTCCATAGCATTCCATTCCATTCCATTCCGTTCCTTTCCAATCGATGTGATTCTATTCCATTCCATTCCATTGCATTCCATTCCATTCCATTCGTGTTGATTCCATTCCATTCCATTCCATTCGCGTTGATTCCGTTCCATTCCATTCCATTCGGGTTGATAACATTCTATTCCATTCCATCACATTCCATTCCATTCCATTCAGGTTGAATCCATTCCATTCCATTCCATCCCATTCCATTCCATTCCATTCCATTCGGTTTAACTCCATTCCATTCCATTACATTCGGTTTAACTCCATTCCATTCCATTCCGGTTGATTCCATTCCATTCCATTCCATCCCATTCCATTCCATTGCATTCGGTTTAACTCCATTCCATTCCATTCCGGTTGATTACATTCCATTCCTTTCCATTCCATTTTGGTTGATTCCATTCCATTCCATTCCTTTCCATTCCATTTAGGTTGACTCCATTCCTTTCCATTCCATTCCATTCCGGTTGATTCCATTCAATTCCATTCCATTCCATTCCATTCCTTTCCATTCGGATTTATTCCATTCCATTCCATTCCATCTGATTCCATTCCATTCCATCCGATTTCATTCCATTACATTCGGGTTGATTCCATAGCATTCCATTCCATTCCATTCCGTTCCTTTCCAATCGATGTGATTCTATTCCATTTCGTTCCATTCCATTCCATTCCATTCCATTCGGGTTGATTCCATTCCATTCCATTCCATGGCATTTGGTTTGATTCCATCCTATTCCATTCCATTGAATTCCATTCCATTCAATTCCGGTTCACTGCATTCCATTCCATTCCATTCCATTCCATTCGGGTTGATTCCATTCCATTCCATTCGATTCCACTACATTCCATTCCATTCGATTCCATTCCATTCAGTTCGATTCCATTCCATTCCATTCCATTCCATTCCACTCTGTTTCGGTTGATTCCATTCCATTCAAATCCACTCCATTCCATTCCATTTGGTTTGATTCCATTCCATTCCATTCAATTCAATTCCATTCCATTCGGGTTGATTCCATTCCATTCCATTCCATTCCATTCGGGTTGATTCCATTCCATTCCATTCCATTCCATTCCATTCCATTCCATTCCATTCCATTCGGGTTGATTCCATTCCATTCCATTCAATTCCATTCCATTCCATTCCATTCGGTTTGATTCCATTCCATTCCATTCCATTGCATTCGAGTTGATTCCGTTCCATTCCATTCCATTCCATTCGGGTTGATTCCATTCCATTCCATTCCATTCCATTCCATTCCATTCCATTCGAGTTGATTCCATTCCATTCCATTCCATTCCATTCTGGTTGATTCCATTCCGTTCCATTCCATTCCATTCCATTCCATTCCATTCGGATTGATTCCATTCCATTTTCATTCCATTCCATTGCATTCCTTTCCATTCCATTCTGGTTGATTCCATCCCATTCCATTCTATTCCATTCGGGTTGATTTCATTCCATTCCATTCCATTCGGGTTCATTCCATTCCATTCCATTCCATTCCATTCCATTCCATTCCAAACCATTTCATTCTGGTTCATAATATTCTATTCCATTCCGTTCCAAACCATTCCATTCCATTTCATTCCATCCCATTCCGGTTGATTCCATTCATTTCCATTCCATTCGGTTTGACTCCATTCCACTCCATTCTGGTTGATTGCATTCCATTCCTTTCCATTCCATTTAGGTTGACTCCATTCCATTCTATTCCATTCCATTTCATTCGGGTTGATTCAATTCCATTCCATTCCGTTCCATTCGGGTTGATTCTATTCCATTACATTCCATTCCATTCCATTCCATTCCATTTGGGTTGATTCCTTTCCATTCCATTCCATTCCATTCCATTCCATTCCATTCTTGTTGATTCCATTCCATTCCATTCCATTCCATTCGCGTTGATTCCCTTCCATTCCATTCCTTTCGGGTTGATAACATTCTATTCCATTCCATCACATTCCATTCCATTCCATTCGGGTTGATTCCATTCCATTCCATTCCAAAGCATTCCATTCCATTCGGGATGATTCCATTCCACTCCATTCCATGCCATTTGGTTTGATTCCATCCGATTCCATTCCATTGAATTCCATTCCATTCCATTCCGGTTGACTGCATTCCATTCCAATCCATTCCATTCCATTCGGGTTGATTCCATTCCATTGCATTCGATTCCACTACATTCCATTCCATTCCATTCCATTCCATTCAGTTCGATTCCATTCCATTGCATTCCATTCCATTCCACTGCGTTCCGGTTGCTTCCATTCCATTCTAATCCACTACATTCCATTCCATTTGGTTTGATTCCATTCCATTCCATTCCAATCCATTCCATTCCATTCCATTCGGGTTGATTCCATTCCATTCCATTGCATTCCATTCGGGTTGATTCCATTCCATTCCATTCCATTCCATTTCATTCCATTCCATTCCATTCCATTCGGGTTGATTCCATTCCGTTCCATTCCATTCCATTCCATTGCATTCCATTCGAGTAGATTCCATTCCGTTCCATTCGATTCCATTCCATTAAGATTGATTCCATTCCATTTTCATTCCATTCCATTGCATTCCTTTCCATTCCATTCGTGTTCCATCACATTCCATTCCATTCCATTCGGGTTGATTCCATTCCATTCCATTCCATTCCATTGCATTCCATTCCATTCGGGTTGATTCCATTCCATTCCATTCCATGCCATTTGGTTTGATTCCATCCCATTCCATTCCATTGAATTCCATCCCATTCCATTCCGGATCACTGCATTCCATTCCATTCCATTCCATTCCACTCTGTTTCGGTTGATTCCATTCCATTCCAATCCACTCCATTCCATTCCATTTGGTTTGATTCCATTACATTCCATTCCATTCCAATCCATTCCATTCCATTCCATTCGGGTTGATTCCATTCCATTCCATTGCATTCCATTCGGGTTGATTCCATTCCATTCCATTTCATTCCATTCCATTCCATTCCATTCGGGTTCATTCCATTCCATTCCATTCCATTCCATTCCATTCCATTGTATTCCATTCGAGTTGATTCCATTCCGTTACATTCCATTCCATTCCATTAAGATTGATTCCATTCCATTTTCATTCCATTCCATTGGATTCCTTTCCATTCCATTCGGGTTGATTCCATTCTATGCCATTCCATTCCATTCCATTCCATTCGTGTTGATTCCATTCCATTCCATTCCATTCGCGTTGATTCCGTTCCATTCCATTCCATTCGGGTTGATAACATTCTATTCCATTCCATCACATTCCATTCCATTCCATTCGGGTTGAATCCATTCCATTCCATTCCATTGCATTACATTCCATTCGGGTTGATTCCATTCCATTCCATTCCATGCCATTTGGATTGATTCCATCCCATTCCATTGCATTGAATTCCATTCCATTCCATTCCGGTTCACTGCATTCCATTCCATTCCATTCCATTGAATTCCATTCCATTCCATTCCGGTTCACTGCATTCCATTCCATTCCGTTCCATTCCATTCGGGTTGATTCCATTCCATTCCATTCGATTCCACTACATTGCATTCCATTCGATTCCATTCCATTCAGTTCGATTCCATTCCATTCCATTCCATTCCGATTGATTCCATTCCATTCCATTCCATTCCATTCTATTCCATTCCATTCCATTCCATTCCATTTCATTCGGGTTGGTTCCATTCCATTCCATTCCATTCCATTCCATTCCATTCCACTCCGTTCCATTCCATTCCATTCGGGTGATGCGATTCTATTCCGTTCCGTTCCATTCCATTCCATTCCATTCGGGTTGATTCCATTCCATTGCATTCCATTCGGCTTGATTCCATTCCATTCCATTCCATCCCATTCCATTCCATTCCTGTTGATTCTATTCCATTCCATTCCATTCCATTCCATTCCATTCAGTTTGATTCCTTTCAATTCCATTCCATTCCATTTCGTTCCATTCCCGTTGATTCCATTGCTTTCCATTCCATTCCATTCCATTTCATTCCATTCCATTCCATTCGGGTTGACTCCATTCAATTCCATTCCATTCCATTCCTTTCCATTCCATTCCTTTCCATTCCATTCCATTCCATTCCATTCCATTCCATTCCATTCCATTCTATTCAGTTTGATTCCTTTCCATTCCATTCCATTCCATTCCATTCCATTCCATTCCATTCGTGTTTGTTCTATTCCATTCCATTCCATTCCACTCTGTTTGATTCCATTCCATTCCATTCCATTCCATTCCATTCCATTCGGGTTGATTCCATTCCATTCCTTTCCATTCCATTCCTTTCCATTCCATTCCATTCCATTACATTCGGGTTGATTCGCTTCCATCCCATTCCGTTCCCTTTGACTCCATTCCATTCCAGTACATTACATTACATTCCGGTTGATTCCATCCCATTCCATTCCATTCCATTTCATTCTGGTTGATTCCATTCCATTCCATTCCATTCCATTCCCTTCCATTCCATTCGTGTTGATTCCATTCCGTTCCATTCCATTCCATTCCATTCCATTCAGGTTGGTTCCATTCCAATCCATTCCATTCCATTCAGTTTGGTTCCATTCCATTCCATTCCATTCCATTCCATTTGAGTTGATTCCATTCCATTCCATTCCATTCCATTCCATTACTTTCCATTCCATTCCATTCCGCTTGATTCCATTCCATTCCATTCCATTCTATTCGGTTTGATTCCATTCCATTCCATTCCATTCCATTCCATGGGGGGGTGATTCCATTCCATTCCATTTCATTCCATTCCATTCCTTTCCATTCCATTTTATTCGGGTTGATTCCATTCCATTCCATTCCATTCCATTCCATTCCGTTAGATTCCATTCCATTCCATTCCATTCCATTCCATTCCATTAGATTCCAATCCATTCCATTCGGGTTGATTCCTTTCCATTCCATTCCATTCCATTCCATTCCATTCTATTCGGGTGGATTCCATTCCATTCCATTCCATTCCGTTCGTGTTGTTTCCATTTCATTCGATTCCGTTCGATTCCATTCCATTCCGTTTGATTCCATTCCATTCCATTCTATTCCATTCCATTCAATTTCATTCCATTCGCGTTGATTCCATTCCTTTCCATTCCATTCCATTCCGTTCCATTCCATTCCATTGGGGTGATTCGATACAATTCCGTTCCGTTCCATTCCATTCCATTCCATTCCTTTCAATTGCATTCGGGTTGACTCCATTCCATTCCATTCCATTCGGGTTGCTTTCATTCCATTCCATTCCATCCCATTCCATTCCATTCCATTCCATTCCACTGCATTCCTTTTGATTCTATTCCATTCCATTCCATTCCATTCCATTCCATTCCATTCCATTTAGGTCCATTCGCGTTGATTCCATTCCATTCCATTCCATTCCATTCCATTCGGGATGATTCCATTCCATTCTTTCAATTCTATTCCATTCCATTCCAATCGGGTTGATTCCATTCCGTTCCATTCCATTACATTCCATTAAGATTGATTCCATTCCATTTTCATTCCATTCCATTGCATTCCTTTCCATTCCATTCGGGTTGATTCCAATCCATGCCATTCCATTCCATTCCATTCCATTCGTGTTGATTCCATTCCATTCCATTCCATTCGCGTTGATTCCATTCCATTCCATTCCATTCGGGTTGATAACTTTCTATTCCATTCCATCACATTCCATTCCATTCCATTCGGGTTGATTCCATTCCATTCCATTCCACTGCATTCCATTCCATTCGGGTTGATTCCATTCCATTCCATTCCATGCCATTTGGTTTGATTCCATCCCATTCCATTCCATTGAATTCCATTCCATTCCATTCCGGTTCACTGCATTCCATTCCATTCCATTCCATTCGGGTTGATTCCATTCCATTCCATTCGATTCTACTACATTCCATTCCATTCGATTCCATTCCATTCAGTTCGATTCCATTCCATTCCATGCCATTCGATTCCACTCCGTTCCCGTTGATTCCATTCCATTCCAGTCCACTCCATTCCATTCCATTTGGTTTGATTCCATTCCATTCCTTTCCTTTCCATTCCATTCCATTCGAGTTGATTCCATTCCATTCCATTCCATTCCATTCCATTCCATTCCATTCGGGTTGATTCCATTCCATTAAATTCCATTCCATTCCATTCGGGATGATTCCATTCCATTCTTTCCATTCCATTCCATTCCATTCCATTCTGGTTGATTCCATTCCTTTCCATTCCATTCCATTCCATTCCATTCCATTCCATTCCATTCGGTTTTATTCCATTCCATTTTCATTCCATTCCTTTGCATTCCTTTCCATTTCATTCGGGTTGATTCCATTCCATTCCATTACGTTCCATTCGGGTTGATTCCATTCCATTCCATTCCATGCCATTTGGTTTGATTCCATCCCATTACATTCCATTGAACTCCATTCCATTCCATTCCGGTGGACAGCATTCCATTCCATTCCATTCCATTCCATTCCATTCGGTTTGATTCCATTCCATTGCATTCGATTCCACTACATTCCATTCCATTCGATTCCATTCCTTTCAGTTCGATTCCTTTCCATTCCATTCCATTCGATTCCACTTCATTCCGGTTGATTCCATTCCATTCCAATCCACTCCATTCCATTCTATTTGGTTTGATTCCATTCCATTCCATTCCAATCCATTCCATTCCATTCGGGTTGATTCCACTCCATTCCATTCTATTCCATTCGGGTTGATTCCATTCCATTCCATTCCATTCCATTCCATTCGGGTTGATTCCATTCCATTCCATTCCATTCCCTTCCATTCCATTCGGGTTGATTCCATTCCGTTCCATTCCATTCCATTTCATTCCATTCCATTCCATTCCATTCGGATTGATTCCATTACATTTTCATTCCATTCCATTGCATTCCTTTCCATTCCATTCGGGTTGATTCCATTCCATTCCATTCTATTCCATTTGGGTTGATTTTATTCCATGCCATTCCATTCCATTCGAGTTGATTCCATTCCATTCCATTCCATTCCATTCGATTTCATTCCATTCCATTCCATTCGGGTTTGTTCCATTCCATTCCGTTTCATTCCATTCCATTCCATTCCATTACATTCTTTTTGATTCCATTCCATTCCATTGCATTCCATTCCATTCCATTCCATTCCATTCCGGTTGATTCCATCCCATTCCATTCCATTACATTCGGTTTAACTCCATTCCATTCCATTCCGGTTGATTCCATTCCATTCCATTCCATCCCATTCCATTCCATTCCATTCCATTCGGTTTAACTCCATTCCATTCCATTACATTCGGTTTAACTCCATTCCATTCCATTCCGGTTGATTCCATTCCATTCCATTCCATCCCATTCCATTCCATTCCATTCCATTCGGTTTAACTCCATTCCATTCCATTCCGGTTGATTACATTCCATTCCTTTCCATTCCATTTTGGTTGATTCCATTCCATTCCATTCCTTTCCATTCCATTTAGGTTGACTCCATTCCTTTCCATTCCATTCCATTCCGGTTGATTCCATTCCATTCCATTCCATTCCATTCCATTCCTTTCCATTCGGATTTATTCCATTCCATTCCATTCCATCTGATTCCATTCCATTCCATCCGATGTCATTCCATTACATTCGGGTTGATTCCATAGCATTCCATTCCATTCCATTCCGTTCCTTTCCCATCGATGTGATTCTATTCCATTGCATTCCATTCCATTCCATTCCATTCCATTCGGGTTGATTCCATTCCATTCCATTCCATGGCATTTGGTTTAATTCCATCCTATTCCATTCCATTGAATTCCATTCCATTCCATTCCGGTTCACTGCATTCCATTCCATTCCATTCCATTCCATTCGGGTTGATTCCATTCCATTCCATTCGATTCCACTACATTCCATTCCATTCGATTCCATTCCATTCAGTTCGATTCCATTCCATTCCATTCCATTCCATTCCACTCTGTTTCGGTTGATTCCATTCCATTCAAATCCACTCCATTCCATTCCATTTGGTTTGATTCCATTCCATTCCATTCAATTCAATTCCATTCCATTCCATTCCATTCGGGTTGATTCCATTCCATTCCATTCCATTCCATTCGGGTTGATTCCATTCCATTCCATTCGGGTTGATTCCATTCCATTCCATTCCATTCCGTTCCATTCCATTCCATTCGGGTTGATTCCATTCCATTCCATTCCGTTCCATTCAATTCCATTCCATTCCATTCCATTCGGTTTGATTCCATTCCATTCCATTCCATTGCATTCGGGTTGATTCCATTCCATTCCATTCCATTCCATTCGGGTTGATTTCATTCCATTCCATTCCGTTCCATTCAATTCCATTCCATTCCATTCCATTCGGTTTGATTCCATTCCATTCCATTCCATTGCATTCGGGTTGATTCCATTCCATTCCATTCCATTCCATTCGGGTTGATTCCATTCCATTCCATTCCATTCCATTCCATTCCATTCGAGTTGATTCCATTCCATTCCATTCCATTCCATTCGGGTTGATTCCATTCCGTTCCATTCCATTCCATTCCATTCCATTCCATTCCATTCGTATTGATTCCATTCCATTTTCATTCCATTCCATTGCATTCCTTTCCATTCCATTCTGGTTGATTCCATTCCATTCCATTCTATTCCATTCGGGTTGATTTCATTCCATTCCATTCCATTCGGGTTGATTACTTTCCATTCCATTCCATTCCGTTCCATTCCATTCCATTCCATTCCAAACCATTTCATTCTGGTTGATAATATTCTATTCCATTCCGTTCCATTCCATTCCATTCCATTTCATTCCATCCCATTCCGGTTGATTCCATTCATTTCCATTCCATTCGGTTTGACTCCATTCCACTCCATTCTGGTTGATTGCATTCCATTCCTTTCCATTCCATTTAGTTTGACTCCATTCCAATCTATTCCATTCCATTTCATTCGGGTTGATTCCATTCCATTCCATTCCGTTCCATTCAGGTTGATTCTATTCCATTCCATTCCATTCCATTCCATTCCATTCCATTCCATTTGGGTTGATTCCTTTCCATTCCATTCCATTCCATTCCATTCCATTCCATTCTTGTTCATTCCATTCCATTCCATTCCATTCGCGTTGATTCCATTCCATTCCATTCCATTCGGGTTGATAACATTCTATTCCATTCCATCACATTCCATTCCATTCCATTCGGGTTGATTCCATTCCATTCCATTCCAATGCATTCCATTACATTCGGGATGATTCCATTCCACTCCATTCCATGCCATTTGGTTTGATTCCATCCGATTCCATTCCATTGAATTCCATTCCATTCCATTCCGGTTGACTGCATTCCATTCCATTCCATTCCATTCCATTCCATTCGGGTTGATTCCATTCCATTCCATTCGATTCCACTACATTCCATTCCATTCCATTCCATTCCATTCAGTTCGATTCCATTCCATTGCATTCCATTCCATTCCACTCCGTTCCGGTTGATTCCATTCCATTCTAATCCACTACATTCCATTCCATTTGGTTTGATTCCATTCCATTCCATTCCAATCCATTCCATTCCATTCCATTCGGGTTGATTCCATTCCATTCCATTGCATTCCATTCGGGTTGATTCCATTCCATTCCATTCCATTCCATTTCATTCCATTCCATTCCATTCCATTCGGGTTGATTCCATTCCGTTCCATTCCATTCCATTCCATTGCATTCCATTCGAGTAGATTCCATTCCGTTCCATTCGATTCCATTCCATTAAGATTGATTCCATTCCATTTTCATTCCATTCCATTGCATTCCTTTCCATTCCATTCGTGTTCCATCACATTCCATTCCATTCCATTCGGGTTGATTCCATTCCATTCCATTCCATTGCATTCCATTCCATTCGGGTTGATTCCATTCCATTCCATTCCATGCCATTTGGTATGATTCCATCCCATTCCATTCCATTGAATTCCATCCCATTCCATTCCGGATCACTGCATTCCATTCCATTCCATTCCATTCCACTCTGTTTCGGTTGATTCCATTCAATTCCAATCCACTCCATTCCATTCCATTTGGTTTGATTCCATTCCATTCCATTCCATTCCAATCCATTCCATCCCATTCCATTCGGGTTGATTCCATTCCATTCCATTGCATTCCATTCGGGTTGATTCCATTCCATTCCATTCCATTCCATTTCATTCCATTCCATTCCATTCCATTCGGGTTCATTCCATTCCATTCCATTCCATTCCATTCCATTGTATTCCATTCGAGTTGATTCCATTCCGTTACATTCCATTCCATTCCATTAAGATTGATTCCATTCCATTTTCATTCCATTCCATTGGATTCCTTTCCATTCCATTCGGGTTGATTCCATTCTATGCCATTCCATTCCATTCCATTCCATTCGTGTTGATTCCATTCCATTCCATTCCATTCGCGTTGATTCCGTTCCATTCCATTCCATTCGGGTTGATAACATTCTATTCCATTCCATCACATTCCATTCCATTCCATTCGGGTTGAATCCATTCCATTCCATTCCATTCCATTCCATTCCATTCCAATCCATTCCTTTCGGGTTGATTCCGTTCCATTCCATTCCATTCGGGTTGATAACATTCTATTCCATTCCATCACATTCCATTCCATTCCATTCGGGTTGAATCCATTCCATTCCATTCCATCCCATTCCATTCCATTCCATTCCATTCGGTTTAACTCCATTCCATTCCATTACATTCGGTTTAACTCCATTCCATTCCATTCCGGTTGATTCCATTCCATTCCATTCCATCCCATTCCATTCCATTCCATTCGGTTTAACTCCATTCCATTCCATTCCGGTTGAATCCATTCCATTCCATTCCATTCCATTCCATTCCAATCCATTCCATTCGGGTTGATTTCATTCCATTCCATTCCATTCGGTTTAACTCCATTCCATTCCATTCCGGTTGATTCCATTCCATTCCATTCCATACCATTCCATTCCATTCCATTCGGTTTAACTCCATTCCATTCCATTCCGGTTGATTACATTCCATTCCATTCCATTCCATTCGGGTTGATTCCATTCCATTCCATTCCATTCCAATCCATTCCATTCCATTCCATTCGGGTTGATTCCATTCCATTCCATTGCATTCCATTCGGGTTGATTCCATAGCATTCCATTCCATTCCATTCCGTTCCTTTCCAATCGATGTGATTCTATTCCATTCCATTCCATTGCATTCCATTCCATTCCATTCGTGTTGATTCCATTCCATTCCATTCCATTCGCGTTGATTCCGTTCCATTCCATTCCATTCGGGTTGATAACATTCTATTCCATTCCATCACATTCCATTCCATTCCATTCAGGTTGAATCCATTCCATTCCATTCCATCCCATTCCATTCCATTCCATTCCATTCGGTTTAACTCCATTCCATTCCATTACATTCGGTTTAACTCCATTCCATTCCATTCCGGTTGATTCCATTCCATTCCATTCCATCCCATTCCATTCCATTCCATTCGGTTTAACTCCATTCCATTCCATTCCGGTTGATTACATTCCATTCCTTTCCATTCCATTTTGGTTGATTCCATTCCATTCCATTCCTTTCCATTCCATTTAGGTTGACTCCATTCCTTTCCATTCCATTCCATTCCGGTTGATTCCATTCAATTCCATTCCATTCCATTCCATTCCTTTCCATTCGGATTTATTCCATTCCATTCCATTCCATCTGATTCCATTCCATTCCATCCGATTTCATTCCATTACATTCGGGTTGATTCCATAGCATTCCATTCCATTCCATTCCGTTCCTTTCCAATCGATGTGATTCTATTCCATTTCGTTCCATTCCATTCCATTCCATTCCATTCGGGTTGATTCCATTCCATTCCATTCCATGGCATTTGGTTTGATTCCATCCTATTCCATTCCATTGAATTCCATTCCATTCAATTCCGGTTCACTGCATTCCATTCCATTCCATTCCATTCCATTCGGGTTGATTCCATTCCATTCCATTCGATTCCACTACATTCCATTCCATTCGATTCCATTCCATTCAGTTCGATTCCATTCCATTCCATTCCATTCCATTCCACTCTGTTTCGGTTGATTCCATTCCATTCAAATCCACTCCATTCCATTCCATTTGGTTTGATTCCATTCCATTCCATTCAATTCAATTCCATTCCATTCGGGTTGATTCCATTCCATTCCATTGCATTCCATTCGGGTTGATTCCATTCCATTCCATTCCATTCCATTTCATTCCATTCCATTCCATTCCATTCGGGTTGATTCCATTCCGTTCCATTCCATTCCATTCCATTGCATTCCATTCGAGTAGATTCCATTCCGTTCCATTCGATTCCATTCCATTAAGATTGATTCCATTCCATTTTCATTCCATTCCATTGCATTCCTTTCCATTCCATTCGTGTTCCATCACATTCCATTCCATTCCATTCGGGTTGATTCCATTCCATTCCATTCCATTGCATTCCATTCCATTCGGGTTGATTCCATTCCATTCCATTCCATGCCATTTGGTTTGATTCCATCCCATTCCATTCCATTGAATTCCATCCCATTCCATTCCGGATCACTGCATTCCATTCCATTCCATTCCATTCCACTCTGTTTCGGTTGATTCCATTCCATTCCAATCCACTCCATTCCATTCCATTTGGTTTGATTCCATTACATTCCATTCCATTCCAATCCATTCCATTCCATTCCATTCGGGTTGATTCCATTCCATTCCATTGCATTCCATTCGGGTTGATTCCATTCCATTCCATTTCATTCCATTCCATTCCATTCCATTCGGGTTCATTCCATTCCATTCCATTCCATTCCATTCCATTCCATTGTATTCCATTCGAGTTGATTCCATTCCGTTACATTCCATTCCATTCCATTAAGATTGATTCCATTCCATTTTCATTCCATTCCATTGGATTCCTTTCCATTCCATTCGGGTTGATTCCATTCTATGCCATTCCATTCCATTCCATTCCATTCGTGTTGATTCCATTCCATTCCATTCCATTCGCGTTGATTCCGTTCCATTCCATTCCATTCGGGTTGATAACATTCTATTCCATTCCATCACATTCCATTCCATTCCATTCGGGTTGAATCCATTCCATTCCATTCCATTGCATTCCATTCCATTCGGGTTGATTCCATTCCATTCCATTCCATGCCATTTGGATTGATTCCATCCCATTCCATTGCATTGAATTCCATTCCATTCCATTCCGGTTCACTGCATTCCATTCCATTCCATTCCATTGAATTCCATTCCATTCCATTCCGGTTCAATGCATTCCATTCCATTCCGTTCCATTCCATTCGGGTTGATTCCATTCCATTCCATTCGATTCCACTACATTGCATTCCATTCGATTCCATTCCATTCAGTTCGATTCCATTCCATTCCATTCCATTCGATTCCACTCCGTTCCGGTTGATTCCATTCCATTCCAATCCACTCCATTCCATTCCATTTGGTTTGATTCCATTCCATTCCTTTCCATTCCATTCCATTCCATTCCATTCGGGTTGATGCCATTCCATTCCATTCCATTCCATTCGGGTTGATTCCATTCCATTCCATTTAATTCCATTCCATTCGGGATGATTCCATTCCATTCTTTCAATTCCATTCCATTCCATTCCAATCGGGTTGATTCAATTCCGTTCCATTCCATTCCATTCCATTCGGGTTGATTCCATTCCATTCCATTCCATGCCATTTGGTTTGATTCCATCCCATTACATTCCATTGAACTCCAATCCATTCCATTCCGGTTGACTGTATTCCATTCCATTCCATTCCATTCCATTCGGGTTGATTCCATTCCATTCCATTCCATTCCACTACATTCCATTCCATTCCATTCGATTCCTTTCCATTCAGTTCGATTCCTTTCCATTCCATTCCAGTCGATTCCACTCCGTTCCGGTTGATTCCATTCCATTCCTATCCACTCCATTCCATTCCATTTGGTTTGATTCCATTCCATTCCATTCCAATCCATTCCATTCCATTCGGGTTGATTCCATTCCATTCCATTCTATTCCATTCGGGTTGATTCCATTCCATTCCATTCCATTCCGTTCCATTCCATTCGGGTTGATTCCATGCCATTCCATTCCATTCCATTCCATTCGGGTTGATTCCATTCCGTTCCATTCCATTGCATTTCATTCCATTCCATTCCATTCCATTCCATTCGGATTGATTCCATTCCATTTTCATTCCATTCCATTGCATTCCTTTCCATTCCATTCGGGTTGATTCCATTCCATTCCATTCTATTCCATTTGGGTTGATTTCATTCCATGCCATTCCATTCCATTCGAGTTGATTCCATTCCATTCCATTCCGTTCCATTCGGGTTGATTCCATTTCATTCCGATCCACTCCATTCCTTTCCATTCAGGTTGATTCCATTCCATTCCATTCCATCCCATTCCATTCCATTCCATTCGCTTTAACTCCATTCCATTCCATTCCGGTTGATTACATTCCATTCCTTTCCATTCCATTTTGGTTGATTCCATTCCATTCCATTCCTTTCCATTCCATTTAGGTTGAATCCATTCCTTTCCATTCCATTCCATTCCGGTTGATTCCATTCAATTACATTCCATTCCATTCCATTCCTTTCCATTCGGATTTATTCCATTCCATTCCATTCCATCCGATTCCATTCCATTCCATCCGATTTCATTCCATTCCATTCGGGTGGATTCCATAGCATTCCACTCCATTCCATTCCGTTCCTTTCCAATCGATGTGATTCTATTCCATTGCGTTCCATTCCATTCCATTCCATTCCATTCGGGTTGATTCCATTCCATTCCATTCCATGGCATTTGGTTTGATTCCATCCTATTCCATTCCATTGAATTCCATTCCATTCCATTCCGGTTCACTACATTCCATTCCATTCCATTCCATTCCATTCGGGTTGATTCCATTCCATTCCATTCCATTCCACTACATTCCATTCCATTCGATTCCATTCCATTCAGTTCGATTCCATTCCATTCCATTCCATTCGATTCCACTCTGTTTCGGTTGATTCCATTCCATTCCAATCCACTCCATTCCATTCCATTTGGTTTGATTCCATTCCATTCCATTCCATTCAATTCCATTCCATTCCTTTCCATTCGTGTTGATTCCATTCCATTCCATTCCATTC
Organism: Pan paniscus; assembly: GCF_029289425.2. Lineage (NCBI taxonomy): Eukaryota > Metazoa > Chordata > Mammalia > Primates > Hominidae > Pan > Pan paniscus. Next base: position 63,089,752 of record NC_073260.2, read on the forward strand.
CATTCGCGTTGATTCCATTCCATTCCATTCCATTCCATTCCATTAAATTCCATTCGGGTTGATTCCATTCCATTCCATTCCTTTCCATTCCATTCCATTCGGATTTATTCCATTCCATTTTCATTCCATTCCATTGCATTCCTTTCCATTTCATTCGGGTTGATTCCATTCCATTCCATTCCGTTCCATTCGGGTTGATTCCATTCCATTCCATTCCATTGCATTCCATTCCATTCTGGTTGATTCCATTCCACTGCATTCCATTCCATTCCATTCCATTTCATTCGGGTTGATTCCATTCCATTCCATTCCGTTCCATTCGGGTTGATTCTATTCCATTCCATTCCATTCCATTGAATTCCACTTGCGTTGCTTCCATTCCATTCCATTCCATTCGTGTTGATTCCATTCCATTCCATTCCATTCGGGTTGATTCCACTCCATTCCATTCCATTCGGGTTGATAACATTCTATTCTATTCTATCCCATTCCATTCCATTCCATTCGGGTTGATTCCATTCCATTCCGTTCCATTCCATTCCATTCGGGTTGATTCCATTCCATTCCATTCCATTCCATTCCATTGCATTCCATTCGAGTTGATTCCATTCCGTTCCATTCCATTCCATTCCATTAAGATTTATTCCATTCCATTTTCATTCCATTCCATTGCATTCCTTTCCATTCCATTCGGGTTGATTCCATTCCATGCCATTCCATTCGATTCCATTCCATTCGTGTTGATTCCATTCCATTCCATTCCATTAGGGTTGATAACATTCTATTCCATTCCATCACATTCCATTCCATTCCATTCCATTCGGGTTGATTCCATTCCATTCCATTCCTTTGCATTCCATTCCATTCGGGTTGATTCCATTCCATTCCATTCCATGCCATTTGGTTTGATTCCATCCCATTCCATTCCATTGTATTCCATTCCATTCCATTCCGGTTCACTGCATTCCATTCCATTCCATTCCATTGCATTCGGGTTGATTCCATTCCATTCCATTCCATTCCACTACATTCCATTCCATTCGATTCCATTCCATTCAGTTCGATTCCATTCCATTCCATTCCATTCGGCTTGACTCCTTTCCATTCCATTCCATTCCATTACATTACATTCCGATTGACCCCATTCCATTCCATTCCATTCCATTCCATTCCATTCCATTCCATTCGGGTTGATTCCATTCCATTCCATTCCATTCCACTCCGGTTGATTCCATTCCATTCCATTCCATTGCATTCCATTCCATTCCAATCGGGTTGATTCCATTCCATTCCTTTCCATTCCATTCCTTTCCATTCCTTTCCATTCCTTTCCATTCGGGTGGATTCCACTCCATTCCATTCCATTCCATTCCATTCCATTCCATTGTATTCCATTCGAGTTGATTCCATTCCGTTACATTCCATTCCATTCCATTAAGATTGATTCCATTCCATTTTCATTCCATTCCATTGGATTCCTTTCCATTCCATTCGGGTTGATTCCATTCTATGCCATTCCATTCCATTCCATTCCATTCGTGTTGATTCCATTCCATTCCATTCCATTCGCGTTGATTCCGTTCCATTCCATTCCATTCGGGTTGATAACATTCTATTCCATTCCATCACATTCCATTCCATTCCATTCGGGTTGAATCCATTCCATTCCATTCCATTGCATTCCATTCCATTCGGGTTGATTCCATTCCATTCCATTCCATGCCATTTGGATTGATTCCATCCCATTCCATTGCATTGAATTCCATTCCATTCCATTCCGGTTCACTGCATTCCATTCCATTCCATTCCATTGAATTCCATTCCATTCCATTCCGGTTCAATGCATTCCATTCCATTCCGTTCCATTCCATTCGGGTTGATTCCATTCCATTCCATTCGATTCCACTACATTGCATTCCATTCGATTCCATTCCATTCAGTTCGATTCCATTCCATTCCATTCCATTCGATTCCACTCCGTTCCGGTTGATTCCATTCCATTCCAATCCACTCCATTCCATTCCATTTGGTTTGATTCCATTCCATTCCTTTCCATTCCATTCCATTCCATTCCATTCGGGTTGATGCCATTCCATTCCATTCCATTCCATTCGGGTTGATTCCATTCCATTCCATTTAATTCCATTCCATTCGGGATGATTCCATTCCATTCTTTCAATTCCATTCCATTCCATTCCAATCGGGTTGATTCAATTCCGTTCCATTCCATTCCATTCCATTCGGGTTGATTCCATTCCATTCCATTCCATGCCATTTGGTTTGATTCCATCCCATTACATTCCATTGAACTCCAATCCATTCCATTCCGGTTGACTGTATTCCATTCCATTCCATTCCATTCCATTCGGGTTGATTCCATTCCATTCCATTCCATTCCACTACATTCCATTCCATTCCATTCGATTCCTTTCCATTCAGTTCGATTCCTTTCCATTCCATTCCAGTCGATTCCACTCCGTTCCGGTTGATTCCATTCCATTCCTATCCACTCCATTCCATTCCATTTGGTTTGATTCCATTCCATTCCATTCCAATCCATTCCATTCCATTCGGGTTGATTCCATTCCATTCCATTCTATTCCATTCGGGTTGATTCCATTCCATTCCATTCCATTCCGTTCCATTCCATTCGGGTTGATTCCATGCCATTCCATTCCATTCCATTCCATTCGGGTTGATTCCATTCCGTTCCATTCCATTGCATTTCATTCCATTCCATTCCATTCCA